>NC_047035.1:30361657-30686657 GCF_011762595.2 Tursiops truncatus | reverse complement strand
TGAGACATCTCCACATCTGGGCTACAAATGTGTGTGAGGTAGGTATAGCTGGGTGAAAAAAATCTGCAAACTAAAGATTAGGTCTTGTCGCTAAGTAACAAATAGCTGCACACCTGTCATATGCTTTTAAAGTATCCCAAAGGCTGCACTCTTAGTATTTCAGAAGCTTCTCTGGGTTGATGCCCCCTGTGCTGATAACGCATTTGCTGTTAACCTGGGTCTCTGGTGTTACCGTCTGTGGGCTTGTCTGCCTCTATCTTTATGTGTCTCTCCCTGCTTTTTTCTTTTTGGTTCACCTTTCCACTTTTAGTCTCTTTTCCGTAACAGAGACCTACTATTATTTTGTTCTTATTGATTTATCAATAATTGACTACACTAATGGAAGAGTTTTGCATTCCCTTAATTTTATTTATTGATTTTGTTGGCGTCGCCCCGCGGCAGGTGGGATCCTAGTTCCCCAACCAGGGATTGCCCCCGCGTACCCTGTAGTGGAAGTGGGGAGTCTTAACTACTGGACCGCCAGGGAAGTCCCATTCCCTTAATTTTCAAAGCAAACAAATGGGATATCTGTTATCAAGGGGTAAAAACTAAATGAGATCGCATTGCCTTTAAAGTGATGTTGCCCTTTGAGGTTTTGTGAGGGGGTCTTTTCTTTCCCCTTTTCCCTAGATAGAAAAATCTTTGGGGGAAAATTGTTACAGGGATTATTAGGGTATGGCTAGTCATTTTTTAAGTTATATTTTCTATGAAGTTTGAACCTGGTTCCTCCTTCTTAGTTACAGAAATAAAGGAAATGGTTATATTTCATCGGAAGTGTTAAGACCCAGTTAGTGTGGAAAACCCTCGAGATCACCTTTGCCCTGTGTCCTGTTCCTCCCCCGACACTCTGTCCCCGTCTCTCCAGTTTTTGCAAAGCCTCAGGGACTGACATGGCCTTCTTTCAGGTCATCTATTTTTGCTTTGTTTTTGTGGGTGTGTTTTCATTAAAGTATAACATGCGTACAAAAAAAGGCACAGGTCATAAATATACATTGGGTTGGGTTTTCTCAAAGTGAACTTCCCATGTCATCGCTACCCAGATCAAGACCTGGAACCTGACCAGCATCCAGACACCATTCCTCCTACATGCCCGCCCACCCAGTCACCTCCCCCTCCTCCCCAGGTGAACACAATCCTGAATCCTAAGCCATACACTCATTTTGCCTGTTTGGGGGCTTTGTGTAAGTGGAATCATCCCATATGTATTACTCTGTGTCTGGTGTCCTTAAGTCGACGTTATGTTGGGGAGATTCATCTGTGTGTTGCAAGTAAGTAGCATTCGTTTATTTCATTGCTGTATTATATTTCCATTGTGAGAACACACCACAATTTGTTTATCCACTCTACTGTTGATGAGCATTGGAGTATTTCCAGTTTGGAGATAATACAAGTTCTTGTACATGTCCTTTGGTACATGTATATATGCACTTCTTTTCAGTATATACCTAGGAGTGAAATTGCTTGCATAGGATTTACACATATTCAACTTTAGCAGAGACTGTGAACCAGTTTACCAAAGTGGTTGTAACAAGTACCCACCTGCAATGGATGAGTTGCTTCCCATCCTTTCTAGCACTTGATATTGTCTTTTTAATTTTAGCTGTTCTGGTAGGCGTATAGTGGTCCCTCTTTGTGGCTTTAATTTGCATTTTCTTGGTAACTGATAATGTCGAGCACCAATGTTTAATGGTTTTTAGATATCCTCTTTTGTGAACTTCCTTTCCAGATCTTTGCCCATTTTTCTGTTGGGTTGTCTGTCTTGTTAATTTGTAGAAGTTAGTTATGTATGGAGAGGAGCCCCTTGTTGCATATATGTTTTACATATATTCTCTTTGTCTTTTGATGAATGGTGCTTAATTTTAATGGGGTTCAATCATTTCCTTTACGATCCTATTAAAGAAACCTCTGCCTCTATCATAAAGATGTTCTTCCATGTTACACTCCAGAATCTTTAGATCTACATTTAAATATACAGCCCATCTGGAATTGATTTTTATGTAAGGTTTGAGGTGGAGTTCAAGATTCATTTTCAGATGTGTGTATATGTGTGTGTGTATGTATGTATGTACGTGTGTGTGTATATATATTGTACGTGTATGTATGCACACACTCATATATAATCTCTAGACCATTGGGTTTTATTTTTTGTTGTATCTTGTTTTGGTTTTTGCTTATTTTTTTATAATGAACTTTTCTATTAGAATAGTTTTTGATTTCCAGAAAAGTTGCAAAGATAGTACAGAGAGTTCCCATGTACGCTTTACCCATTTTTCCTGTTCTCATCATCTTATGTCACTATAATACTTTTGTCATAGCTAAGGAATCAATGTTGATACATTCTTACGAACTAAAATCCATACTTTATTCAGAGCAGGACCATTAGATTTTGACCAGTGGAAGTGCTAGTGAGGCATGCTTTGAGACCACATCCTGTTAACTTAACCTTCAGTAACAAAGTCCCCTGGAGTGACCTGTCTTTGGTCTCAGCCTAAGCTGGAAAACTCAGCAGGGCTCAAGTGGTGTGACCGTAGGTCCCATGAGATCACTGGGAAGAAAGAATGGAAATCCTGCAGTTAAAGGCCCTCTAGGTTTGTTGTTAGCTTAAACTCTCATCTCTAGTTTATTTAAAATTCTGTCTGAGTTTTAAAGGTACAATGAGTAGTCTTCTCCTTGAGTCCTACAGGACTTTAGTTTTGTAATTTCTAACCAAAGTTTAAAATACTTTGGTGATGAATAGTTTTTTATTTTTAATCACCATGCCTAATATTACATCCCCAGGACTTACTTATCTTATAACTAGAAGTTTGTACCTTTTGAACCCTCTTTAGCCATTTCACCCACCCTCCAGCCTCCACCTTTGACAACTACTCTGTATCTAGGAGTTTGGTTTTCTAATTTTTTGAGGAACCTCCATACTGTTTCCCATAGTGGCTGCACCAATTTACATTCCTACCAACAGTGCACGAGGGTTCCCTGTTTTCCACATCTTTGCTCACACTTGTTATTTCTTATCTTTTTGATAATAGCTATTCTAACAGGTGTGAGGTCTCATTATAGTTTAGATTTGCATTTCCTTGATGTTGAGTGATGTTGAGCATCTTTTCATATACCTGTTGGCCATCTGTATGTCTTCTTTGGGAAAATGTCTATTCAAATTTTCTCCCCAATTTTTTTATTCGGATTGTTTGCTTTTTTTGTTACTAAGTTGTATGAGCTCTTTATATATTTTGGATATTAACCCCTTATCAGATACATGATTTGCACATATTTTCTCCTGTTCAGTAAGTTGCCTTTTTTTTTTTAATATAAATTTATTTATTTATTTATTTATTTATTTATTTGTGGCTGCGTTGGGTCTTCGTTTCTGTGCAAGGGCTTTCTCTAGTTGTGGCAAGCGGGGGCCACTCTTCATCGCAGTGCGCGGGCCTCTCACTGTCGTGGCCTCTCTTGCTGCGGAGCACAGGCTCCAGACGCGCAGGCTCAGTAGTTGTGGCTCACAGGCCCAGTCGCTCCGCGGTACGTGGGATCTTCCTGGACCAGGGCTCGAACCCGTGTCCGCTGCAAGTAAGTTGCCTTTTTATTTTATTGATGGTTTCCTTTGCTACACAGAAGCTTTTTGGTTTGATGTAGTCCCTCTTGTTTATTTTTGCTTTTGTTGCCTTTGCTTTTGGTGTCAAATCCAAAAAATCACTGTCAAGGAGCTTACTTGCCTATGTTTTCTTCTAGCTAGGAGTTTTACGGTTTCAGGTCTTACATTCAAGTCTTTAATCCATCATGAGTTAACTTTTGTGTATGTTGTAAGGTAATGGTCCAGGTTAATCTGATAAACAGCTTTGTAGAGAGTCAATGTTACTGATAGATGCCATGGGGAAGGAGACCCCAAGGTGCCCCTTTGGCCTTGGACGTGAGTGTGTAGAGAGCTCTATGGCTGATCTAGTCTTGTCTCCCCTCTTCAGCTCGGGCCTGGGGAATGTCACCGTGACCCTTAGTTCTGAGGAAGGGAGGACAGAGAGCCCTTGATACCTCCAGACCTTTTACTGCCGGCTCCCCTCTACGACCTGCCCCTTCTAGACTTCACCGTCACAAACTTCAGCGGTGCTAGCATACTTCAAAGTGTCCCTGACTGTCTTAACTGTTTTTACTTTTCCACTTAAAGTGCAGAATAAGCCCCAGTCACCATCTTTCACTTTGACAGCAGACATTTAAATTAAAGCGAGAAAGCAAGGAAGGCCAGCCAGCCCCATTAATATTTTATGAAATATTCATTGTTCTTTAACCTGGCCATAACCCCTGTCCTGGACGACGCGTTTATAGCTGACATACTGACCCCAGGATGCACACACGCACACGCGCCGTTTTGTCTCTGTCCTGCTTCTCTTCAGTACCCTGAGCTCCCGACACTCTGCCAGCCCAGTTGTCTTCACCAGTGCCAGAAGTTCACCAAAAGAAGAACTGCATCCTGCCACCTCCTCGCAGCTCGTTCCTCCCTTCTCATCTTCCTCCTCCTCCGGTCCTAGGACTTTCTACCCTCGCCAGGGCGCTACTAGCAAGTACCTAATTGGATGGAAGAAACCCGAAGGAACCATAAACTCTGTGGGATTTATGGACACAAGAAAGTAAGGATTCTTTTGCTTCTCTTGCTGGGTTTTTTTTGTTTGTTTTGTTTTTTGTTTTGTTTTTTGCGGTACGCGGGCCTCTCACTGTTGTGGCCCCTCCCATTGCGGAGCACAGGCTCCGGAAGCGCAGGCTCAGCGGCCATGGCTCACGGGCCCAGCCGCTCCACGGCATGTGGGATCCTCCCGGACCGGGGCACGAACCCGTGTCCCCTGCATCGGCAGGCGGACTCTCACCCACTGTGCCACCAGGGAAGCCCTCTTGCTGGGTATTTTGCTTTTAACATGACAGAGAACAGAAAAGCTTGGGGCAATTTCCTACAAGAGAGGAGGCCGGGCTAGGGGCTAGGAAGAGGGTGGTTTGGTAGGGAGATTTTTTTTTTTTTCCCCTAAGTGAAACTTGTCTTAAATTGTTTCTCTGACACATTCCTTAAATAAGATAGATTGCAAAACATTCAGATTTGAGAATCTTAAGTCTCCTAGGAAAGAGTATGTCTGAAGAACAAACTTCAGAATAATCGTCCCTCTGGTGCTAAGACCACACTTGTCCCTTTGATGCTATTAATCACAGCCTTCCCATGCAATTCCTAAATGGGCCAGGAGGCACCAGAGGGACTGTTAGAAAGTAAGTGACCACCTCTGAACATAAAGAACTTTTTGACAAAAAAAATAAACGATTCAGTCAATGACTTTGTTTTTGTTTGTACCAGGATTGCATTTGGGCTTCATACCCTGTGGGCTTTTATTAATAAGTCTGTCGCTAATTTTGACTTAATGTAGTTAATAGTTTCCTATGAAAGAGTGATTTATTCTTCAGGCTTTTTATTTTGTATTTCAAATTGGTCTTGTTTCTCTAACAAGCATTTATCTGAGTAGATTCTAATGTAATTGAACAGAAGTGATTCTCCTTTTCTCTCCTTTAATAGCTGTCCATTGACTTACCTCTTTCAGAGCCCATCGTGCCCTTGAGTCAACCTTGTCGACTTAACTTCTACCCTCTCTTCCTCTTCTTTCAAGGCGTCATCAGAGTGATGGCAATGAAATAGCCCACACCAGGCTGCGTGCCTCAACCAGGGACCTCCGGGCATCCCCAAAGCCAACCTCCAAGTCCACCATTGAGGAGGATCTCAAGAAACTCATCAATCTGGAAAGCCCAACTCCTGAATCCCAGAAGAACTTTAAGGTACAGGGTAGAACTTGGGGTAAATAGCAGTTAGAGAGAGACCAAACGGGGCAGTTGCACCCTCCAGGAAGTGGTGGTTCCAGGCTCCTCTTCATCAGACCCCACTTCCCGCCATCAGCTGACTGTCCCAGTAATTGGTTCACATGTTTTCCAGATGCTCTGTCGCTGCAGCCACATCTCTTGAGTCGTGTTTATATTAACCTGTCCCTACCCCCATGGCTTTTTTCTTCCAGTGTATCCTACTTACAGTGCACAGGCTACACTTTCTTGACATTATTACTCAGATGACATTGCTTCTCAGAACTCTGCAGAGACACCCATGGCTCCCTTGTCAGACAGAAAGTTTTCTGAAAGGGCTTTAGCGCTTTCTGTCCGAAGGGTCCTCGTCCTCCTTCCACAGTAGCCCCCAGTGTGTTTCCTGCCCTGGGTGTGTCCACGGCACCCTGCACTCTGGCCTTGCCTCTGCCCCCTGCCCCTGGCCAGGCAGACCTACCAGCCACACACTGCATGCTGTTTAGTCCAGCAAACATAAGTCTGCACGTTTACCTTCAGAACTTCCCAGATTCTCTTCACTTCGTAAAGCCTTCTCTCCACTCTCAGAATTCCAGACTAGAAATGCCTTCTCTGGAACCCAGCCACCCTCCCCGTCAAGTCCCGAGAACTTGCTCAGAGTTGGTGGGTATGTTGGTGGCCAGACTCCTGCATGACCACGAGGAAGGGTTTGTTCTGCTCCCCTCAGCTTGGGGACCCTTGAAGCCCACCTAAGGCTCTCTGCTTTCTTGTCCTCTAAAATGTGCAGTCTCACGCTCCCAGGCTCAGAGCTAGTGTTGGCTTAGCTGGGCCCAAAGGTATTTCACGCCAAGCGTTTGGTATTCCTGTCTGCAGTGTACCGGGTGGCCCCAAGAGAAGGGAGTCCACCCCCCAGAAGGTCATGGCTACAAACTTTAATGTTTTCTGTTCTCTGTGTTCTTAGTTAAATGATTTGTAGTCTCTTGGAAGTGACTAGAAAGCTTAATTTAAGAAGACCTTTGAGAACTGATTGAAAATGGAAGCTGACCTATTCCCTTAACCACTCACCATCCTCAGACTGTGATCAGAGGGTGAGAGACACGCTCAGCTGGATGAGCTGTGTGGCCTTGTCTCATCCAGGCTTTCTCGTCACCATTCTAGTTTATGTGCACACGTACATGCCTCTGTGTATGCGTGTGCCACACGTGTGTGTGCATCTTCCTTCAGACAGGTCAGATATACCTCCTAAACTTACAAATCAACATTTACAGAGATGAGATGTGCTCCAGAGACCATTCTGGAGTTTTGCTGAGAAATCAATGAGTTATAAACATTAACATCATAAATCATTTTAAAGACTTGCCATTCTGGACTTCTGTAATTTCTATTTTATAAGCCAGCGCTTGACAGTTCTGACTCATCACCCAGGGCACAAATGGTTTCCTTAGCAACCTTGCAAAAGATAGTACTTGAAACTTCTTTCTTTATCCATCAAAAACCAAAGAGGTATATTAAAATTTTTAACTACCAGTTTCAAAACAAAAATTATTTCAGATTTTTCCTTTGAGGTTAGAGGAAAATAAAACCTGCCCTGAAAGGAATCTTTCCACCAATTCTTAGTTTAACATTTTTGGAAAGGAGCAAGCTCAGAGCTTTCATCCTTTTGATTTACTCATGCAGTGGAAATAATTGAAAGCAAATGTCTGTCTTGCCCTTATTCAGGCCTTGGCTTTTATTTCCAAAGTGAATTACTTTAACATTCCTTTTTGAAATAGGAATGCACATTCTTTATGTTGTGACTATATTACCGTGAGACCCTCTGCAAAGAAAATGCTTCTGCTGGCTAAACTATTATGGTGAAAAGGCTGGAAGCAGGAGCTGGAAATATGCTCTGTTTTCTCTCTCGTTTCATCCTTTTTGGTTTGGTTTCAGATGAGTTCAGCTAAGTAGCTCTGTGTGTCTTGTGAGACTCATCATCTGAATGGCTGTGCCTCTGCTGTGTCAGTAAGGCTAACATGCCCTTGCGAGGTCTTCCAGGCCATGCCTGGCTCAAGGCTCCGAGCCACTGCATCAGGCTTCAGGGTACAAGGAGTAGCTTGCTTCGGGCTGTGATACTTGGAAACCACTCACGCCACATTGGCTTTCTCAGATAGCAAGTGCTACCAGTGAGCCATCATGAATAGCAAATGACGGGGTTATTCCCCGGCTCGTTTGCCAGCAGAGTGAGATATCTGCTGCAGGACGTGGCAGGGCTCTGCTGGGCAGGCTGGAGCTGAGAGGTGGGTGGCTGCAGGGCCCCGCGCAGCTGCTGTGGAACTCGTATCTCAAGGAAAAGGGCAGAGCTATTAACGTTGTATGAACCCTCATTGGCAGGCAGAGCTGGGATCACTGTATTCTCCCCGAGGGCTGCATGAGTCTGGCAAGTGAACAGACAGTAAGTAGTGCAAACTGAGAGCCTTGCTCTCCAGCCAGTACTCTCAGATACAGACCAAAGGAAGAGGCTTCATGCGGCTCTAGTGTTTAGGAAGAGCCGATACTCGCTTATTGCAAGTGCAGGTAACCCGTTTCACTGAGAGCCAGGAGGAGTGAAAAGAGTGAGGAGGGGAAGGAGACGGACCTGAAGCAAGACGCCCCCTCTCTAGGCCTTGCTTCTCAGCTTTGAAACAAAAGACCAGACTAGATCAATGGTGCCCAAATGATTTTAAAGTTCAGGAACCCTTGTCTTCCTAATACAGTTAGTTACACATGGCAGCCCAACATGTAGAACTAAGAAAGCAGAACTTCTCCAAGGGGAGGGGTGGGGTGCCTTGGGCTCTTGGGTCCCACCTGAACATCTCCTCTCCCCAGGCAGTGATGCTGGGAGGAGCCCTTAGGGCTCCTTGGAACACGGTTGAGATCCCCTTCCTGGTGCTCTAAAATCCCTTCCAAGTCTGCCACCCATCGTATTGTGGTTCTTTCCCAGGGTGTGGCAGCACAGGGCAGCACCACTCAGCGATCTCAGGTATGACCTGCAAGGAAGACAGAGGGTGCCCTAGGGGACTGGATAGGTGCACATACCTTTAAGACTGGAGTTGAAGAGGGCTGCGGTCAGGAGCCGTCCCAACGTGCTTGGCCCAGGCTAGGTCCTACTATTTTTTAACGGATAGAAAGCATCTAGGTAGATTGCTTCCTTCCTTCTCCTCCCCTGCCTCCCTTTAGTGCAGGATGTTATAACTGAATAAATCTCACTGCTCAAAGGATCTCTTCAAGGTAGCTGTTTACTACCTTGAAGTATATTAACATTTCCCAAAGAGGCTGAAACTAGAACTGGTGGAAAATCTCTCTCCTGTAAAACCATCAGGGTGGGGATAGTCACTGGAAAAGGAAGTCCCTTTGCCAAACCCAGATGTGCTAAAAATGATTGAGAGCAGTTTTTGAATAGAGAGATCTGAAATCTGGTCTAGTAGGCAGGAGCCTTATGTGACAGTCCTAGAACCTTGCAGGTGGAGGGAGGTGACTTTTTTTGTGGTACGCGGGCCTCTCACTGTTGTGGCCTCTCCCGTTGCGGAGCACAGGCTCCAGACACACAGGCTCAGCGGCCATGGCTCACGGGCCCAGCCGCTCCGCGGCACGTGGGATCCTCCCGGACCGGGGCACGAACCCGCGTCCCCTGCATCGGCAGGCGGACTCTCAACGACTGCGCCACCAGGGAAGCCCTTTTTTTTTTTTTTTTTAAATTTACAATTAGCAAGCCATTTAACCTCTCTAATGCCCACTCTTCTGTGTGAAGTGAGAAGGGAAATCATTTCCATACCAAGTCGCCTCCCACTTAAAGACTCACAAAGCATTTATCACAACAGCTTAGTTTTCAAGGTAAGCACGTATGTACTTTGGGCTTAACTCATTGTGAATTTTAAAAAGTGAACACAGTTGGCTACACCTGGGGCTCATTTACAATGCATTTGATTAGTAATTTTTTCATATTTATGCTGCAGCTGTGCATACCACACTGTGGGTAGCTTTGACTTGATCAACCCTTGGCTTGTTGGACCGGAAGCATGTTAGACCTCAGAACCCATGAATGAGTCTGAGCATCAGATCTGTTCTCAGCCTCCTAGATGGAGGCATTGCCATATCATTCTCTCTCTATCCCTTCAAAGTGTCATGGAAAGTTTCACAGTGGCTTCCTGCCAGCAGTGACTCAGCCCTCCTACTCACATCCTCACCTGTTCTCCAAATTGTTCTCCCTGCCAAGGTGAACCGTTAACTAAGAAGAACTAAATAAGGATAACTCTGTTTTTTGTTGTTGTTGTTTTTGTTTTGTTTTTTTGCGGTACGCGGGCCTCTCACTGTTGTGGCCTCTCCCGTTGCGGAGCACAGGCTCCGGACACGCAGGCTCAGTGGCCATGGCTCACGGGCCCAGCCGCTCCGCAGTATGTGGGATCTTCCCGGACCGGGGCACGAACCCGCATCCCCTGCATCGGCAGGCAGACTCTCAACCACTGCGCCACCAGGGAAGCCCCAGGATAACTCTGTTAATGGACCGCATACTCTGTTGGCTTGCAGGATGCTGGATATTTCAATATCGTTAACGTGTCTGTTTTTTCTCCATGAATGGAATTCTCAAAAGCTTGCTATTTGTAGAAAAATCTCAAATAAAACTCAAATCTGGTCACAAAGGCAAAAGACATTAACAAGAGATACAGCTATTAGAGCTTTTGTCATTTATATATAACTGTATAAATACTTATCACTTATAAAGATGACTTCCCTATTTTTATTTCACGAATAGAAATCCATCTAAAAAAATAAATTATCTCCCAAGCTCATTAAATATAATATTAGTAGTTAATGCTTTCAAAAGCCACCTATTATTTGGGTGAATATATTGTGATGATCAAAGGCTCTTGTTGCCTGGCAAACATGCAATCGCTTGACAAGCTTCTGAGGATACCTTCCCGGCACCATGGCTGTTTCGCTGGGGACCGTAACATTATTTCGTAACACCACTGATAACGTACTGTTGTGCTCAGTCCAGTGTTTCATGGAATCCTCATAATAATCCTGAGAGGTGAACCCCATTTCATAGACGAGGAACTGGGCTCAGAGCAATAACATGATTTGGTCAAAGACACGGGATTCAAATAAAACCCATATTTGTCTGATCCTAAAGTCTTGTTAACCATGACACGATAGTGATGAATCTGCTTAATCCCACATCTGGATTTTGTACTGAGCACTGATCAGCTGCAGCCAGCATGCTGGGCTGTGAGGATGCGGCGCCCGGAACTCCTGTTTTAGCCCTTAAGGATGTAGACAATGATGGTGGACCTTGAGGCTTCCCTGTTGGGCTCCAGGATCTGAAAGGTTGTGTCTACCAGAGTGATTTTGTTAACGCACCCATCCTCCGCCCCCGGTCTTGGGTGTGTGACCCAGAAGATTGACTTTCTGTTGTCTTGACTCTGTTTTTCAGTTCCACGCGCTCTCCTCTCCTCAGTCTCCCTTTCCCACCACTCCCACCTCAAGGCGGGCCTTGCACAGAACGCTGTCCGATGAGAGTATTTACAGCGGCCAGAGGGAGCACTTTTTCACCTCAAGGGCTTCGCTTCTGGACCAAGCCCTGCCCAACGATGTCCTCTTCAGTAGCACCTACCCTTCTCTCCCCAAGTCTCTTCCATTGCGGAGGCCTTCTTACACCTTGGGAATGAAGTCGTTGCACGGTAAGTGTGTCTTCAGCTGCAGCTGAACAGCCCTGCTGATGATGGCCAGTGTCCGCAGACACTTGCCACTCGGTTTGCTCAAGAATGAGAATTACAGGAAGTCCTGCTTGCTTGCTCCGATTATCTGGGCTCACCACCCCTCCCTCATTCAGCCTCTCACCTGGAATCCCAGACCACAGGCATTGAGCCTCACCAGACCGCAAGAGTCATCTAGGATGCTTGGTTTATTTTTTTCCAGTTGAGGTGTAATTGACATATAACATTATATTAGTTTCAGATTAAGATTTACTTTTGTAGCAGCTTTCAAATATGCAGTACAGTATTAACAATAGTCGCCATGCTGTATATCCCCATGACTCATTTATTTTATAACTGGAAATTTGTACCTTTGACTCCCTCCAGCATCTTTCACTACCCCCACCCTACTTCTGGCAACCACCAGTCTGTTATCTGTATCTATGAGCTCAAATTTTTTTTTTTTTTAGATTTCACATATAAGTGAGATGGATCATACAGTATTTGTCTTTCTCTCACATTTTTCAATTAGCACAGTGCCCTCAAGGTCCAGCCATGTTGTTGCAAATGGCAACATTTCATTCTTTTTTAAATTAATTTATATTGGAGCATAGTTAATTTACAATGTTGGGTTAGTTTCTGCTGTACAGCAAAGTGAATCAGTTCTACATATACATGTATCCACTCTTTTTTAGATTATTTTCCCATATAGGTCATTACAGAGTATTGGATAGAGTTCCCCGTGCTATACAATAGGTTCTTAGTAGTTATCTGTTTTATATATAGTAGTATGTATATGTCAATCCCAATCTCCCAATTTATCCCTCTTCCTCCTTTTCCCCCTGGTAATCATAAGTTTGTTTTCTACATCTATGACTCTAAATTTTCATTCCTTTCTTATGGCAGAGTAATATTCCATTGTGTGTGTGTCCACATTTTCTTTATCCATTCGTCCATCAGTGGACACTAAGGTGGCTTCCATGTCTTGGCTATTGTAAATATGCTGCAGTGAACATGGGGGTGCACATATCTTTTTGAGTTAGTGTTTTCTATTTCCTTGGTTAAATACCCAGAAGTAGAATTGGTGGATCATATGGTAATTCTATTTTTAATTTTTTGAGGACCCTCCATACTGTTTTCCATAGTGGTTGCACCAATTTACATTCCCATGAACAGTGCACAAGGGCTCCCTTTTCTCTACATTCTTACCAACAATTGTTATTTGTTGTCTTTTTGATAATAGCCATTCAACAGTTATGAGATAACATCTCAATAGGTTTCGATTTGCATTTCCTGGATGATGAGTGATGTTGACCATCTTTTCATATACCTGTTGGCCATCTGTATGTCTTCTTTGGGAACACGTCTATTCAAATCTTCTACCCATTTTTTACTCGGATTGTTTGCTTTTTTGCTATTGAGTTGTATGAGTTCTTTACATATTTTGGATATTAACCCCTTATCAGATATGTGATTTGCAAATATCTTCTCCCATTCGGTAGGTAGCCTTTTCATTTTTTTGATGGCTTCCTTTGCTGCACAGAAGCTTTCTAGTTTGATGTAGTACCACTTGTTTATTTTTCCTTTTGTTGCTTTTGGTGTCAGAACCAAAAAATCATCACCGAGACTTATGTCAAGGAGCTTACCATGTATGTTTTCTTCTAGGATTTTTATGGTTTCAGGTGTTACACTCAAGTCTTTAATACATTATGAGTTAACTTTTGCATATGGTGTAAAATAGTGGTCCACATTCATTCTTTTGCATGTAGCTGTCCAGTTTTCCCAACACCATTTATTAAAAAGATTGTCCTTTCCCCATTGTATATTCTTTCCTCCTTTGTCATAAATTTATTGATCATATATGTGTGGGTTTATTTCTGGGCTCTCTATTCTGTTCCATTGATCTATGTGTCTATTTTTATGCCAATACCATACTGTTTTATTGTACCTCTGTAATAAAATTTGAAATCAGGAAGCATGATGCCTCCAGTTTTTTGGTTCTTCTCAACACTGATTTGGCTATTCAGGGTCTCTTGTGGTTCCGTACAAATGTTAGGATTGTTTATTCTATTTCTGTAAAATATGCCATGGGAATTTTGATAGGGATTGCTTTGAATATGTTGATGGCTTCGGTGGTATGGACATTTTAACAGTATTCTTCTAATCCGTGAGCATTGAATGTCTTCATTTATTTGTGTCTTCGTCAGTTTTTCCATTAATGTCTTGTATTTTTCAGTGTACAGGTCTTTTACCTCCTTGGTTAAATTTATTCCTAGGTGTTTTATTCTTTTTTGTATATGGGATTTTCTTAATATATCCTTTTGATAGCTTGTTGTTAGTGAATAGAAACAACAGGTTTTTTTGTATTGATTGTGTGTCTTACAACTTTCCTGAATTCTTTGATTAGTTCTAATAGTTTTTTGGTGGAGTCTTTAAGGTTTTCTATATATGACATGTTATCTGCAAATAGTGACAGTTTTACTCCTTTTCTGATTTGGATGCCTTTTATTTATTTTTCTTGCCTAACTGCTCTGGGTAGGACTTCCAATACTTTGTTGAACAAAAGTGGTGAGAGTGGGCATCCTGTCTTGTTCCTGACCTTAGAGCTTTCAGCTTTTCAAACTTGAGTATGGCATCACCTGTGGGCTTGTGATATATGGTTTTTATTATGATGAGGTATGTTCCCTCAATACTCACTTTGTTCAGAGTTTTTATCATAAATGGATGTTGAAAATGTAAAATGCTTTTTCTGCATCTACTGAGATGATTATATGATTTTTATATTTCATTCTGTTAATGTGGTTTTTCACATTGATGAACCATCCTTACATCCCTGGAATGAAACCCACTTGAACATGGTGTATGATCCTCTTAACATATTGTTGAATTAGGTTTGCTAATATTTTGTTGAGGGGTTTTTCATCCATGTTTTTAGGGATATTGGCCTATAATTTTCTTTTCTTGTGGCATCCTTGTCTGGTTTCCATATCAGGGTAATGCTGGCCTTGTAAAATGTGTTTGGAAGGGTTCCCTCCTCTTCTATTTTTCTGGAAGAGTTTGAGAAGGAATGGTATTAAATCTCCTTTGAATGTTTGGTAGAATTCATCAGTAACTTCCATTGTTGGGAGATTTATGATTACTGATTCCATCTCCTTACTAGTAATTTGTCTGTTCAGATCTTCTATTTCTTCATGATTCAGTCTTGGTAGTTGTGTGTTCCATTTCTTTGAAGTTGTCCAGTTTGTTGGCATATGACTGTTTATAGTAGTATCTTACGATCCCTTGTATTTCTGTGGTATCAGATGTAACATCTCCTCTTTGATTTCTGATTTTGAGTCCTTCTTTTCCTGAGTGTAGCTAAAGGTTTATCAATTTCGTTTATTTTTTTTTTTCAAAGAACCAGCTCCTAGTTTCATTGACATTTTCTGTTCTCTTTTTAGTCTTTCATTTATTTTGCTCTGATCTTTGTTATTTCCTTCCTTCTACTAATTGTGGGCTTCAATTCTTCTTTTCCTAGTTTCTTGAGAGGTAAAATTTGGTATTTTGAGACCATTCTCATTCCTTGATGTAGGCATTTATTGTTATGAACTTCCCTCTTAGAATTGCTTTTGCTGCATCCCATAATTTGGTATGTTGTATTTCCATTTTCAATTGTCTGAAAGTATTTTTTAAGTTTCTCTTGCTTTCTTCTTAGATCCATCGGTTGTTCAGTAGCATGTTGTTTGTTTAATCTCTACCTATTTGTGAATTTTCCAGTTTTCTCCTGTAATCAATTTCTGGTACATACCACTGTGGTCAGAAGAGATGTTTGATACGGTTTTAATCTTTTTAAATTTAGTAAGACTTGCTGTGGCCTAACATATGGTCTATCCTGGAGAATATCCCATATGCACCTGAGAAGAATGTGCCTTCTGTTGCTTTTGAATGGAACGTTCTGTATTTCTGTTAAGACCATCAGTCTAACATGTCATTTAAGGCCAATGTTTCTTTATTGTTTTTTTGTCTGGGTGATCTGTCATTTGTTGAAAGTGATGTATTAAAGTTCCCTGTTGTTGTTGTATTCCTGTCTATTCTCCCTTGAGGTCTATTAATATTTGCTTTATATAATTAGGTGCTCCTAGGTTATGTGCACAAATATTTACAAATGTTATATTCTGTTGTTGAATAACCACTTTAGTATTATGTCATGATCTTTGTCTCTTACTACAGTCTTTGTCTTAAAGTCTATTTCATCTGATGTAAGTATAGCTACCCCAGCTTTCTTCTGGTTTCCTTCTGCATGGAATATCTTTTTCCATCCCTTTGTGTGTGTCCTTACATGTGAAGTGAATCTCTTGAAGCAACAATTAGATATATATTTTTTCACTCTGTATCTTTTAATTGAAGAATTTAGTTTGTTTACATTTAAAGTAATTATCGGTAACTATGTACTTGTACCATTTTGTTGTTTTCTGGATGCCTGTAGTTCCTCTGATCCTTTCTTCTTCTTTACTGTCTTCCTTTGTGGTTTGATGACTTTCTTTAGTGGCATGCTTTGGTTTCTTTCTCTTTATCTTTTGTGTATGTACTATAGAGTTTTGGTTTATGGTTACCATGAGGCTTACTTAAAACAACTTATAACAGTCTGTTTTAAGTTGAGAACAACTTAAATTTGAACACATTCTAAAGCTCTAACTTTTCCTCCCCACCCCATTTCATGTTTTTATGTAAAATTTACATCTTTTTATCTTGCGTATCCCTTGATTTATTACAGTTATAGTTATTTTTACTACTTTTGTCTTTTAACCTTCATACTAGCTTTACAAGTGGTCAGTTGACCACCTTTAGTATATATTTACCTTTTCCAGTGAGATACATACTTTAATATGTTTTCTTATTACTAATTAGCACTCTTTCTCTAAAGAAGTCCCTTTAACTATTCTTGTAAGACCAGTGTAGTAATGAACTTCCTTAGCTTTTGCTTATCTGAAAAACTCTTATTTCTCCTTCAATTCTGAATTGACAGCTTTGCCAGGTAGAGTATTCTTTGTTGGCAGTTTTTTCCTTTCAGCACTTTGAATATATCATGCGGCTCCCCTCTGGCTTGCAAAGTTCCTCCTGAAAAATGTGCTGATAGTCTAACGGGGGGGTTCCCTTCTGTGTAACAAGTTGTTCTTTTCTTCCTGCTTTTAAGATTCTCTCCTTCTCTTTTTTTTTTAATTAATTAATTTATTTATTTTTGGTTAGGTTGGGTTTTTGTTGCTGCGTGCGGGCTTTCTCTAGTTGCGGTGCACGGGCTTCTCATTGTGGTGCTTGCTGCAGAGCACAGCCTCTAGGCACACGGGCTTCAGTGGTTGTGGCTCGCAGGCTCAGTAGTTGTGGCACACGGGCTTAGTTGCTCCGCGACATGTGGGATCTTCCCAGACCAGGGCTCGAACCCGTGTCCCCTGCATTGACAGGCAGATTCTTAACCACTGCACCACCAGGGAAGTCCCTCTCCTTCTCTTTAACTGTTGGCATTTTAATTATGTGTTTTGGTGTGGTTTTCTTCGGGTTCATCTTTTTTGGAACTCTCTGGACTTCATGGATCTAGATATCTGTTTCCTTCCCTTGGTTAGGGAAGTTTTCAGCCATTATTTCTTCAAATAAGTTTTCTGCCCTTTCTCTCTTCTCCTCCTGGGACCCCTATAATGTGAATGTTGGTACTCTTGATGTTTCTTCCCTGTTTTTCATTCTTTTTTCTTTTTGCCTCTCTGATTGACTGAATTCTCTACCCTATGTTAGACTTCACCAATCCTTTCTTCTGCTTCATCTAGTCTGCTGTTGAGCCCCTCTAGTGTATTTTTCAGTTCAGTTACTATATTCTTCAGCTCTGTGACTTCTGTTTGGTACTCTCTGTTACGTTCTGTGTCTTTGTGGAAGTTCTCACCGTGTTCATCCTTTCTTGTCTCAAGCTTCGTGAACATCTTTATGGCCATCATTTTTAACTCTTTATCTGGTAAGTTACTTATCTTCATTTCATTGAGAATTTTTCCTGAGATTTTTCTTGTGTTTTTCATTTGGAACATTTTCCTTTGTTTCTTCATCTTCCTCGATGCTGTGTTTGTTTCTGCATATTAGGTAGAACAGCCACCTCTCCCAGCTTTGATGGCGTGGCCTCATGTAGAGGATGAACCGTGTCTTCCTACCCTGCCCTAGCTCTTGGTTGTCTCTCAAACTTTTGTGATTGTCCAAGCAGCCTAGTTTATTTTTAAGAGCCTCCCGTAGCTGAGGGTGTGACAAGACCTGTCAGTGTCTCCAAGGGATGGATCTCAGTCATCACTTAGATTCAGTCATCACTTAGGTCTCAGTCATCACTTAGATTGGAAACCGGAATCTCAGGCAGCAGCTTTTAAAGTATGCACGTATGTACAGTCCTATGGGACCACAAGTATAAGCACCACCCCCCACCACCACCACCAGTGACCTGGAGGTGTCTGCCGGGTGGCAGTCATAAGTACTGGGACACCACATGTATGTATAAGCGCCTTTCTGGAGATGCCTATGAGCTGGAGTGAGGCAGATGGAGAACACAAAGATTGCGTCCACAGGCCTCTGTTCCCTGAGAGCATCTCGTAGGCCTCTAAATGTGCCAGAACAGAAGGCTATGCCTGTGGCCAAAGCTCCAGGACTAGCGAATAGGACTCTTTCACAGAAAGACTGGGGTGTGTTTCAGTCTGCTGCCTGGCAGTGCCCTGGGGGGGTGGTAGCCTGCCAAGAGCTGCCTCTTCAGGTGTTAGAGTCCCATGGGACCCAGAAACATGAGCTCCTCTTGGGCTCCAGAGCCCAAGGGGCAGCCACTGTGCAGCAGCCACAAAACTGGGGCTCCTGATGTGGTAAAAGCTCTCCCTTGGGCTGCTTGTTCAAAATAGAGATTTGCAGACCTCACGCAAGACCTGCTGAATTTGAATACAAAAGTCTGGTTTGTATTGTGTTTTTTACCAAACATCCCAGCTGCTGTTAGGATTGGGCACATTTGGCTAACACCAGATTAGTTATTTCTTAGAGAATGTTATCCACTGGCTTCCTTGAGCCACAGCATTGTTCTGTCTTTCCCAGCTATGAGAATATTAGCTGTGGTGTCGGCCAGTCACTCGTTGACTCATTCATTCATTGAGTGAATGAGTATTATTTAGGAAAAGGCTTATTGATGCCGGGCACCTCCGTATTCTTCCCTTTGATTCATAAATGCCTTGTTCCTCCATCACCTTACTTGATCCCAGTTTTATTAAGGGCCATATTCAGGGACCAAAAAAAATTGCCTTTTTTCTTTCTCCTCTGTCCAGCTGCATTCCCGGGTTCTGCAGCTACCCTCCCACTGTTGCCCAGCACAGCAGATACCTATTATGGAAGCTGTCTGCCTGCTTATCATGCAGGTGGCTGTAACCCCACCTCCCTTCTGCCCTTTTTCCTTCAGGGAACTCTGCCGCTTTATCTCTATGTCCATTTATACCCAATTTCTTTTCCTTCTGCTTCTTCTCTGAAGCAGTGTTTTCTTTAAATCTCCTGCCTTCCTAGTTTGCTTTCTCCCTGCATCTTTTCTGAGCTTTCAACCCACTCCCATGACTGTTGCTCCATCATCTCCATCCTGCTTCCTACACAGTTCCCTTCTCCCCTTCTCCCCTGTGGCAGACATCACTCAAGAATCACATCAGCTTCCCCCTCCTCCCTCTTTATAAGAGGTCCAACTGTGGCTTGAACCTGATTTCTCTTTGCCCTGAAAGGTCACTGTCTATGAACCAAAGCTGACACGTGAAATGACCACTTTTTACCATCTGGACTCTAGAAACCACCTCCTAGTTGTGCCCTAAATAGTAGACTTTTTTCCTCCCCTTCTCTCCCTGCATTGGGACCACTCTCCCTGCACTCCATTCCTCTTACAAGTACTTCCTGCCTACCTTGAATGTTTCTTTCACTTCCCCATTTTTTTTAACCTTTATAGGGATAAAAATAAACCCTCTGTGAAAGCCTGTCTGCATGTGTCATGTCACAGTAGGCCCTGCCTTCTGGAAGCTCACATACTAAGAGAACAGCCTGGAAATCTGCCCCCCTCACACCTTCCCTGTGAAGCCTGTGGCTGAAGGCCTGGCACTGAGGGAGGGGAGGAGCGGGCCACCCTCTCCCAGCTCCTTCCATCACCTCTTCTTGCTTTCCTAAAAGTCAGGCAGCAGCCACAGTGATCCAACGCCCTAAACTGAGCAGTCCTTGGGGGGCTGATCCCTACGCCTTGGCCTCGTTGGTGTGACCACCACTGAGATACTGAGATGTGTTTGGGGAATGGGCGACTTCTTTTTTTCCAAGTGGAAATTTGGGCCCCAGAGATAAAAGGGCAGAAGGGTGGTTGTGTGTAACACACAAAATTGTCTGTTCCAAAGAATCTGAAAACGAAAAAAATATATATATGTACTGAATCACTTTGCTGTACATCAGAAACTAACCCAACATTGTAAATCATTCCAACTACTTACCCTTGGTGGGAGCAAGTTTAAATACAACTGAGCCTTTAATATCAGGTAACATTTGTTGATGTCCATTTACTCATAATTTTGCTAATGTTAAGCACATTAATAACTAGTAACTGCACTTCAGACCAGTTCTTTACGTAATTTGAAAGGGAAAGCAAGCACTAAATGTTCTCTGGTTTATAGGCTATGATAATTGACAAAACTTTTTAATTCACAGTTATTTCCAGGGTCGCTTAGAGATTTTAACTGAGAAGTTCACTTTCAGCTTTGTGTTTGCATGAGTTTTAGTGTTACAGTCACATTGTGCGGGTGACCCTTCTCATGGAGACACATGCTCTGCTCTCGTTTCTGCCCCATCGAGAGCATCTTCGTTTCCTGAGCTACGTTTCCCTCTCTCCTCCACGTATATGAACCTGAGCGGTAGCAGCACGCCCTCCACTGCACAGAGGGGCTCATTTCACCCATTCGTCCCGTCCCCAGGATAAGCAGAGATGAGCTGTTACTGTAGTTTAATATTTGTATTTTAAAAAATTGTCACCTTAGAAGGGGCTTGGGATGTTGGGCTGCTGTAAATCGAAAACTGTACAGGTTTCTGGTAATTGACTATATTGCTGAACTGAATGAAGAAGCATTTTCAGAACTCTAATGGAAAACTGATGAATTCATAAGAGTGCTAACAAAAGATCAAGATGAAAAAGAAAATTAATCACCTGGGACTGAGTGAACTGATGAGGATGATTATAATTTCTGTGACTTTCTGTTTCAATTAAAAAAAAAACAAAATGATCTTCCCAATGAACAAAGTTTACTACATCACTTCCCAGCTGAGTATCTCTCAGTGTCTTTTTGTCCTCACTGGAAGTATGGTTCTTGTTGTGCTGGTAAACGTTTAACAATCAGCTCCTGGAAGGAGGCACAGGCCCCGACTTGCAGCACTTGTCAGTTATTGTGGTGTAGATATACTCCTACCTCAGCTGATTTCAGGTTACCAAAGTGATGTCACTGAAAGCAAACTGGGAAGAGATGTATACAGATACACTTCTGTATAGAGTTTCCACCATATAGATACCTCCACAACATAGAAAATAGCAAAGAAATGTAATCAACCAGTGATGGGTCTTGAGTACCATCTTTTCAAAATATGATTTATTTAGTCGTAAGTTTACATAATTGAATTTTTTTTAAGTTTTTTTGATGTGGACCATTTCTTTTTGTCTTTCTACATTTTTACACTTAAGATTATAACCCTATAAACTCATTTATCAACTATCTTCCTTTTCTATATTATTCTTGGCACTCAACTAAGACTGCCGAAGTCTATCGTACCTTGTATTTTTACATTCTCAAATAAGAACTTAAGATTATAAGATGTGCGTTAAAAAAACAAAAACAAAACTGATGCCAAGAGTTGCTTAGCGTGTCCTTGGGAAGGAGGAGGAGCCAACACCAGTTAACCTGTGTTAACTCTGCTGGGTGACCCAGCACTCACTGTCACGTGCTCTTATTTGGTTCTCACACCACCCTGGATACATCCAACTGCAGAAACCAGTGGGCCGTTCCTGGGATACAGAACAGACGTGGGCCAGGGATGCAGGGAGTCCACATGGAGGGCAGTCAGATCCCAGGTTCCAGTGCAGTTAAAAATAAGCTTTACTATCCCCTCAAACAAGCATCACCAAGCCTCCCTGGCCTGGCCGCAAAACCCACCTCTCTTGAAGTAGGTCCCTTCACCCCAGCCTGAATCTCTCGACTCTGCGAGGAAACACGAGGAGCTGCCCTGGGTCCCACTGTAGACGAGCAGCTCCTGCCAAAGCAGACACATTGCCTCGGTGCAGGACTGACTTTTCCAAGACTCACCCCACTAGAAATGGGACAGTGGGAGGTTATACAAAAGTGAATTAAGGTTGGAGGAAGTCAGTTCCCAGTTCGACTCAGCTTTAGAATGACCATTAACGGCCTGTTAGACTAGAAACTGATTCCAGGTAACAAATGACTGACAAATATATTGTAACAGAAAATGGGTAAAACTTCGAGTGGTTCTCCTGTGGGCATGAGAAGCAGCTTTTCCCTTGTCCCTTCCTGCAGGAGAGTTCTCGGCCTCGGACAGCTCCCTCAATGACATCCAGGAGACCCAAAGGCCGCCCATTCCCGACCCCGGCCTCATGCCCCTGCCCGACGCTGCTGCGGATCTGGATTGGTCCAACCTGGTGGACGCCGCCAAGGCATATGAGGGTGAGTCTACTGACGGTCCGGGCTGGGCCACACTGAGGTCCTGGGCAGTGTGAGTGCTCTGGACACACATCTTACCATCACAGCCAGAAACCAGCTGAGCTAACAGTCCTTGAGCACTTGGTAGGGGCCCCCACTGTCAGATTTAATCAGGTGGAACCCAGTGTTTCCTCTACATAGGAATTCGTCACACGGATGCCTCGCCTCCCTGTACCTGAGAAGGGCAGAGTGCAGGGGAATCCCAACTGTCACGTGAATGAAAACAGCACGTGTCTGGGAGAGTTTTTTATCACGTCGTGAAGACGTCACTGCTCAACGCACAGTTGGATCTGTTAGGATGCTTGGCCTGCTTGGCCCGGCCCCAGGCTCCTTCCTCTGCTCTTCTCACTCATCTCTCGGGTGTGTGGTAGCAGATGTGCTTTCTGCCTGCTTCGTTCCTACGTCAACCTACTTGCTGTGTGCTTGCGTTAAGCCAGTGGTTCTTCAGTGCAGGCCCTTAGACTAGTGCTGACCTGCTCTGCTGAAATAGAAAAAAACTAAAAGTATTGCTGTGTGTGTTGACATGAGGTTGTCAGAGGTCTTTTTTTGATAGACTGACTCTGAGGTTGCCCTTCCCGATTTTTTGATGCTAAAATGGTCTTTGTAAAATGATGGTGCTAGCAGATGATTGGTTTTGAGGTTTTGTTTTATTGCCCTTACTTGGAAGGATTGAAAGTTGCTCTTCAGTCAAGCTCCAGTTTGGGGGAGCCAATTGCCTAGGCCATGGAATTCAGCAGTCAGACAACCACAGAGCAGTGAACAGTGAATCCCCATTTTAGCTGATGGCAATTCCCCAGGACTAACTTGATTGTCAGTTTCAATGTGTTGGTCACTCTCCTTCATATAAAATCACAGTTCTGTTTTTTGTTTTAATTTTTATTGGAGTCTAGTTGATTTACAGTGTTGTGTTAGTTTCAGGTATACAGCAAAGTGAATCAGTTCTACATATACATATACCCATTCTTTTTTTGATTCTTTTCCCATATAGGACATTACAGAGTATTGAGTTCCCTGTGCTATACAGTAGGTCCTTATTAGTTATCTGTTTTAAATATAGTAGTGTGTACATGTCAATCCCAATCTCCCAATTTATCCCTCCCCCCCTTACCCCCTGGTAACCATAAGTTTGTTTTCTTTTTTTTTTTCTTTAACATCTTTATTGGGGTATAATTGCTTTACAGTGGTGTGTTAGTTTCTGCTTTATAACAAAGTGAATCAGTTATACATATACATATGTTCCCATATCTCTTTCCTCTTGCGTCTCCCTCCCTCCCACCCTCCCTATCCCACCCCTCAAGGCGGTCACAAAGCACCGAGCTGATCTCCCTGTGCTATGCAGCTGCTTCCCACTAGCTATCTACCTTACGTTTGGTAGTATATATATGTCCATGCCTCTCTCTTGCTTTGTCACAGCTCACCATTCCCCCTCCCCATATCCTCATGTCCGTTCTCTAGTAGGTCTGTGGCTTTATTCCTGTCTTACCCCTAGGTTCTTCATGACATTTTTTTTCCTTAAATTCCATATATATGTGTTAGCATACGGTATTTGTCTTTCTCTTTCTGACTTACTTCACTCTGTATGACAGACTCTAGGTCTATCCACCTCATTACAAATAGCTCAATTTCATTTCTTTTTATGGCTGAGTAATATTCCATTGTATATATGTGCCACATCTTCTTTATCCATTCATCCGATGATGGACACTTAGATTGTTTCCATTTCCGGGCTATTGTAAATAGAGCTGCAATGAACATTGTGGTACATGACTCTTTTTGAATTTTGGTTTTCTCAGGGTATATGCCCAGTAGTGGGATTGCTGGGTCATATGGTAGTTCTATTTGTAGTTTTTTAAGGAACATCCATACTGTTCTCCATAGTGGCTGTATCAATTTACATTCCCACCAGCAGTGCAGGAGTGTTCTCTTTTCTCCACACCCTCTCCAGCATTTATTGTTTCTAGATTTTTTGATGATGGCCATTCTGACTGGTGTCAGATGATATCTCATTGTAGTTTTGATTTGCATTTCCCTAATGATTAATGATGTTGAGCATTCTTTCGTGTGTTTGTTGGCAGTCTGTACATCTTCTTTGGAGAAATGTCTATTTAGGTCTTCTGCCCATTTTTGGATTGAGTTGTTTGTTTTTTTGTTATTGAGTTGCATGAGCTGCTTGTAAATTTTGGGAATTAATCCTTTGTCAGTTGCTTCATTTGCAAACATTTTCTCCCATTCTGAGGGTTGTCTTTTGGTCTTGATTATGGTTTCCTTTGCTCTGCAAAAGCTTTGAGGTTTCATTAGGTCCCATTTCTTTATTTTTGTTTTTATTTCCATTTCTCTAGGAGGTGGGTCAAAAAGGATCTTGCTGTGATTTATGTCATAGACTGTTCTGCCTATGTTTTCCTCTAAGAGTTTGATAGTTTCTGGCCTTACATTTAGGTCTTTTATCCTTTTGAGCTTATTTTTGTGTATGGTGTTAGGGAGTGATCTAATCTCATACTTTTACATGTAGCTGTCCAGTTTTCCTAGCACCAATATTGAAGAGGCTGTCCTTTCTCCACTGTACATTCCTGCCTCCTTTATCAAAGATAAGGTGACCATATGTGCGTGGGTTTATCTCTGGGCTTTCTATCCTGTTCCATTGATCTATGTTTCTGTTTTTGTGCCAGTACCATACTGTCCTGATTACTGTAGCTTTGTAGTATACTCTGAAGTCAGGGAGCCTGATCCCTCCAGCTCCGTTTTTCTTTCTCAAGATTGCTTTGGCTATTCGGGGTCTTTTGTGTTTCCATACAAATTGTGAAACTTTTTGTTCTACTTCTGAAAAGAATGCCAGTGGTAGTTTGATAGGGATTGTATTGAATCGGTAGATTGCTATGGGTAGTAGAGTCATTTTCACAATGTTGATTCTTCCAATCCAAGAACATGGTATATCTCTCCATCTGTTTGTATCATCTTTAATTTCTTTCATCAGTGTCTTATAATTTTCTGCATACAGGTCTTTTGTCTCCTTAGGTAGGTTTATTCCTAGATATTTTATTCTTTCTGTTGCAATGGTAAATGGGAGTGTTTTCTTGATTTCACTTTCAGATTTTTCATCATTAGTGTATAGGAATGCAAGAGATTTCTGTGCATTAATTTTGTATCCTGCAACTTTACCAAATTCATTGATTAGCTCTAGTAGTTTTCTGGTAGCATCTTTAGGATTCTCTTTGTATAGTACCATGTTATCTGCAAACAGTGACAGCTTTACTTCTTCTTTTCCGATTTGGATTCCTTTTATTTCCTTTTCTTCTCTGATTGCTGTGGCTAAAACTTCCAAAACTATGTTGAATAAGAGTGGTGAGAGTGGGCAACTTTGTCTTGTTCCTGATCTTAGTGGAAATGCTTTCAGTTTTTCACCATTGAGGATGATGTTGCCTGTGGGTTTGTCCTATATGGCCTTTATTATGTTGAGGAAAGTTCCCTCTATGCCTACTTTCTGCAGGGTTTTTATCATAAATGGGTGTTGAATTTTGTCGAAAGCTTTCTCTGCATCTATTGAGATGATCATATGGTTTTTCTCCTTCAGTTTGTTAATATGGTGTATCACGTTTATTGATTTGTGTATTTTGAAGAATCCTTGCATACACCAC
Source organism: Tursiops truncatus (assembly GCF_011762595.2). Lineage (NCBI taxonomy): Eukaryota > Metazoa > Chordata > Mammalia > Artiodactyla > Delphinidae > Tursiops > Tursiops truncatus. The sequence continues at coordinate 30,660,716 of NC_047035.1, read as the reverse complement.
TTGATCATGGTGTATGATCCTTTTAATGTGCTGTTGGATTCTGTTTGCTAGTATTTTGTTGAGGGTTTTTGCATCTATGTTCATCAGTGATATTGGCCTGTAGTTTTCTTTCTTTGTGACGTCCTTGTCTGGTTTTGGTATCAAGGTGATGGTGGCCTTGTAGAATGAATTTGGGAGTGTTCCTCCCTCTGCTATATTTTGGAAGAGTTTGAGAAGGATAGGTGTTAGCTCTTCTCCTAATGTTTGATAGAATTCGCCTGTGAAGCCATCTAGTCCTGGGCTTTTGTTTGTTGGAAGATTTTTAATCACAGTTTCAATTTCAGTGCTTGTGATTGGTCTGTTCATATTTTCTATTTCTTCCTGATTCAGTCTTGGCAGGTTGTGCATTTCTAAGAATTTGTCCGTTTCTTCCAGGTTGTCCATTTTATTGGCATAGAGTTGCTTGTAGTAATCTCTCACGATCTTTTGTATTTCTGCAGTGTCAGTTGTTACTTCTCCTTTTTCATTTCTAATTCTATTGATTTGAGTCTTCTCCCTTTTTTTCTTCATGAGTCTGGCTAATGGTTTATCGATTTTGTTTATGTTCTCAGAGAACCAGCTTTTAGTTTTATTGATCTTTGATATTGTTTCCTTCATTTCTTTTTCATTTATTCCTTATCTGATTTTTATGATTTCTTTGCTTCTGCTAACTTTGGGTTTTTTTTGTTCTTCTTTCTCTAATTGCTTTAGGTGCAGGGTTAGGTTGTTTATTTGAGATGTTTCCTGTTTCTTAAGGTGGGCTTGTATTGCTATTAACTTCCCTCTTAGAACTGCTTTTGCTGCATCCCATAGGTTTTGGGTCGTCGTGTCTCCACTGTCATTTGTTTCTAGGTATTTTTTTATTTCCTCTTTGATTTCTTCAGTGATCACTTCGTTATTAGGTAGTGTATTGTTTAGCCTCCATGTGTTTGTATTTTTTACAGATCTTTTCCTGTAATTGATATCTAGTCTCATAGCGTTGTGGTTGGAAAAGATACTTGATACAATTTCAATTTTTTTTAATTTACCAAGACCAGATTTGTGACCTACGATATGATCTATCCTGGAGAATGTTACATGAGCACTTGAGAAAAATGTGTATTCTGTTGTTTTTGGATGGAGTGTCCTATAAATATCAATTAAGTTCATCTTGTTTAATGTATCATTTAAAGCTTGTGTATCCTTATTTATTTGCATTTTGGATGATCTGTCCATTGGTGAAAGTGGGCTGTTAAAGTCCCCTACTATGATTGTGTTACTGTCGATTTCCCCTTTTATGGCTGTTAGTATTTGCCTTATGTATTGAGGTGCTCCTATGTTGGGTGCATAAATATTTACAATTGTTATATCTTCTTCTTGGATAGATCCCTTGATCATTATGTAGTGTCCTTCTTTGTCTCTTCTAATCGTCTTTATTTTAAAATCTATTTTGTCTGATATGAGAATTGCTACTCCAGCTTTCTTTTGGTTTCCATTTGCTTGGAATATCTTTTTCCATCCCCTTACTTTCAGTCTGTATGTGTCTCTAGCTCTGAAGTGGGTCTCTTGTAGACAGCATATATATGGGTCTTGTTTTTGTATCCATTCAGCCAATCTGTGTCTTTTGGTTGGAGCATTTAACCCATTTACATTTAAGGTAATTATCGATATGTATGTTCCTATTTCCATTTTCTAAATTGTTTTGGGTTCATTATTGTAGGTCTTTTCCTTTTCTTGTGCTTCTTGCCTAGAGAAGTTCCTTTAGCATTTGTTTTAAAGCTGGTTTGGTGGTGCTGAACTCTCTCAACTTTTGCTTGTCTGTAAAGGTTTTAATTTCTCCATTGAATCTGAATGAGATCCTTGCTGGGTAGAGTAATCTTGGTTGCAGGTTTTTCTCCTTCATCACTTTAAATATGTCCTGCCACTTCCTTCTGGCTTGCAGAGTTTCTGCTGAAAGATCAGCTGTTAACCTTATGGGGATTCCCTTGTGTGTTATTTGTTGTTTTCCCCTTGCTGCTTTTAAAATGTTTTCTTTGTATTTGACAGTTTGATTAATATGTGTCTTTCTCCTTGGATTTATCCTGTATGGGACTCTCTGTGCTTCCTGGACTTGATTAACTATTTCCTTTCCCACATTAGGGAAGTTTTCAACTATAATCTCTTCAAATATTTTCTCAGTCCCTTTCTTTTTCTCTTCTTCTTCTGGAACCCCTATTATTCGAATGTTGGTGAGTTTAATGTTGTCCCAGAGGTCTCTGAGACTGTCCTCAGTTCTTTTCATTCTTTTTTCTTTATTCTGCTCTGCAGTAGTTATTTCCACTATTTTATCTTCCAGGTCACTTATCCGTTCTTCTGTCTCAGTTATTCTGCTATTGATCCCATAGAGTATTTTTCATTTCATTCATTGTGTTGTTCATCGTTGCTTGTTTCATCTTTAGTTCTTCTAGGTCCTTGTTAAATGTTTCTTGCATTTTGTCTATTTTATTTCCGAGATTTTGGATCATCTTTACTATCACTATTCTGAATTCTTTTTCAGGCAGACTGCCTATTTCCTCTTCATTTGTTAGGTCTGGTGGGTTTTTATCTTGCTCCTTCATCCGCGGTGTGTTTTTCTGTCTTATTTTGCTTATCTTACTGTGTTTGGGGTCTCCTTTTCGCAGGCTGCAGGTTCGTAGTTCCCGTTGTTTTTGGTGTCTGTCTCCAGTGCCTAAGGTTGTTGTTCAGTGGGTTGTGTAGGCTTCCTGGTGGAGGGGACTAGTGCCTGTGTTCTGGTGAGTGAGGCTGGATCTTGTCTTTCTGGTGGGCAGGTCCACGTCTGGTGGTGTGTTTTGGGGTGTCTGTGGCCTTATTATGATTTTAGGCAGCCTCTCTGCTAATGGGTGGGTTGTGTTCCTGTCTTGCTATTTTTTTGGCATAGGGTTTCCAGCACTGTCGCTTGCTGGTCGTTGAGTGAAGCTGGGTGCTGGCGTTGAGATGGAGATCTCTGGGAGACTTTTGCTGTTTGATATCATGTGGAGCTCGGAGGTCTCTTGTGGACCAGTGTCCTGCAGTTGGCTCTCCCACATCAGAGGCACAGCACTGACTCCTGGCTGCAGCACCAAGAGCCTTTCCTCCACACGGCTCAGAATAAAAGGGAGAAAAAGTAGAGAATTAGAAGTAGGAAGAAAGAAAGGAAGGAAGGAGGGAGGGAGGGATGGTGGGAGGAAGGAAGGAAGGAAGAAAGGAGGGAAGGAAGGAAAAAAGAAAGAAGGAAGATAAAATAAAATAGAGTAAAATATAATAAAGTTATTAAATTTAAAAAAATTATTAAAAAAATTTTTTTAAAAAAGGACGGATAGAACCTTAGGACAAATGGTCTAAGAAAAGCTATACAGACAAAATCTCCCACAGAATCATACACATACACACAAAAAGAGGAAAAGGGGAAAAAATCATAAATCTTGCTCTCAAAGTCCACCTCCTCAATTTGGGATTTTTCGTTGTCTATTCATGTATTCCACAGATGCAGGTACATCAGGTTGATTGTGGAGCTTTAATCCGCTGCTCCTGAGGCTGCTGGGAGAGATTTCCCTTTCTCTTCTTTGCTCTCACAGCTCCCGGGGGCTCAGCTTTGAATTTGGCCCCGCCTCTGCGTGTAGGTCACTGGAGGGCGTCTGTTTTTCGCTCAGACAGGACGGGGTTAAAGGAGCCGCTGCTTCGGGGGCTCTGGCTCACTCAGGCCAGGGGGGGAGGGAGGGGCACAGAGTGCGGGGTGGGCCTGCGGCGGCAGAGGCCAGCATGACGTTGCACCAGCCTGAGGCTGGCCGTGCGTTCTCCCGGGGAAGTTGTCTCTGGATCCCGGGAACCCAGCAGTGGCGGGCTGCACAGGCTCCCTGGAAGGGGGCTGTGGATAGTGACCCATGCTCGCACACAGGTTTCTTGGTGGCGGCAGCAGCGGCCTTAACGTCTCATGCCCGGCTCTGGGGTCCGCGCTGATAGCCGCGGCTCGTGCCCGTCTCTGGAGCTCCTTTAAGCAGCGCTCTTAATCCCCTCTCCTCGCGCACCAGGAAACAAAGAGGGAAGAAAAAGTCTCTTGCCTCTTCGGCAGCTCCAGACCTTTTCCCGGACTCCCTCCCGGCTAGCCGTGGTGCACTATCCCTTTCAGGCTGTGTTCACGCCGCCAACCCCAGTCCTCTCCCGGCGCTCCGACCAAAGCCTGAGCCTCAGCTCGCAGCCCCACCCGCCCTGGTGGGTGAGCAGACAAGCTTCTCGGGCTGGTCGGCACCGATCCTCTGTGCGGGAGTTTCTGTGCTTTGCCCTCCTCACCCGTTGCTGCACTCTCCTCCGCGGCTTCGAAGCTCCCCCCCCCCCGCCCCACCCCCCACCGCAACCCACAGTCTCCGCCCGCAAAGGGGCTTCTAGTATGTGGAAACCTTTCCTCCTTCACAGCTCCCTCCCACTGGTGCAGGTCCCATCCCTATTCTTTTGTCTCTGTTTTTTTATCTTTTACCCTACCCAGGTACGTGGGGAGTTTCTTGCCTTTTGGGAGGTCTGAGGTCTTCTGCCAGCATTCAGTAGGTGTTCCGTAGTTGTTCCACATGGAGATGTATTTCTGGTGTATCTGTGGGGAGGAAGGTGGTCTCCGTGTCTTACTCTTCCGCCATCTTCCCCTCGTTCTCCCTCCATAAGTTTGTTTTCTACATCTGCAACTCTACTTCTGTTTTGTAGATAAGTTTATTAGTACCCTTTTTTTAGATTCGACATATAAGTGATATCACATGATATTTGTCTTTCTCTGACTTACTTCACTCAGGATGACAATCTCTAGGTCCATCCATGTTGCTGCAAAGAAGTTTTGGTTTTTCAATGGGAGATTTTTTTTTTTAATTTGATTTTGTTTCTTGGCTCAAGCCTGAAGTCTGTGTATTTTGAAACAGAGGTGGTGTGGGCCTAGGCTAAAGCCCACCAAGGTGGCCAGGAGTCTTAGGGAAAACATACTTGAGGAAGCCTCAGGAAGCTTAGTACTAGCTCCTTAATGCGCTTTATGTTGTCACTGAGTGGAAAGCATCGGTCTGGAAATTTGGCACGAGGCCTGTTTCCAGGGAAACAATAGAATGGTACTTTTATGAGCAAGGGAAAAGCTGGAATCGAAGCTGAGTCACAGCAACTGTTTTTAAAAGAGAAATTACAATGTTACTATCCTCTTCCAGCTAAAACAGTAAAAAAATTTTCCTACAAGGGTTGGGAGGTAAGGTTTCCGATGCATTCCTGCCCCTTGATTAGATCTGACTGTGCGTGTAGGCCATTTCTTTTAGAAATGGAGGGCCCCCATAGAGAGGGCCCAGGATCCAGTTCCAAAATACTGAATGGTTTCTTCTCTCCGTTTCAGTCCAGAGAGCCTCGTTCTTTGCTGCTAGTGATGAAAACCATCGCCCTCTGAGTGCTGCATCCAACAATGACCAGCTTGAAGAGCAGGCTCTGGCCCAGATGAAGTCTTACAGCAGGTTAGTCATCCAGTGGCGAGGGTACCACTCCACACCACACATCACCTCCATTAGTGACAGACCGCAGGTGTGGGGAAGAGGCGATGGAGGCCACACGTATCAGCTGAATGAAGGTCATCACTCTGGTGCCAGACACGTCACTTTTCGTTCGAATGCTTTGTAACCAAATACTCTAAACACCATGAAACTGTTCTTGATGGCTTAAAGGTCATCATTGTGAATATTCGTTATTATTTAATGCCGTCGTACATTTCTATCCTCAGGGTTTATTAGGTAAGGTAAGAGAAATCATGTGTGCTGAACATCCTCGGACTCCTATGCGTTTAGTCCTTGAGTCTGGGTTTTGAGTCTGCCAGTTTTGAAGCTGTCAGTTGGTCATGCTTGTAAATGTGCCTGCATCTTAGCAGCCCCCAGCGTTCTGCTTCAGACCTACGTTAGAACTGGGCCACCGGGATAGGTAAGATCTATGTAAACTAAGACGTTAAAAGCAGTAGCTGAGTGAAGGGCATGGACTCTGACTTCTGCTTAGCTATGTAGAGGCTGACTCTTCCATTTCCCCCGCAGTGTCAAATGGTGAGGTTGTTGGATAAATGTGTGACGTTCCTATATATTAAAGCATCCCAGCAGTCAGCCGTGGACACACAGTGAGCCCTCCCTAATGGAGAATAATTTCATCAACTTGAAATCTCTTAAAACCTTTTGATGATGGATAAGAATCCAGGTATCTAGAAAACTTGGTCAGAAACAGCCAGTAACGGGAAGAGTGAGGTTGGCATAGGTTTGCACAGATATACCGGCGACTTGTGCTTGAAGACTTCTGAAGCAAGTCTGTAAGGAAACCCTCTTCAAGAGGAAGTAGAAGAGCAATGGGTTGTTTGTTGTGAGTGTAACAGATGCTGCATTTATCCTACTGTTGGGACAGTTGGGGAAGGAAAGAGGCAGTGAGTTTGGCTGTTGAGAACTTTTTTAAAAATTGCAGAGTCTAGGGGAGAGCCCCAAATGTCCCTTTTTAGGATGAAGAGAAGTCTGAGTGAGCAAAGACAGTTCTCCTGAGAAAGGATTATTAAGCGGCTCCTAAATCTTTGTAGAACCTGTAGAAGCTTAAGATGAGGATGATGATTGGGTCTTTGTTCGGTGTGGATGAGCAAATGCAAGTGGGGTTAAATATGTTCTTAAAGATTATCAGTGCACTCACAGTCACAGAATTCATTTTGCAGACCTTCAGAAGTCAAGATACGCCACAGAGAGTTACTAACAGCCTGCAGTGGCTGCGTCAGCCCTGCCAGGAGCGGGGACTGTGGACTCAACGGCTTGTGAAGGACAGCCCTGCCCCCATCCCCAGCCTCTGTTTTCTGTTCAACACCACTCTTATTCTGTCACATCCTTGGCCTTCAACCCATCCAAACCTGACCTACTTGTGAGGTGCGGTGGATTGCAGCTGACCACTTCCCTTTTAAAATCCATTCACTGTCAGCTTTTGATTGGTCGTCCTGTCTTTCTTAGAAGTGAGGAGGTCATTATCATTCCATTTTATTTACAGCCTTGGGACACTCCATGCCACTGTGGGCTTGCTGTGGACCTAGAATTAGCAGAAGACGTTGACACAGCTTATTTTAGGTCAGGAATTCCAACTTGAACTTTGATTTTTAAAGTAAAGAATACCTTTTATTTCATGACGCCAAGAGTTCAGAGTCACCACCTCTTCCCCTTGACCTCTGGAAAGAAGCAGCTGCCAGTTGGTTCCATGGAAGCCTTCAGAGTTTTGGTTGTGTGAGGCTGAGGTTGTGTTTCTGGCTAGAACTCACCTGGAAACGTTTTGGAGCTTGAATTCAAGTCGAGGAGAGTCTGGGAGGGAGAGTTGACAGGTCTTCAGCCCCCGCCAAGCCGTGTCCTCTGTCCAGCTGGTTGCATGGCCTCTCGTCCTCTGCCTCCCCTTCCTTCTGATGCTCCACTGGCATGGCCATTTTTAGCACTTAAATGAAATGGGAGAAAATAAGAAAATTGTGGGCCGTAGAGTTTGCTGATCATAATAGCGAAGAGCTTAAGACATTAAGGTTGGACTGAGAAGCTTCTGAAAGATGTAGCCTTATTTTTTTAATATTTGAAGATATTTAAACTAGTCTAAGTTAAGACGTGGGCCCGATGACTTAGTCGCCACCGGGTGAGCGGCCACAGGCTTTACTTACTTGGGTTGCCCCAACGTAGAGCCTGCCCCAACCCTCCCCCAGCCAACATGCACACACAGAGGAGTAACTCTCCTCTTCTTAGAGCCTCTAAAGAGATACTCATTTCACTGTTTGACAGTTGTGTCTGCCAGAAAGTTGTTCTTGCGCTGCCAAAGAGACCATTTTCACTTATTGTCCTATATTGTCACAAAGATGCAGCATCTTAAACAAAGGAAGCCATTGATTGGCTGTAGTTCACACTTGTATTACCTTTTGTTAAGACTGCCATTTTCTTTTTTAAAATGAAAATGCACGGTTGTGTCACCATCCTGAGTAATTTGACATTGAAAACCATTTTGTAAATTAATTCAGGCGCCTCCTTAAAAAAAAAATGCCAAACAAAGCCAGCCATGGAGGGTCCTGCCAGCAAGGTCTTTTGTTTCTTGTTCCCAGCAGTAAAAATTCCTCTCCCACTCTGGCTTCTAAAGTGGACCAGCTGGAAGGTATGCTGAAGTTGCTTCGAGAAGATCTGAAGAAGGTAAACCATATTCTCAAAGCAGGTCACCCAGTCCATGCAAGCTGCCCTTGAACCGTGAGAGCCCTTTGTCAGCAGTGTTTGTTAGTGGAATAAGATGTGGTTGTTTTCCCTACTTTCTCCGTACACATGTTTAGGGAGCTGCTTAGAGCTTGGTTCCCACTGACACACATAGTGCAAGAAAGCCTTCATTGCCACACGCACAGAAAAAGCGTTCCCTTTTTTGTGAACGCCTTTAGACCTCAGCCAGCCCTCTCCCAGCCTCCGCACTCCTGGTCCATAGCCCAGACCCACGTGTCCTCACTGCTATTCAGGCTCTTGCACCAAAAGAATTAGATGCTATTTGTTTGTTTCTTGAGTGGCTTTATATTAACACAGGAGCCCCCAGAACAATCGTCTAAAATGTAAGACAGCCCTTATTCCTTGCAACTTAACAAAGACATTAAACTACTCAGTCATGTATTTACATTCCAAAATCAGCCTGTAGCGGATGCCTCTGGGAGTCCCGTTCCCTGGGTGAGAGCATCTTAAGGCCCAGCACCAGGCCACATAGACAGCTCTTCAGTGGAATGAAGGAGGGAAGTGGGTGAAGGGCGCACGCAGATCCACAGCCACTCCTCACGGCTGGGCAGGGGGAGGCCACCCTCTTAGTTCTTTCCTGCTCTGCTCGCCCTCCCAGGAAAAAGAAGACAAAGCTCACCTTCAGGCGGAGGTTCAGCACTTGCGAGAGGACAACCTGAGGCTGCAGGAGGAATCCCAGAACGCCTCCGACAAGCTGAAGAAGTTCACAGAGTGGGTCTTCAACACCATCGACATGAGCTAGGCCGGGGGGGGGGGGGGCCCCAGGGGTGCGCGCCCCTTAGTGCCGCCAGGAAGGCATCCTCCGAGCTCCCGCCCCAGCTCCCAACTTTGCCCCCTTTAGGGGAGCGCACAACACAACAATTGCAGATCAACAATCATTATCTGCCTTTTGTAGAAAAGAAAAAGAAAAAGGTAAATAAAAATTTTAAAAAGTAAAATAAAAGTTTAACTGCTAAAATGTGAATGTCTTTATTTTTTTGCACAATATCTATCTTTATCTGTTATGTATTTAAAAAGAAACTGGGGCTAGGACCAGGGTTCCCCCCACTGGCCCATCTGCCTCTATTTCCATCAGCTCTTTCTTATCTATTTCAGGTAACCCAAGCTTTCCCTCAGTATCCTGACAAATGTCATTATTCCTAGGAAGAAAATAAAGTTTTTAAAAACTGTTTATTTGGGGAGGGGGATTTTCTTACCTTCGTTCCTAAAATGCCTGGGGAGGGAGGTGCTTTGAGAAAATGCCTACCTCCCTCGAATGGCTTGTGCATGAGCTAGTGATGTCTGTCCCTATCTTACAGAGATGAGCAGGAACGGGGTTACTTGTCAATAACAAATCAGTGAACCAGAGAGAGGCAGAGACGGAGGCTGTGGGCCACACCCCTTTCCCATCCTGCATTATGACATCACTACTTCTTCCTTTCCCTGGGAAAATGGTCCCAGGTGCTGTGTGCTCCTCTGAGCTGGAGCCCTTTTTGTTTGTTTGGCTTAAGTCAGTCCCTCTAAAGTGGGATCAGCCTTTCTGTAGCCTCCTGGCTCCAAACAGTAATTGGTTTCAGAATTCCTCCAAACTAAAAATCATATGATTTATATGCATTTTGGTCAAAAGTAGAGTTTTTGTTTGAGATTTTTAAAGATAACAATGTGGCAAAATTGTATTTTTAGCTTGCTCAAAATGATCTGATTAATAAATTAGTAAATCCTTCTCTCCAAAGCAAGACTTCACCAGTATTTGTAACTAGGAAAAGTGAATGTTAAATTGTGAACTTTAATACTTACTTGTTAGGAGCAATGACTGTGATCATGGAATGGCCTTTTGAGACCTGCATGTCCCAGTGTACAATTTCAGCCCAGCATTTTCTGCATCCTTGTGTGGCATCCAAAGGATTCTGCTGCAGAAATGATTGATGTGCTATTTTTCCTGTCTAGTGATGCAGCTGCTTTGGGCACCTGGCCATTGTTCCAAGGCTCTCAGTCCTGCACAGAACAGAGAAACTGGGTCACTAGTGCTGAGAGGCCCCAGGGGAGCTCCTGGTGGCCTTGTTTCTTGCCTTCACAATTGTCACTAAATTACCACCTGTGCCCCTTCAGTGGTAACTCTGGTCTAAGGGAACGTTCAGCTATCCAGTGGCACCTGCTCAGAAGTTCCCTGCCCCAAGTAATCTCAGCCCATTCCTCTCTCCATCCCTGAAAGAAACGGGATGGATTTTCCTCTCTTCTCCCCCGCACCCCCATCACTAGACTTTTATGCTACAGTTTCGTTCAGATTGTGATTTCTCCATGGGATTTTTTTTTTTTTTCTGGTGACATTTCTGTCATGGAAATAGGAAGATTTCGGAGTGCTCTGTAAAGATCTCAATTGTCTGTCTCTTTCTCTCTTTGACTTGTATGAAGGAGATTGTACATTGCCTGATATCTCTTTGTAAATGAGAAATACTGCTAACATCCAAGCATTCTGAAGTCTTGCTTATCCTTCTGAGTTTAGTTTTTATTTTGTTTTACATTTTGTTTGGGGATTTGGGGCAAGCTATTTATTAGAGTTTTGCAACAGAGTTCTTGTTTGAAGCCTTTAAAGACTACTTGTAAAATTCAAATAAAATTCATTTTAAACACTCTTTTAAAACACTTTGGTATTATTGCTTGAGGTTTTCTTATTTATTTATTTTTTTCTTTTCCTTTCTTCTCTTTTCTTAACATCTTTACTGGAGCACAACCGCTCCACAGTGGTCTCTTAGCCTCCGCTACACAACAAAGCGAATCAGCTATACACACACATACACCCCCATATCTCCTCCCTCCCGTGCCCCGCGCCCCCCCACCCTTCCCATCCCACCCCTCTGGGTGGTCACAGAGCACCGAGCTGATCTCCCTGTGCTATGCGGCTGCTTCCCACTAGCTATCTGTTTTACATTTGGTAGTGTGTCTATGTCCATTGCCACTCTCTCACTTCATCCCAGTTTACCCTTCCCCCTCCCCATGTCCTCAAGTCCATTCTCTTTCTTATTTGAAAGACCACCCAGTAACTCATTGACCCTCCTTGTATCCTTATTTTTCCATCAGACTCCATTAACACCCAAGATGATCCTTGAAACTTTGTCCCTTTTAGAATTTTAATAAGCTTTTATACTGTCTGTTCACGTCCATAGAGAATTCCTAATTTGCCCTCTCTGCTTACGATTTAATATTTGCAGAGCACTTTATAATTAGCACCCTCTTCATTACCCGTGTGTGGACTGTCCGTAACAACACTCATTCCCTGAGACCAGCACATTTTGGACTCCTCTACAGCATCTCCCCAACTGTCAATGTTAGATGTCGTATGTTGAGGGAATACAAATGCCTGTTAATATTAGGCTGTGCAAAATGTAATTAGGAAAGTTAATCTACTGAAAAAAATCACAATGCATTCCAGAGCCAAATGGAACCAAATTTTTTAAATCTACCATGTCACTGTTCCTCTCCAGTGGTGGAGCTAATTGAGAGCTGACAGTATAGTTTCTTCCTTTTATTTGGTTCAGCACTTCTACAAATTCTAGAATTACAAGACGGGCTAAGACCGGATGCCACAAGATACTCTGATTAGCAAGCTAAAGAGTCTGTTTAGACCATGATTTTTACCTGGTTTAGAGGGTTTCCGAAGGGCTTGGACGTGGGTTGTGAGTTCCTGGGAGAAGGCGCCACCTACATTGATGGAGGATCTTCATCCATGAGCTGACTGGAGGGGCCAATTGGTTGCACTGCAAGTCTGCTGCAGGTGATAAACAGATTGGGTTGTGTTGGATTACTGACTCTGTAGATGGGGATAAAAATGGTAGTACAAGGGCAAAGGAAATAGGCCCAGCAAGCTTAAGCCATTTGCCTCCAGTTAAATGCAGAGCAATGACCTGAGCAGATTACAACCTCACAGTAGATATAGGTAGCCACCTGGTGCTGTTTCCCCAGAACGAACAAAATCGAGATTAAAGTGCAAGGTGGCACACCTTGGTCAGAAATGCACTTAAACAGTAAAGATGTGGGCATTGTTAAAGATGAACTGTGTTATTTTAAAAGAATGAGAGCACAGTAATACCTTTTCCCTGTATGAATTATGCCACTACGGACCTGTCCATAAGGAATCAACATACTCTAATAAAAAAGGCATTTGACTTGGACTCAAATCCCATCCAATTGTGTAATGGCTGTGTCTTTAGGTACATTACCTAATGCGTTTCGTTTCCTATCTGGTGAAACAGCAACAGGCTCATACTGTTTTAAGAATTAAGTGGGATCATATGTGTAAAGCCGGTAACTGGCAAATTCAAGGCACTCAATAATTATGTGTCTTTCCTTGTCTTCCACCTCCAATATGTTAGGGCTTTGATGTTGTTTTTCTAGGAGTCCTGACATATTAATAGGAGAGGGGGATGGAAGAGCCAGAATGAGCTCGTCCACTCTGCCTAATATCCGCCCGGGGCTTTTCACCCTTTGCCGTGTATTTTAGAACAGTGACTCAAACTTGAGTTTGCATGACAATCACCTGGAGGGTTGGTTAAAACCCTGGGTCACTGGGTTGCATCCCCAGGATCTGTAATTGGGCAGGCCTGGGGTGGGAACTTCGTATTTTCTCCAACTTCGCAGGTGATGATTTAGAAGCAGGACTTTGAAGAATAGAGATAACAAGAGGATAGCCATGCCCATTAGTAATTGAAAGAAATAGATGTTATGATGCGAGGCTCTTGACCATGTCCAGAAACCTGAGTATTATTTTGACAGGTTGGCTAACCACAGAGCACCTTGCCGGAGGAAACAGGCTTAAATTATGGCTAAAGAGAGCTTAGGCAAAATAACTTTTTTTTTCTTTTTTACTAAAAAGGTAATTTAGAGACCCCTTTGCATGAAATTTTCTGCCACTTGACTTTTAAATTCTTGTGTTACCTGGATGTGACTGGATTGTCCTTAACTACCACTAATGGTATGACACTAGTTACCAGGTCAGCAAGGAATGACCCTGGTGACCTTGAGGGGCTAACAGTTTGGGAGCCAGTGAAGAGCCCTCAACCAGGCCCACAGTGCGCGGCTTCACAGGAGTGCAAACCCCGGGAGACTAGGTCCCAGGCTGGGAGCATTGAATTCCAGTCACTAATTTCCAAATTCAGCCCGTCCTGTTTACCCTACTCTCCAAGAACCTATCAACCCTCAAAGTTACTAGACAAGCAGATTTCCCGACTGCCCTCATACCTGCTCCAAACTTAAGAAATCTATCCTCATGCTGCATCACAGCCCATTTTCTGTGCCACTGTCCAGAGAGAAGGAAAGCATTGCTGATCCTCTATATCCTTTAGATAAGCCGCAGCTCAGGCTTGAAGACACTGGCTGTCTTTTTGGAGATCTTTATAACCATGGTTTAATTTGCTGCTGCTTTGTCCCCTTCCTGCTCTCCTTTCCTCGGGTCTCCCACCTCTCCCCAGAAGAGTCGGCCAGTGTCGTGCTCCTCTGTTTCCTTGTCAGCTGAGCCCCTCCGGTCCTCCATCCTTAAATATCCAAGCATCTCCCCCTCTCATGCCTTAGCGCATCCAAGTCATCATACCTGAAACCCAAGAGAGCTTTCACCTTCCCTGTCTCTCATTACACCTCTCATTATACACCTTCACCGCACTTGCCTTTGGTCATGCCTGTCTCACATGTCCTCCCATTACTTCTAAATGAGCACACGTTACTATACCCCTTAAAGGGCTCCTCTGCCAGGACAGCCCCACCTGCAAATACATGCAGCGCATGTTATCCTGCAAGTTGTATCCCTCGTGACCCATTTTCAACCTGAATGATCTCCCAGGCAAAATCCCCTAAACTTTGGGCATTTTACTCTGTTTTTAAATACTTTCCTTAAGGGATCTCATCACATGTTCTAGGGATGCACCCATCACTTCCTGTCCTTAACCAGAATGCTCTGTTCTCTTAAAGGGACCCACCTCTGTACACATTTTTTTAGATATGAGAACACTCCCTGAATCTCTAATGAGCGCACCCAGCCGTACCTCTCCTACACATTTCTGTAATTCAGCATGTAAGAACAGAATCACTAAATGGCTATCCACCAGTCAAATCCATTTCCCTTGGCAAAAGTATAAATGACTGGGAGGGTGTGGGTTCTCCCACTCAGCACTGACACTTCTACTCCCTATTGCCCTACCTACCCCCAACTCGCTGCACACATTTATGTAACTAGACTGGTAGGAAGACATTTGAGTGGGTGTCCAGATCCCCAGGCCAAACCCAGGGAGGCACTTCCGCCAACCCACCCCGCCCCGCCCCGTTATGCACAGACATTCCCACTCCACCCCGACTCCACCTGCTCTGTGTTCCTGGGAGTGAAAGCTCTGAGAAAATACATTTAAGAAAGGAGTTTTATTCAAGTTCAAATAGCAAGCTAGAAGTAACTAATAAAATTGCCTGGAGGCGGTCCTTCTGTCCCTTGTCTTAGTGAAGAGCTGGGAATGGATTTGTAAGTGACCTAGTAATTTTTCTAAAGAGCTTAGGGGTATTTGAACACAGTTACTTCTCTTAAGAAGCTTAAACACTGCTCTACAATCTTAAGGCAAAGAATACGTTTAGCAAACTCTTTTGCAGGAGTTGTTACAAAGATACGTTCAGCCCAATGTAGGCACATATCAAATTAATGAGGCTATGCCTATTAAAACATGTGCTGTCAATGCAATCTACCTTAATATTAAAGATTCCAGCTGGAGTAAAAACTTGAATTTCACTTACAGGCACTGGGAACGAGCAATTCTACCCCCAAAGAGAAAAGACTCAGTAGAGGGTAGGAGGGGTTCAGGGATATGGAACTACTGATCACTATCTTTAAGTATTTGACACACCATGGTGTGAAGGAGAAAGCAGCCTTGATCTCTGTGGTTCTAGAGACAAAACTGGGACCAGTGGATACAAGTTACAGGAAACATATTATGTCTGATTGGGTGGTTTCCTGGACTTGAAGCCAAGAATTAAGTTAGGTCAGGAACCACTTTGCAAAGATGCTACTCATCACCTTTTCTTGTGGACTCTGCCCTGTTTAAATAAACTTGGAGTCATGAGTTACAGACTCAGGATGGAAAGGAACCTTCAACATTACGGTTCTACCTCCTTTCCCACGAGTCAGTCTCCCTTCATCACCCAGCCACAAGTTCAGGCACCTGGGGTTTGAATACATCCAGTGATGGGGAGCTCACTACTTCCTGAGACAGCACATTTTATCTTTATATTTACTCCTTTTTAAAAAGTACATCCTTTTATTCAGAGAAAATCCATTTTCCTTTAATTTTTGTAACTACTCCCAGTCCTACCATTTTAAATTACACAAATATAAATTTCCCTTCCCAGGTAATAACCATCAATATGTTGGGAAATATCAAGTCTTCCCAATATTATTTCTTCCCCAGGATAAGAATTCTCTATTCTCTCAACTTGTCCTCGTGTGTCATGGTTTCCAATCCCTTCCCCTGCATAATCTAATCACACATAATATGAATTAAAGACACAATTGCTTTATATGCATTTGCTCTTTGAATACTTATAACAGCCCTGTGAGGAGGGTGCTTGTTTTGTCCGCACTTTACAAAAACAAGAAACTGAGACCTGGAAAGATCGAGTAATTTGTCTGCAGTAAAACTGCTGGTGAATGGTAAAGCTGGGATTCAAACCCAGCCCTCTGATTTCAGAGCCAATACTTAATCTGTACTTTCTCAATTGTATTGGTTTCAACTTATGGGCCCCCTTCACAGCCTGGTTGCATGGATCCTTACCAAAGGGATCTAGACAGCATCACAGACACTGGGCCATAAATGGGGTGGGGCTGAGAGCCAGGGAAGACAACAAAGTGTCCCTAAAGGCTGGAGGACTAAGAGGAAACCATCTCTTCTGGGGACCCTTTAGCAGAGAGGAAACTTTAAAGTGCTTCAACATTTTCTTTGATACAATATAGATATTCTCCCTACAAATATCAATTCAAGAAAACATCTCTGTCCGATCGCAGGCCAACTCTGGAAGTAAAGAGGCTTTGAGAAGCTCAAGCCAATGGTTCCTAGACTTAAGAATGCATCATGTCCTGGCTATTGTAAATAGAGCTGCAGTGAACACTGTAGTACATGACTCTTTTTGAATTATGGATTTTTCAGGGTATATGCCCAGTAGTGGGATTGCTGGGTCGTATAGTAGTTCTCTTTGTAGTTTTTTAAGGAACCTCCATACTGTTCTCCATAGTGGCTGTACCAATTCACACTCCCACCAGCAGCGCAAGATGTGGCACATATGTACAATGGAATATTACTCAGCCATAAAAAGAAACAAAATTGAGTTATTTGTAGTGAGGTAGATGGACCTAGAGTCTGTCATACAGAGTAAAGTAAGTCAGAAAGAGAAAAACAAATACCGTATGCTAACACATATATATGGAATCTAAAAAAAAAAAAAGGTCATGAAGAACCTAGGGGTAAGGCGGGAATAAAGACACAGACCTACTAGAGCATGGACTTGAGGATGTGGGGAGGGGGAAGGGTAAGATGTGACAAAGTGAGAGAGTGTCATGGACATATATACACTACCAAACGTAAAATAGATAGCTAGTGGGAAGCAGCCGCATAGCACAGGAAGATCAGCTTGGTGCTTTGTGACCAACTAGAGGGGTGGGATAGGGAGGGTGGGAGGGAGGGAGATGCAAGAGGGAAGAGATATGGGAATATATGTATATGTATAACTGATTCACTTTGTTATAAAGCAGAAACTAACACACCATTGTAAAGCAATTATACTCCAATAAAGATGTTACAAAATGGCTTCCCTGGTGGCGCAGTGGTTGAGAGTCTGCCTGCCGATGCAGGGGACGCGGGTTCGTAACCCGGTCCGGGAAGATCCCACATGCCGCGGAGCGGCTGGGCCCGTGAGCCATGGCCGCTGAGCCTGCGCGTCCGGAGCCTGCGCTCCGCAACGGGAGAGGCCACAGCAGTGAGAGGCCTGCGTACTGCAAAAAAAAAAAAAAAAAAAAAAAAAAAACAAAGATGTTAAAAAAAAAGTTATAGTCTTTGCATTCAAAAAAAAAAAAAAATGCATCAGTACCACCTGGAGAGCTATTATTAGGTCTGGGTGGAGCTGTGGAAGCTTCACTTTAATAAGCATCCCAAATATTTATGGCATGGATGGCTCCTGAACCACTCTCTGAGAAACTCTGCCCTAAGCTTTCAAAAACTCTTGGCCAGCTCTTCTGAATAAGGGAATGGTGTGTTAAGGCAAGGTGTTGTAGGCCAAGTGGTCATCTGGCTTGAGATACCTGGATGCCTTGCTGCTCCCCCAGTAGGTGGAGAATGGCAGCCTGGGCCCTGCTGGCCAGCCAGGGTTCTTGGTGACAGAAGGGTAGAATTACCCTCTGAGCAGCCATTTATACAGTGGCTGAGAATTCTCAGCTTCACCTCACCCTACTCCCAGGTTTTCCTTTTTTTATTATTTTTTAAATTTTTTATTTTATTTTTTATTTTTGCAGTACACGGGCATCTCACTGTTGTGGCCTCTCCCATTGCGGAGCACAGGCTCCGGACGCACAGGCTCAGCGGCCATGGCTCACGGGCCCAGCCGCTCCGCGGCATGTGGGATCTTCCCGGACCGGGGCATGAACCCATGTCCCCTGCATCGGCAGGTGGACTCTCAACCACTGCGCCACCAGGGAAGCTCGGTTTTCCTTTTTTTAAAACAAGAAGTAGTTGCTTAAGTGGAAGCCAATTAAAATTGTTATTTTAAAACCAACTTCTAAATATTGTATCTAACACTCTTCCCTCCTTAGGATAAACTGCAACAATGTTAATTTTACACCCTGATCTAATCAGATCTCATTACTGATGTTGCTGTAATAACCTGCTACCAGCTCTGTATCATTACTAGTGAGCAGATAGAAGTCATAGATTTCAAAGCTGGTCCCTGTTTTTAGCAAATAGAAAGACAAAGAGACTTCCAGCTTATACTTCGAAACCCATCTGTTGGAAAACCATGCCCAAGGTGCTTGCAGTCTGCCTGCTAAAGCAACAGGCTGAGAGGAGCAAAACAAGCCCAGCTCCCAAGTATAAACCCAGGCAAAAGTCCAAATGCCTCCCGACTGCCTGCCAAGGCTACAGCAGGACAGCTGGAGCCAGTGTTCCTGGCCAGGACCTCTTCCTTCAGCCAGTGTTCTGGTTATCGACGGCCACTTAAACTACTTCATACTTGGTTGTTTAAACCACCACCATTGCATTATGCACAATCTCACATGTCAGGAATTTGGGCAGGACTCAGCTGTGTGATTCTTCGATTCCATGTGACATTAACGGGTGACTCAGTGGTATTCAGCTGGACTGGTTTGGAAAGTCCAAGATGACTTCACTCATGTTGCTGCCCCTCAGTAGGAACAGTGGAAGGTTGAGCCCAGCAGGGCCCATTCCCCTCTCTCTACAGTCTCAGAGCTTCTACCTGCATTCTTCCTAGCACCGTGGTTGGGCTGTGCTAACAGGGTACTCAGGGCTCCAAGAGACCAAGGTGGACATGGCCAGTCTTCTTAAAAGGTAGGCCCCAAAATGGCTTAGTGTCACTTCTCGTGTTTCGTCAGGCCCAGAGTCGTGGGGAGGGGAAATACCTTTTAAAGAGAGGCTTGTCAAAGAATATGCACCGTCTTTATCTCCCAGAGCCAGCCTCTCCTCTGGTTCCCATGGGTTCAGAGCCATTCTCCCTTCACAGACCGCTAAATCCTTAAGAGCGGAATACAAGGCTCCAGTTCCAGATGGCGATGTAGGAGAATCCTGAACTCACTTCTTCCCATGAACACCCCAAATCCCAAACCCCAAAACTAGATGAGTGACTCCTACACATCAGGCAAAGGAGAAAATCCCACATCAAAGTGGGAAGGAGAGGCTGGGGCACAATCTCACTATAAACCCAGCCGCCAGCACAGGATCAGGGGAAACTCACAAAGCTGAGCTTCTCCCTGAACAGCAAAGGGTTTGGACCCCACTTTTGCACCCCAACTTTTAAGACCACCTGAGAGATGAATCCCCCAAACGTCTAACATTGAAAGCCAGTGAGGCTTGTGTCCATGAGACCCACAAGGCTATAGTGAACTAAGAAGCAGTCCTTAAAGGGCTCATGTGCAGACTCACCAATCCAGAGGCTGCCAAATGAAAAGGCCCCAGACTTGCTGTGAAAGAGGATTTTAGCTTATCTTAAGGCAATGGCCAGAGGAGCAGGCATCTAATTTAACATACATCTAGGGCTCTACTGGAGTACTCTCCAAAGATGCAGCCAGAAGTTGCTGTGTTTGAGTTCTCCCTCTGCCTTGCCCCAGCTTGTTAGTATCTCCCAGAAAGGAGTTTACACCCTTGTCTGGTACCCCAAGTTTTGTGGCTGCTGCCTAGGGGACACCTCTAGATCTCCTGGCTTGGGTGGCCAGTGGAGTTTATGTTCACAGGTACCACAATCTTAACTGGCTATCATTTGCAGGACACGGCAGAGGGGCAACAGATGGAAGTGCCCAGTCTTTCTGCAAAAGAAACCTATTAGCTTGTCTTCCTAGTTGTAGCCTGAGGGGTGGCTTCTAATGAAACACACATTTAACGGCCAACTGTAATCCTCTCCGGAGACCTGGAGGACAGGCATTATCTTCACACTCTCCCTCTGCTGTTCTCCAGAACACCATTATCTCCTGGAATGGAGCCTGTATCTGGTGCCCCAGTTTTTATGTCTGGTACCCTGTTTTTATGGCTGCCACCCAGGGGATGCCCCTTGATCACCTGGCTCTAATGGCTAGTGGGACTTGTATTCATGAGTTCAATGGGTTAGTAGCAAAGAAAAACACAGTTCATAACTAGCTCTCAAGTCTCAGCACAGGGAGAAATGCTCATCTCCCAGTCTTCCCCTGAGAGAGGTATATTTGCATCATTTAAAAGGTACTGCCTGAAGGTCTGGCTTCCAATTAGACAGAGTCTAGGTGTTGACTGAAATCCTCCCCTTTAGGATACTGACAGGTCTTTTCACATCTTCAACTACTAGGGGCTATTAAATATAAAATAAGCAGCTTGAACGATCACAAAGGTTTGTTCTGAAAACTAGGGCAGGGTAGAATGATAAGTTTCATCTCCTAGACGAGGCCACTGCTTAAAGACTGGAAGAGGTGGCTGCTTTATCTAATGCATAGAAACCCAGCACAGTCAAGGAAGATGAAGAAACAAAGGAAAATGTTCAAAATGAAAAAGAAGATAAAACCTCAGAAAAAGACCTTAATGAAATGGAGGTAGGTGATCTGCCTGATACAGACTTCAAATACATGGTGATAAAGATGCTTATTAAGCTTGAGAAAAGAATGCATGAACAGAGTGAGAATTTCAACGATGAGACGGAACATATAAGAAATACCAAGCATACTGGCACAAAAACAGAAATATAGATCAATGGAACAGGGTGGAAAGCCCAGAGATAAACCCACGCACATATGGTCACCTTATCTTTGATAAAGGAGGCAGGAATGCACAGTGGAGAAAGGACAGCCTCTTCAATAAGTGGTGCTGGGAAGACTGGACCGGTACATGTCAAAGTATGAGATTAGATCATTTCCTAATACCATACACAAAAATAAGCTCAAAATGGATAAAAGACCTAAATGTAAGGCCAGACACTATCAAACTCTTAGAGGAAAACATAGGCAGAACACTCTATGACATAAATCACAGCAAGATCCTTTTTGACCCACCTCCTAGAGAAATGGAAATAAAAACAAAAATAAACAAATGAGACCTAATGAAACCTCAAAGCTTTTGCACAGCAAAGGAAACCATAAACAAGACCAAAAGACAACCCTCAGAATGGGAGAAAATATTTGCAGATGAAGCAACTGACAAAGGATTAATCTCCAAAATTTATAAGCAACTCATGCAGCTCAATAACAAAAAAACAAACAACCCAATCCAAAAATGGGCAAAAGACCTAAATAGACATTTCTCGAAAGAAGATATACAGATTGCCAACAAACACATGAAAGAATGCTCAACATCATTAATCATTAGAGAAATGCCAATCAAAACTACAATGAGATATCATCTGACACCAGTCAGAATGGCCATCATCAAAAAATCTAGAAACAATAAATGCTGGAGAAGGTGTGGAGAAAAGCGAACACTCTTGCACTGCTGGTGGGAATGTGAATTGGTACAGCCACTATGGAGAACAGTATGGTGCTTCCTTAAAAAACTACAAATAAAACTACCATATGACCCATCAATCCCACTACTGGGCATATACCCTGAGAAAACCATAATTCAAAAAGAGTCATGTACCAAAATATTCATTGCAGCTCTATTTACAATAGCCAGGAGATGGAAACAACCTAAGTGTCCATCATCGAATGAATGGATAAAGAAGATGGGGCACATATATACAATGGAATATTACTCAGCCATAAAAAGAAACGAAATTGAGCTATTTGTAATAAGGTGGATAGACCTAGAGTCTGTCATACAGAGTGAAGTAAGTCAGAAAGAGAAAGACAAATACCATATGCTAACACGTATATATGGAATTTAAGAAAAAAAATGTCATGAAGAACCTAGTGGTAAGACAGGAATAAAGACACAGACCTACTAGAGAATGGACTTGAGGATATGCAGAGGGGGAAGGGTAAGCTGTGACAAAGCGAGAGAGAGGCATGGACAGATACACACTACCAAACGTAAGTTAGATAGCGAGTGGGAAGCAGCAGCACAGCACAGGGAGATCAGCTCGGTGCTTTGTGACCGCCTGGAGGGGTGGGATAGGGAGGGTGGGAGGGAGGGAGATGCAAGAGGGAAGAGATATGGGAACATATGTATATGTATAACTGATTCACTTTGTTATAAAGCAGAAACTAACACACCATTGTAAAGCAATTATACCCCAATAAAGATGTTAAAAAAAAAAAAAGAAAGAAAGAAATACCAAGCAGAAGTCACAGAGCCAAAGAATACAGTAACTGAACTGAGAGATACAGTAGAGGGGTTCAACACACCTGAAGATGCAGAGGAAAGTATCACTGAACTCGGAGACAGAGCAGTAGAACTCACCCAATCAGAGCAGCAAAAAATACAAATAGCTTAAGGGATTGACGTATGGGTCAACATCAAATGGACCAACATTTGCATTATAAGAGCCCCAGAAGGCGAAGAGGGAGAGAGGCAGAAAACTTATTTGAAGAAATAATGGCAGAGAATTTCCCTAACCTGGGGAAGGAAACACACATCCAGATCCAGAAAGCTCAGAGAGTCTCAAATAAGATGAACCCAAAGAAACCCACACCAAGACACATTATAAAGTGTCAAAAGTTAAGAAAAAAGAGGGAGGGAGATCAAGATGGCAGAGCTTACTGCCCGCCCCCTACCATGAACACATCAAAAATTCGTCTACATGTGGAGTAATTCTCACTGAAAACAAACTGGAGACTGGCAGAGAGACACATACAACCAAGGCTGTAAGAAAGATCCACAAGGAAACAGGAAGGGAAGAGAAGCAATCATGCCAGCTCCTGCACTCCTAGAAGGGGAAGCATGACCTTTATCTCCTCCCTGGGGAGTGAGCCGTTTGATCCACATATTGGGCACCCCAAACCTGCAGTCTGTCACCAGGGAGGAAAAGTCCCCACGCTGGTTTGAAAAGCAGAGGGACTGATAGAAGGGCTGTAAGAAACCTAGACTCCGCTTGTGAAAAGCATGCACATACTTGCTTACTGCCAAAAGAAGGCAGAGGAAGAAGACAAACTGCCCAGGACTCTGCCAGTTTCCTGTGGGTTTCCTGTGACTACCCCAGCACACAGCCCCGCTTGAGCTGATCACCCATTACAGCTCCCTCTTGCTCTGTGCTGCAGCTCCACGCTGGGGCAAGGCCTGCTGCAGCTGAGGGGAGTGCCCATTTGTGAGAGAAGAAACCAGCTCAGACCTGGCACAGCATCTGAACAGAGTGAGGATGGCCATTGCTGGTGCTCACAGAGGCAGAGGATTGGGAGTAGTCCAGAACTCTTATTGGTACTGGGACTGCCAGAGCCTGCACCCACACCCATGTCAAGCACCCACTCTGATTCCTCTTGCTCCATCCGTGCTTCCCTCTGAGGTGAGGGTGCCAGTGCTAACGATGCAGGAGAGCACACACTTAGAGGGAATAAAGCCAACTTGAACCTGGCCCTCAGTGCTTCTGCTCCAGCGACTTGACACCTGACCCCACAACCAATAGGGTGATGCTGGCCACTGAGCAGAGGAGAAGACACAGCTCACACCTGGCTCTGGCCATAGCCCTTCCATCTCCAGCTCCATCTCCTACCAAGGTGATAGCTGCCAGAACACCCTGAGGAAGATGTGACTCATGCTCATGCCAGATCTAGCTCACCAAAGCCACTGGCCACATACAGATTGTACAAGGATGCTCCCACACAAGGATACCCCTTCAAGACTGGGATGGGTAAATGTTTCACCCAATTTCAGAGACAGAGAAAGTTAAGCAAAATGAGAAGACAGAGGAATTTGTTTCAATTGAAAGAACAAGAGAAAACCCCTCACAAAACAACTAGCAAAACAGAAATAAATAATTTATCAGATAAAGAATTCAAGGCATTAGTAATAAGAATACTAACTGAATTAGGGAAAATAATAGATGAACAAGGGCTTCCCTGGTGGCGCAGTGGTTGAGAGTCTGCCTGCTGATGCAGGGGACATGGGTTCGTGTCCCAGGCTGGGAAGATCCCACATGCCACAGAGCGGCTGGGCCCGTGAGCCATGGCCGCTGAGCCTGTGCGTCCAGAGCCTGTGCTCTGCAACGGGAGAGGCCACAACAGTGAGAGGCCCGCGTACCACAAAAAAAAAAAAAAAAGAACCAGTCAGAACTGAAGAATACAATACCTGAAATGAAAAATACGCTAGAAGGAATTAAGAGCAGACTAGGTGATGCAGAAGAATGCACAAGTGATCTGGAAGACAGAATAATGAAAATCACCCAATCAGAACAACAAAAAGAAAAATAAATTTTAAAAAATGAGAACAGTTTAAAGGATCTCTGAGACAACATCAAGCATACCACCATTCACATTATAGGGGTCCCAGAAGGAGAAGAGAGAGAAAAATGGGTCAAAAATGGATTTCATGAAATTACAGCTAAAAACTTCCTAAACCTGAAGAAGGAAACAGATATCAAGGTACAGAAACCACAGAGAGTCCCAAACAAGATGAACCCAAACAGCCATAAAAAAGAATAAAATTCTGCTATTTGTACCCACATGAGTAGACCTGGAGGGTATCATGCTTAGTGAAATAAGTCAGACAGAAAAAGAAAAATAGTGTATGTTATCACTTATATGTGGAATCTAATAAGCCTCATGGCTTTTTTTTTTTAACCACAAATCAAAAAACCTAGAGAGTATACACAAATGATACAAAGAAATGAATCTAAGCATACCACTACAGAAAATCATCAAATTACAAAGGAAGAGAGCAACAGAAAAAGGAAGAAAAAGAGGAATTACAGGCGCTCGCCGTAATGAGACAGGTCAGTGCCTAGTTGGCTAGGCCAGGTCTGTGAGTGCGAGCACACCTGTAGGAAATCCGGTGGAATGCTGAGGGCTGCTGTAACTACCTGCTGATATCCCTCTATAAAGAGATAATCTCCTTGTCAACTACCAATTTCCCCAAGGAACAGCAGATACAAGAAAAGTAAGATGAGAAAATGGAGGCCGAGGGAGTGAGTTGTCTGTCCAAGGTGACACAAACTACAATTGGCTGAGTCAGGATGTGATCCCAGAGCCTGTGTTCTTTTTCATTGTGCTGAATTTCTTCCAATAAGGCTCTTCTTAACACAGACTATGTGGGATAAATACAGGAGCACATTGCTGGCAATGAACACGGAGCTGCTGGACTGTCAGATAAAACAGCCGTGTGGATGAAAGGCTCTTGGTGCTACAGCCAGGAGTCAGTGCTGTGCCTCTGACGTGGGAGAGCCAACTTAAGGACACTGGTCCACAAGAGACCTCCCAGCTCCACATAATACCAAATGGCAAAAATCACCAAGAGATCTCCATCTCAACACCAGCACCCAGCTTCACTCAATGACTAGCAAGCTACAGTGCTGGACAACCTATGCCAAAAAAATAGCAAGACAGGAACACAACCCCACCCATTAGCAGAGAGGCTAACTAAAATCATAATAAGTCCACAGACACCCCAAAATACACCACCAGAAAGACAAGATCCAGCCTCATCCACCAAAACACAGGCACTAGTCCCCTCCACCAGGAAGCCTACACAACCCACTGAAACAACCTTAGCCACTGGGGACAGACACCAAAAACAACGGGAACTACGAACCTGCAGCCTGCAAAAAGGAGCCCCCAAACACAGTAAGATAAGCAAAATGAGAAGACAGAAAAACACACAGCAGATGAAGGAGCAAGATAAAAACCCACCAGAGCTAACAAATGAGGAGGAAATACGTAGTCTACCTGAAAAAGAATTCAGAATAATGATAGTAAAGATGATCCAAAATCTTGGAAATAGAATAGACAAAATGCAAGAAACATTTAACAAGGACCTAGGAGAACTAAAGATGAAACAAGCAATGATGAACAACACAATAAATGAAATGAAAAATACTCTAGATGGGATCAATAGCAGAATAACTGAGACAGAAGAACGGATAAGTGACCTGGAAGATAAAATAGTGGAAATAACTACTGCAGAGCAGAATAAAGAGAAAAGAATGAAAAGAACTGAGGACAGTCTCAGAGACCTCTGGGACAACATTAAAAGCACCAACAGTCAAATTATAGGGGTTCCAGAAGAAGAAGAGAAAAAGAAAGGGACTGAGAAAATATTTGAAGAGATTATAGTTGAAAAGTTCCCTAATGTGGGAAAGGAAATAGTTAATCAAGTCCAGGAAGCACAGAGTCCCATACAGGATAAATCCAAGGAGAAATACACCAAGACACATATTAATCAAACTGTCAAAAATTAAATACAAAGAAAACATATTAAAAGCAGCAAGGGAAAAACAACAATAACACACAGGGAATCCCCATAAAGTTAACAGCTGATCTTTCAGCAGAAACTCTGCAAGCCAGAAGGGAGTGGCAGGACATATTTAAAGTGATGAAGGAGAAAAACCTGCAACCAAGATTACTCTACCCAGCAAGGATCTCATTCAGATTTGATGGAGAAATTAAAACCTTTACAGACAAGCAAACCTGAGACAGTTCAGCACCACCAAACCAGCTTTACAACAAATGCTAAAGGAACTTCTCTAGGCAAGAAACACAAGAGAAGTAAAAACCTACAATAACAAACCCCAAAATATTAAGAAAATGGGAAAAGGAACATACATATCGATAATTACCTTAAATGTAAATGGACTAAATGCTCCCACCAAAAGACACAGATTGGCTGAATGGATACAAAAACAAGACCCATATATATGCTGTTTACAAGAGACCCACTTCAGACCTAGAGGCACATACAGACTGAAAGTAAGGGGATGGAATAAGATATTCCATGCAAATGGAAACCAAAAGAAAGCTGGAGTAGCAATTCTCATATCAGACACAATAGACTTTAAAATAAAGACTATTAGAAGAGAAGAAGAAGGACACTACATAATGATCAAGGAATCGATACAAGAAGAAGATATAACAATTGTAAATATTTATGCACCCAACATAGGAGCACCATAGTACATAAGGCAAATAGTAACAGCCAAAAAAGGGGAAATCAACAGTAACACATTCATATTAGGGGACTTTAACACCCCACTTTCACCAATGGACAGATCATCCAAAATGAAAATAAATAAGGAAACACAAGCTTTAAATGATACATTAAACAAGATGGACTTAATTGATATTTATAGGACATTCCATCCAGAAACAACAGAATACACATTTTTCTCAAGTGCTCATGGAACATTCTCCAGGATAGATCATATCTTGGGTCACAAATCAAGCCTTGGTAAATTTAAGAAAATTGAAATTGTATCAAGTATCTTTTCCAACCACAACGCTATGAGACTAGATATCAATTATAGGAAAAGATCTGTAAAAAAAATACAAACACATGGAGGCTAAACAATACACTACTTAATAATGAAGTGATCACTGAAGAAATCAAAGAGGAAATAAAGAAATACGTAGAAACAAATAACAATGGAGACACGACGACCCAAAACCTATGGGATGCAGCAAAAGCAGTTCTAAGAGGGAAGTTAATAGCAACACAATCCTATCTTAAGAAACAGGAAACATCTCGAATAAACAACCTAACCTTGCACCTAAAGCAATTAGAGAAAGAAGAACCAAAAAACCCCAAAGTTAGCAGAAGGAAAGAAATCATAAAAATCAGATCAGAAATAAATGAAAAAGAAATGAAGGAAACGATAGGAAAGATCAATAAAACTAAAAGCTGGCTCTTTGAGAAGATAAACAAAATTGATCAAACATTAGCCAGATGCATGAAGAAAAAAAGGGAGAAGACTCAAATCAATAGAATTAGAAATGAAAAAGGAGAAGTAACAACTGACACTGCAGAGAGATTACTACAAGCAAGTCTATGCCAATAAAATGGACAACCTGGAAGAAATGGACAAATTCTTAGAAATGCACAACCTACCAAGACTGAGTCAAGAAGAAATAGAAAATATGAACAGACCAATCACAAGCACTGAAATTGAAACTGTGATTAAAAATCTTCCAACAAACAAAAGCCCAGGACCAGATGGCTTCACAGGCGAATTCTTCCAAATATTTAGAGAAGAGCTAACACCTATCCTTCTCAAACTCTTCCAAAATATAGCAGAGGGAGGAACACTCCCAAACTCATTCTACAAGGCCACCATCATCTTGATACCAAAACCAGACAAGGATGTCACAAAGAAAGAAAACTACAGGCCAATATCACTGATGAACATAGATGCAAAAATCCTCAACAAAATACTAGCAAACAGAATCCAACAGCACATTAAACGGATCATACACCATGATCAAGTGGGGTTTATTCCAGGAATGCAAGGATTCTTCAATATACGCAAATCAATCAATGTGATAAACCATATTAACAAATTGAAGGAGAAAAACCATATGATCATCTCAATAGATGCAGAGAAAGCTTTTGACAAAATTCAACACCCATTTATGATAAAAACCCTGCAGAAAGTAGGCATAGAGGGAACTTTCCTCAACATAATAAAGGCCATATAGGACAAACCCACAGGCAACATCATCCTCAATGGTGAAAAACTGAAAGCATTTCCACGAAGATCAGGAAAAAGACAATGTTGCCCACTCTCACCACTCTTATTCAACATAGTTTTGGAAGTTTTAGCCACAGCAATCAAAGAAGAAAAGGAAATAAAAGGAATCCAAATTGGATAAGAAGCTGTCACTGTTTGCAGATGACATGATACTATACATAGAGAATCCTAAAGATGCTACCAGAAAACTACTAGAGCTAATCAATGAATTTGGTAAAATGGCAGGATACAAAATTAATGCACAGAAATCTCTGGCATTCCTATACACTAATGATGAAAAATCTGAAAGTGAAATCAAGAAAACACTCCCATTTACCACTGCAGCAAAAAGAATAAAATATCTAGGAATAAACCTACCTAAGGAGACAAAAGACCTGTATGCAGAAAATTATAAGACACTGATGAAAGAAATTAAAGATGATACAAATAGATGGAGAGATATACCATGTTCTTGGACTGGAAGAATCAACATTGTGAAAACGACTCTACTACCGAAAGCAATCTACAGATTCAATGCAATCCCTATCAAACTTCCACTCGTATTTTTCACAGAACTAGAACAAAAAATTTCACAATTTGTATGGAAACACAAAAGACCCCGAATAGCCAAAGCAATCTTGAGAACGAAAAACGGAGCTGGAGGGATCAGGCTCCTGACTTCAGACTATACTACAAAGCTACAGTAATCAAGACAGTATGGTACTGGCACAAAAACAGAAAGATAGATCAATGGAACAGGACAGAAAGCCCAGAGCTAAACCCACGCACAAATGGTCACCTTATCTTTGATAAAGGAGGCAGGAATGTACAGTGGAGAAAGGACAGTCTCTTCAATAAGTGGTGCTGGGAAAACTGGACAGGTACATATCAAAGTATGAGATTAGATCACTTCCTAACACCATACAAAAAAATAAGCTCAAAATGGATTAAAGAACTAAATGTAAGGCCAGAAACTATCAAACTCTTAGAGGAAAACATAGGCAGAACACTCTATGACATAAATCACAGCAAGATCCTTTTCGACCCATCTCCTAGAGAAATGGAAATAAAAACAAAAATAAACAAATGGGACCTAATGAAACTTCAAAGCAGTTGCACAGCAAAGGAAACCATAAGCAAGATGAAAAGACAACCCTCAGAATGGGAGAAAATATTTGCAAGTGAAGCAACTGACAAAAGATGAATCTCCAAAATATACAAGCAGCTCATGCAGTTCAATATGAAAAAAACAAACACCCCAATCCAAAAATGGGCAGAAGACCTAAATAGACATTTCTGCTAGAAAATATACAGACTGCCAACAAACACATGAAAGAATGCTCAGCATCATTAATCATTAGGGAAATGCAAATCAAAACTACAATGAGATATCATCTCACACCGGTCAGAATGGCCATCATCAAAAAATCTAGAAACAATAAATGCTGGAGAGGGTGTGGAGAAAAGGGAACACTCCTGCACTGTTGGTGGGAATGTGAATTGGTACAGCCACTATGGAGAACAGTTTGGAGGTTCCTTAAAAAGCTACAAATAGAACTACCATATGACCCAGCAATCCCACTACTGGGCATATACCCTGAGAAAACCATAATTCAAAAAGAGTCATGTACCAAAATGTTCATTGAAGCTCTATTTACAATAGCCTGGAGATGGAAACAACCTATGTATCCATCATCGGATGAATGAATAAAGATGATGTGGCACATATATACAATGGAATATTACTCAGCCATAAAAAGAAACGAAATTGAGCTATTTGTAATGAGGTGGATAGACCTAGAGTCTGTCATACAGAGTGAAGTAAGTCAGAAAGAGAAAGACAAATACCGTATGCTAACACGTATACATGGAATTTAAGGGAAAAAATGTCATGAAGAACCTAGTGGTAAGACAGGAATAAAGACACAGACCTACTAGAGAATGGACTTGAGGATATGGGGAGGGGGAAGGGTAAGCTGTGACAAAGCGAGAGAGAGGCATGGACATATATACACTACCAAATGTAAGGTAGATAGCTAGTGGGAAGCAGCCACGTAGCACAGGGAGATCAGCTCGGTGCTTTGTGCCCACCTGGAGGGGTGGGATAGGGAGGGTGGGAGGAGGGAGATGCAGGAGGGAAGAGATATGGGAACATATGTATATGTATAACTGATTGACTTTGTTATAAAGCATTGATAAAGCATTGTAAACACACCATTGTAAAGCATTTATACTCTAATAAAGATGTAAATAAAAAAGATGAAAGTGATGTAAATGTAGAAAGATGTAAACTTTTATGGAAAAATCTTCATTTTCTAACAAGTAAAGTTAATTTTACATTCCATTTCAGTAAAAAAAAAAAAAGGAATTACAAAACAGCTAGAAAACAATTAACAAAATGATAATAAGTACATACACATCAATGATTACTTTAAATGTTAATGGAATAAATTCTCCAAGCAAAAGACATTGAGTGGCTGAATGGATAAAAAGACAAGACCAATCTCTATGCTGCCTCTAAGAGTCTCACTTCAGATGTAAGGAAACAGACTAAATGGGAAGGGATGGGAAAAAATACTCCATGCAAATGGAAACCAAAAGAAAGTTGGGTGTGGTAGCAATACTTAAATCAGACAAATTAGATTTTAAGACAAACTGTAATAACAGACAAAAAAGATCATGACATAATTCTAAAGGGGTCAATTCTACAATATGATATAACATTTGTTAATATTTATGCACCTAATACAGCAACACCTAAATATATAAAGCAAATATTAACAGACTTAAAAAGAGAAATAGATAGCAGTACAATAATAGTAGAAATTTTAAAACCCCACTTACATCATTGAATAGATCATCTAGACAGAAAATTAATAAGAAAACATCAAGGGCTTCCCTGGTGGAGCAGTGGTTGGGAGTCCACCTGCTGATGCAGGGGACGTGGGTTCGTGCCCCAGTCTGGGAGGATCCCACATGCCTTGGAGCGGCTGGGCCCATGAGCCATGGCCGCTGGGCCTATGCGTCTGGGGCCTGTGCTCTGCAACGGGAGAGGCCACAACAGTGAGAGGCCTGCGTACCAGGAAAAAAAAGAAAAAAGAAAAAATGAAAACATCAACCTTAAATGATACCTTAGTCCAGATGGACTTAACAGATACATAAGAATTCATTCAAAAGCAAAAGAATGCACATTCTCTCAAGTGAACATGGAACATTCTCCAGGATAGATCACACGTTGGGCCACAAAAGAAGTCTTAATAAATTTAAGAATACTGAAATCGGGCTTCCCTGGTGGCACAGTGGTTGAGAGTCCGCCTGCCGTTGCAGGGGACACAGGTTCGTGCTCCGGTCTGGGAAGATCCCACATGCCGCGGAGCGGCTGGAACCGTGAGCCATGGCCACTGGGCCTGCGTGTCCAGAGCCTGTTCTCCACAATGGGAGAGGCCACAACAGTGAGAAGTCCGCGCACCGCAAAAAAAAAAAAAAAGAATACTGAAATCATATCATGCATCTTTTCCAACTACAATGGTATGAAACTAGAAATCAATTATAAGAAGAAAACCAGAAAATTCAAATAGGTGGAGAGTAAACAACATGCTAATGAACAACCAAAGGGTCTAAGATGAAATCAAAGGAGAAATTAAAAAATACCTTGAGACAAGTGAAAATGGAAACACAACATACCAAAATTTGTAAGATGCAACAAAAGCAATTCTAAGAGGGAAGTTCATAGCAATAAGGACTACATCAAGAAACAAGAAAGATCTCAAATAAACAACCTCACTTTACGCTGCCAGAAACTAGAAAAAGAAGAACAAATAAAGAGCAAAGTTAGTAGAAGGAAGGAAACAAAATCAGAGAAGAAATAAATGAAATAGAGACTAAAAAGACAATAGAAAAAAATCAACAAAAGTAAGAGCTGCTTCTTTGAAAAGATAAACATAATTGACAAACCTTCAGCTAGACACACCAAGAAAAAGAGAGGACTCAAAATCAGAAATGAAAGAGGAAATATTATAACTGATACCACAGAAATAAAAAAGGCTCATAAAAGACTACTGTGAACAGTTATACACCCAAAAAATTGGACACCTAGAAGAAATGGATAAATTCATAAAAACATACAACCTACCAAGACTGAATCAAGAAGAAATAGAAAACTGAACAGATGAATTACTAGGGAGGAGATTGAATCAGCAACTACCAACATCCCAACATACAAAAGTCCAGGACCAGACAGCTTCCTTCTCAATATCCCAAAAAATAGAAGAGGAGGGAACTCTTCCAAATTATTCTTTGAGGCTAGCATTACCTTAATACCAAAAGGTACTAAGACAGAAAGAAAAGGACACCATAAGAAAAGAATACTACAGGCCAATGTCCCAGGTAAACATAGATGCAAAAAATTCAACAAAATATTTGAAAACCAAATTCAACAACACATTAAAAGGATAATACATCTGATCAAGTGGGAGTTATTCCAGGAATGAAAGTATGGTTCAACAATGTGATACAGCGGGGAGGAGTCAAGATGGTGGAGTAGGAAGATGTGGAGTTCGAGTTTCCTCAAAATTAGGGCACCTACCAGGTGTTGTTTGGGGGCCTCGGGCACCTAAAGGGATGGGAGGAATCCCCAAGCAACTGGGTAGGATGTGGCAGGGGGAAGGAGGAGAGGAGACAGGATGGGACTGGCACCCCAAGGGACGGCTGGGGGAGGGGAGGGGTTCCCACGATCTGAGGGGCCCACCCACAGAGCAGGGATCAGTGGGGATAGGGAGAGACCTTCAGGGTATTGGGGGATCAGAGGGGAAGGAGGCTAGCATCTCCCCCGCCTGCTCAGTCCCCAGCAAGCCTACTTAGGTCCCGGGCCTAAACCTCAGCCCTCAGGGGCCCCCTCCATCCGTGTTGCGCCTAAGCCCCGCCCCCCACACCCCCAGGGCCTTTTCCGGCCATGGAGGTCCTGAGCATAGGCCTTGCCCCCCAGCTAAACCCTGGCCCCCTACCAAGGCCTTTTCCAGCCGTTTTCTTTTCTTTTCTTTCCTTTTGCTGTTGTAGTTCTGTTTTGCCTTGTTGTTGTTGTTTCATTTATATATATATATATATATTTGCCTGCATTGGGTCTTCGTTGCTGCACATGGGCTTTCTCTAGTTGCAGCAAACGGGGGCTACCCATTGTTGAGGTGTGCGGGCTTCTCACTGCAGTGGCTTCTCTTGTTATGGAGCATGGGCTCTAGTCATGCGGGCTTCAGTAGTTGTGGCACATGGCCTTCAGTAGTTGTGGCTCGTGGGCTCTAGAGCACAGGCTCAGTAGTTGTGGCGCACAGGCTTGGTTGCTCGGCAGCATGTGGGATCTTCCCAGACAAGGGCTCAAACTTGGGTCCCCTGCATTGGAAGGTGGATTCTTTACCACTGGACCACCAAGAAAGTCCCAGGAAACACAAGCTTTAAATGACACAATAGACCGGATAGATTTAATTGATATTTATAGGACATTCCACCTGAAAGTGGCAGAATACACTTTCTTCTCAGGTGCACGTGGAACATTCTCCAGGATAGATCACATACTGGGTCTCAAATCAAGCCTCGGAAAATTTAAGAAAACTGAAATTGTATCAAGCATTTTTCTGACCACAATGCTATGAAATTAGAAATCAATTACAGGGAAAGAAAACTGTGAAAAACACAAACAAATGGAGGCTAAACAATATCCTACTAAATAACCAAGAGATCACTGAAGAAATCAAAGAGGAAATGAAAAAATACGTAGAAACAAATGACAACAAAAACATGACAACACAAAACCTATGGGATGCAGCAAAGCAGTTCTAAGAGGGAAGTTTATAGCAGTTCAACCTCACCTCAGGAAACAAGAAAAATCTCAAATAATCTAACCCAACACTTAAAGCAACTAGAGAAAGAAGAAGAAGAAGAAGAACAACAACAACAAAAACCCCAATGTTAGTAGAAGGAAAGAAATCATGAATATCAGAGAAGAAATAAATGAAATAGAAATGAAGAAAACAATAGCAAAGGTCAATGAAACTAAAAGTTGGTTCTTTGAGAAGATAAACGAAACTGATAAACATTTAGCCAGACTCATCAAGAAAAAAAGGGAGAGGATTCAAATCAATAAAATTAGAAGTGAAAAAGGAGAAATTACAACTGACACGCAGAAATACAAAGGGTCATTAAGAGACTGCTACAAGCAACTATATGCCAATAAAATGGACAATCTGAAAGAAATAGATAAATTGTTGGAAAGATACAACTTCCAGGACTCAAACAGGAATAATTAGAAAACATAAACAGACCAATCACAAGTAATGAAATTGAAACTGCAATTAAAAATCTTCCAGCAAATAAAAATCCAGGACCAGATGGCTTCACAGGCGAATTCTATCAAACACTTGAGAAGAGTTCACCTATCCTTCTCAAACTCTTCCAAAAAACTGCAGAGGGAGGAACACTCCCAAACTCGTTCTATGAAGCCACCATCACCCTGATACCAAAACCAGACAAAGATATCACACACACACACACAAATTAGACACCAATATCACTGATGAACATAGACGCAAAAATCCTCAACAAACTTCTAGCAAATAGAATCCAACAACACATTAAACGGGTCATACATCATGATCAAGTGGGATTTAACCCAGGGATGCAAGGATTCTTCAATATACGCAAATCAATCAGTGTGATACAACATATTAGCAAATTAAAGAATAAAAAACCATATGATCATCTCAATAGATGCAGAAAAAGCTTTTGACAAAATCCAACACCCATTTATGATAAAAACTCTCCAGAAAGTGGGTATAGAGGGAACCTTAACATAATAAAGGCCATATACAACTAACCCACAGCAAACATAATTCTCAATGATGAAAAACTGAAAGCATTTCCTCTAAGATCAGGAACAAGACAAGGATGTCCACTCTTGCCACTATTATTCAACGTAGTTTTGGAATTCCTAGCCACAGCAATCAGAGAAGAAATTAAAGGAATCCAAATTGGAAAAGAAGAAGTAAAACTGTCACTATTTGCAGATGACATGATACTATACATAGAAAATCCTAAAGATGCCACCAGAAAACTACTAGAGCTAATCAATGAATTTGGTAAAGTTGCAGGATACAAAATTAATGCATAGAAATCTCTTGCATTCCTATACACTAATAATGAAATATCAGAAAGAGAAGTTAAGGAAACAATCCCATTTAGCATCACAAGAAAAAGAAAAAAATACCTAGGAATAAACCTACTTAAGGAGGTAAAACACCTGTACTTGGAAAACTATAAAACACTGATGAAAGAAATCAAAGATGACACAAACAGATGGAGAGTTATCCCATGTTTTTGGATTGGAAGAATCAATATTGTGAAAATGACTATACTACCCAAAGCAATCTACAGATCCAGTGCAATCCCTATCAAATTACCAATGGCATTTTTCACAGAATTAGAACAAAAAATTTCACAATTTGTATGGAAACACAAAAGACGCTGAATAGCCAAAGCAATCTTGAGAAAGAAAAACGGAGCTGGAGGAATCAGACTCCCTGACTTCAGATTATACTACAAAGCTACAGTAATCAAGACAGTATGGGACTGGCACAAAAACAGAAAGATAGATCAATGGTACAGGATAGAAAGCCCACGCACCTATGAGATAAACCCATGCACCTATGGTCACCTAATCTATGACAAAGGAGGCAAGAATATACAATGGAGAAAGGACAGTCTCTTCAATAAGAGGTGCTGGGAAAACTGGACAGTTACATGTAAAAGAAAGAAATTAGAACACTGCCTAACACCATACATAAAAATAAACTCAAAATGGATTAAAGACCTAAATGTAAGGCCAGACACTATAAAACTCTTAGAGGAAAACGTAGGCAGAACACTCTATGACATAAATCACAGCAAGATCCTTTTTGATCCACCTCCTAGAGAAATGGAAATAAAAACAAAAATAAAGAAATGGGACCTAATGAAACCTCAGAGCTTTTGCACAGCAAAGGAAACCATAAACAAGACCAAAAGACAACCCTCAGAATGGGAGAAAATCTATGCAAATGAAGCAACTGACAAAGGATTAATCTCCAAAATATACAAACAGCTCATGCAGCTCAATATCAAAAAACAAACAACCCAATCAAAAAATGGGCGGAAGACCTAAACAGATATTTCTCCAAAGAAGACTTACAGATGGCCAAGAGGCACATGAAAAGATGCTCAACATCACTAATTTTAATGCAAATCAAAAC
Organism: Tursiops truncatus; assembly: GCF_011762595.2. Classification (NCBI taxonomy): domain Eukaryota; kingdom Metazoa; phylum Chordata; class Mammalia; order Artiodactyla; family Delphinidae; genus Tursiops; species Tursiops truncatus. The sequence continues at coordinate 30,623,917 of NC_047035.1, read as the reverse complement.
TATAATGACGTATAACCTCACACCAGTCAGAATGGCCATCATCAAAAAATCTACAAACAATAAGTTCTGGAGAGGGAGTGGAGAAAAGGGAACCCTCTTGCACTGTTGGTGGGAATGTAAATTGATACAGCCACTATGGAGAACCGTATGGAGGTTCCTTAAAAAACTAAAAATAGAATTACCATATGGCCCAGCAATCCCACTACTGGGCATATACCCTGAGAAAACCATAATTCAAAAAGGCACATATACCCCAATGTTCACTGCAGCACTATTTACAGTAGCCAGGACAAGGAAATAACCTAAATGCCCATTGACAGATGAATGGATAAAGATGTGGTACATATATACAATGGAATATTACTCAGCCATAAAAAGGAACAGAGATGTGTTTTTGTAGAGATGTGAATGGACCTAGAGTCTATCATACAGAGTGAAGTAAGTCAGAAAGAGAAAAACAAATATCGTATATTAATGCATATATGTGGAATCTAGAAAAATGGTACAGATGAACCTATTTGCAGGGCAGGAATAGAGACAGAGAAGTAGAGAATGGACATGTGGACACAGTGGGGGAAGGGGAGGGTGGGACGAATTGGGAGCATAGGATTGACATATATACACTACCATGTGTAAAATAGATAACTAGTGGGAACCTGCTGTATAGCACAGGAAGCTCAGCTCGGTGCTCTGTGATGACCTAGATGGGATTGGGAGGGGGGAGTGGGAGGGAGGTCAATATATGTATACATGTATAATACACGTATACATGTATACACGTATTATACATGTATTATACATGTATATGTATACATATACAACATATGTATATGTATACATATAGCTGATTCACCTTGTTGCACAGCAGAATCTAAGACAACATTGTAAAGCAACTATACTCCAATAAAAAAAAAATGTGATACACCACAATCTGCCAATAATTGTGATGCACCACATTAACAAAATGCAAGACAAAAATAATATGATCATCTTAATAGATGCAGAAAAAGCCGTTGAAGTTTTCAACATTCATTTATGATAAAAACTTTCAGCATGTGGGTATGGAGAGGACATACCTCAACATAATAAAGGCCACATATGACAAGCCCACATACTCAACTTTGAAAAGCTGAAAGATTTCCTCTAAGTTCAGGAAAAAAACAAGGATGCCCACTCTCACCACTTTTATTTAACACAGTATTGGAAGTCCTAGCTAGACCAATTAGGCAAGAAAAAGAAACAAAAGGCATCCAAATTGGAAAGGAAGGAGTAAAACTGTCACTATTTGCAAACACCATGATATTATATACAGAAAACCCTAAAGACTTCACCAAAAAACTATTAGAACTAATCAATAAATTCAGTAAAGTTGGAAGACACAAACCAAGACACAAAAATTTTGTTTCTAATAACACTAATAACAAACTATCAAAAGGAGATATTAAGAAAACAATCCCGTATACAGTTGAATCAAACAGAATAAAATGTCTAGGAATAAATTTAACCAGGGAGGTAAACGACGTGTACGCTGAAAAGTACAAGACATTAATGAAAGAAATTGAAGAAGACACAAAAGATAATCAATGCTCATGGATTAGAAGAATATTGTTAAAATTTCCATACCACCCAAAGCAATCTACATATTCAAAGCAATCCCTATTAAATTCCCATGGCATTTTTCACAGGAATAGAATAGAGAATCCTAAAATTTGTATGGAACCACAAGAGACCTTGAATAGCCAAAAATCAATGTTGATAAAGAACCAAAAAACTGGAGGTATCATGCTTCCTGATTTCAAATTTTATTACAGAGGTACAATAAAACAGTATGGTATTGGCATAAAAACAGACACACACACCAATGGAACAGAATAGAGAGCCCAGAAATAAACCCACACATATATGGTTAATTTATGATAAAGGAGGCAAGAACGTATAATGGGGAAGGACAGTCTCCTTAGTAAGTGGTGTTAGGAAAACTGGACAGTCACATGCAAAAGAATGAATCTGGACCACTATTTTACACCATACACAAAAGTTAACTCATAATGGATTAAAGACTTGAATGTAAGACCTGAAATCATAAAACTCCTAGAAGAAGACATACACGGTAAGCAACTTGACATCAGTCTTGGTGATGATTTTTTGGATCTGACACCAAAAGCAACAAAAGCAAAACTGAACAAGTGGTACCACATCAAACTAAAAAGCTCTGCACAGCAAAGGAAACCATCAACAAAATGAAAATGCCGCCTAGCCAAGCGGAGAAAATATTTGCAAATCATATATCTGATAAAGATTAATATCCAAAGTATATAAGGAACTCATACAATTCAACAACAACAAAAACAACCCAATTAAAAAATGGGCAGAGAATCTGAATAGACAATTTTCCCAAAGATATACAGATGGCCAACACACACATGAATGTAATGTTCAACATGACTAATTATTAGGGAAATGCAAATCAAAACCACAATATTACCTCATCTCTGCTAGACTGGCTATTATCAAAAAGCCAAGAAATAACAAGTGTTGGTGAGGATGTGGAGAAAAGGGAACCCTCGTGCACTGTTGGTGAGAATGTAAATTAGTGCAGCCACTGTGGAAAACAGTATGGAGGTTCCTCAAAAAAAGAATAGGATAGACTACCATATGATCCAGCTATCCCACTTCTGGGTATTTATCCAAAGAGTATGAAAACACTAACCTGAAAAGATATCTGCAGCCACATGTTTATTGAATCATTATTTACTGTAGTCAAGATAGAGAAACAGCCTAAGCACCCATCAATAGATGAATGGATAAGGAAGATGGAATATTACTCAGCCATAAAAAATGAAATCTTGGCATTTGCAACAACATGGATGGACCTTGAGGGTACTATGCTAAGTAAACTAAGTCAGATGGAGAAAGACAAATTTCGTATGATTTTGCTCATATATGCAATATAAAAAACAAACACAATAAATAAATAAACAAGCCAAACCAAACAAGCATGTAGATACAGAAAACAGCACTGGTAAGCAGAAGTTAAGGGTGAAATTGGTAAAGGGGGTCAACTGTATGGTGATGAACGGAAACTAAATTTTTGGTGGTGATCTACTGTAGTGTATACAGAAGTAGAACTATGATGTTGTACATATGAAACTTATATAATGTTAAATACCAATGGTATCTCAATTAAAAAATATGGGCAGAGGATATGAATAGACATTTCTCCAAAGAAGAAATACAAATGGCCAAGAGGTACATGACAATGTGCTCAACATCACCAGTCATCGAAGAAATGCAAATCAAAGCTATAATGAGGTGTTACCTCACACCTGTCAGAATGGCTATTATCAAAAAGACGACAAGGGCTTCCCTGGTGGCGCAGTGGTTGAGAGTCCGCCTGCCGATGCAGGGGACACGGGTTCGTGCCCCGGTCCAGGAAGATCCCACATGACGCGGAGCGACTGGGCCCGTGAGCCATGGCCGCTGAGCCTGCGTGTCCGGAGCCTGTGCTCCGCAATGGGAGAGGCCACAACAGTGACAGGCCCGCATACCGCAAAAAAAAGAAAAAAAAAAAAAGACAAACAAGAAGTGTTGGCAAGAATGTTCATTGTTAGTGGGAATGTAAATTGTACAGCCACTATGGAAAACAGTATGGAAGCTCCTCAAAAAATTAAAAATAGAATTACCCTGTGATCCAGCAATTCCACTTCTTGGTATTTAATCAAAGAAATAAAAAACACTCACTTGAAAAGATATATGCACCCCCATGTTCAATGCAGCATTATTTACAATAACCAAGATGCAGAAACAACCCGAGTATCCATGGATGGATGAATGGATAAAGAAAAAGTGTTGTGTGTGTGTGTACACACACACACACACACACACACACACACACACACACACACAGAGGAATATTACCCAGCCATAAAAAGGAAGGAAATCTTGCCATTTGAGACAACATGGAGGGACTTTGAAGGCATTATGCTGAGTGAAATAAGTCAGAAAGAGAAGGACAAATACTGTAATATCTCACTTACATATAGAATCTTAAAAATAACAACAAAAAAGCTCTCCCCCAAGGCTGAATTTAGAGATACAGAGAACAGATTGGTGGTTGCCAGAGGTGGGGGCTTGGGGGGTGGGTGCAATGGGTGAAGGGGGTCAAGAGATCCGTACTTCCAGTTACATAATAAATAAGTCACGGAGAGGTAGTGTACAGCCTGGTGACAACAGTTAGTAACACTGCCTTCAGTATTTGAAAGTTGCTAAAAGTAGATCTTAAAAGTTCTCATCACAGGAAGAAAATTGTGTGGTGATGCATGTTAACTAGACTTACTGTGGTGGTCATTCTGCAATATACAAATATTGAATCATTATACTGTACACCTGAAACTAATACAGTATTATATGGTCAATTATTTTTCAATTAACATAAAAAGACTAGAATACCAGAAGTTTCATCAGGAGCCGTAAGAAACATGAATGCTGATTTCACCTGTGGACAATTACCTCATTCCTCACGTGGTCATGGGGGGGAAGGGCAGGTGCTTTTCAATGTCTTTGCTGGACAGAGAGGCCCCACTGCCCCTCACCCCTTTCACCACCACTCCCATCAGCAGGTCTGAGGTTCACCAGTTGATAAACACACCTTTTATTTTCTACCCCAGCTTGGTCTGAGTGCCATGGCATGCCATCAGAAGAGACCGGCAGAAGAAGAGATGGTCAACCCTCACCCCAGCCCCCTTCCCACTAAGCCTGAGAGTCTCCATCCAAACACCCTGTCCACCCAAGGTCGACAGTTGCTGTGGGGCCTGAGAGGCCCCCAACTCTGAAGGACCAAGAAAGAGCTGGCTCCCTAGGTCATCACCACCTTCCTGAGAACTCAGGATTTACTATATATTTGGGGCAGCCCTTAGGACCCAAAGGCCATTTAAGGGCTACCAGAGGGACAAAGGTAAGCACAACAGTCTGGAGGTGGCTGGTAGGAAGTGGTACAGTGTGGGGAGCCCCAGCCAGCAGGCAGGGAGCCAGGGGCCGAAGCTCTAGGGAAAGTCCCCTTGCTGCTTCTGCAGCTCCAGCGAGGGCCTCCCTCCTGCTGCCAGGGAAGCGATGCGCCAGAATGCCGGTGTGCAGGGCTGCGACGCCCTCTGCCTGCTGTCTAGAGGCATGGGAAGCGGCCTGGCAGCCCTGTTTCCTGCACCTCAAGCCGGTGAGCTTCCTGTGGGAGATCTGTCAGCGTAATCCCCTAAACAGCTCCCTCCTGCAAGTCGCACGGCCTGCCTGATGGGCCCCAATGCTTAACCCGCCAGAGAACTGACCACGCAGGAAGTGGAATCAAGGAAAACCCTCAGCTGGGGCGCAGTGAGCCCCACCCATCCCATGTCACGTGACTCTTCATGAAAGATGCCCTCGGAGGAGCAAGGGATATCCACCTCCCCCTGGCACCTAAATGCCTTTCAACTTTCCAGCCACGTCCAGCCAGTCTCTGTCTTCGCGGCCTCTAAGCCTCACTTAATGGGGGTGCGATGAACCACTGCCCTAGGTTTGGGACAGCTTCCCCATGTCCAGATGTGGGGACATCTCCAGCCCTGTCCTTTGACTAGCTGTTCTGCAGCACAGTGGCAGGATGGGCCAAACACAGTTCTTTTTTTAAAAGCAGGGCTAACTTCTCCCTTGACACCAAGAGCCATACTTGTAATCAATCTAGCTGGGGCAGCAAAGTACACACATTCTCAGTATTATAACCTCCTGAATGTTCCTAACCTCCCCAAATTGCACTCTGTGGAGGGGAAGCTCCAAGTGCTAGAAGATTCTTTTGCACTAAACCCAAAATTATCCCCCTCTAAGTACACCCTAATAGTAACTACAAGTGCACTTTATCCAGGCCTTACAATGCTTCCGGCACTCTGCTGAGCGCTTTGTGGCCGTTGTCCCATCCAGACATACCAGCATCCCTGCTTTACACCTGAGGTTCAAGGTTCAGTGGGCTGAGGAGATCACTGAGTCACTTAGCCGGGTTTGAACACAGGTTTGTGGGATGCCCTGGACCAATGTTCCTCCCAGCCTGTTGGGCCTGGTTCTATCCTCTGAAACCCCAAGGAAAAGCATCACCCCTCTTTCTCTAGGCCTCTCTACACCAGTCTTTTCTCCTAGACCAAGCATCCTTGGGCTTCTCATTGCCACTTAGCAGCCTTGGCCTCAGTCCCCTCACCATCCTGGTCACTTGTTTGCCTGGGCTCCCTTCAGAGGGCAACAGGTAGAAATGGACACAACCCTGCAGTATTAGTAACCACCTCTCCACTTCTGGATCCCAGATGCCCTGTGATGCGGCCGAAGATTACCTTTTTTTGGCCTCCCTATCCCACAGGAGCACAGAGGAAGCTCCAACACCTGATACTCGTTCACACGCGGCATTTTAGGGTATTCCTTCCGCGTTCAGAATTTCACATTTATCTCGATCAAATTTTGTCTTGTTAGATTTGATTGACTGTTTCAGTCTCTTGAATAATTTTAACAATGCCGATTCTGTCATTTAGCACACACGCTACCCCTCAAAGCGTGTCATGCGCACATGTGGCCTCACAAAGGACACTGATGACAGTGCTGACTGGCTGAGGACATGGCCTGTGGCCACCACACACCACATCCAGTCTGGGATCCACTGATTTTAAACAGGGCCCCTTGGGAAGCACCGGTCAGCCAGATGAATCCACCACCCAATCCCACCCCCCGTACTCACCCGTCTCCTTCCAGGTTTCCTCCTGATCTCCACTGCTGGCTCCTGGCCCTTTAGGCGCCAGGATTCTTGGAATGTCTGAGCAAGACAGTGACAGACTTCCATTTCTTTGTTAAACATCATCAATATCTGCCCCGAGTCATGAAGCTGTCAATGTTTTTCTGCGGAGTCTCCCGACAGCAGTTCAAAGTTGTGGAGCAGAGACCTCTGTGATGCTCCGGGGAAGATCAGCGTGCAGGCAACCGGGACCTTTTAAAATAACCAGGTAGGGCTTCCCTGGTGGCGCCGTGGTTGAGAGTCCGCCTGCAGATGCAGGGGACACGGGTTCGTGCCCCGGTCCGGGAGGGTCCCGCATGCCGCGGAGCGGCTGGGCCCTTGAGCCATGGCCGCTGAGCCTGCACGTCCGGAGCCTGTGCTCCGCAGTGGGAGAGACCACAACGGTGAGAGCCCCGCGCACCGCAAAAAAAAAAAAAAGAGTAAAATAACCAGGTAGCCCCAGTGGTGGACGAGGCTGAGGAAGGGAAGGCAGCTGTCCTGGAAGGTGAAAGCGGAGGCGTTTCTGAAACCCAGAGTCCAACTGTGAGCCCTGATCTCAAGAAACTTACAGCACCTGCCCCTCAAGGTCTGTGGGGACCCTGTGTGGGAGATGCAAGGAATTCTCAGCAGAAGGAAGGAAGGAGGGAAGGAAAAGAGGGGTTCTGGCCTGGCGGAGCCCACGGGCTCCCGGTGGAGACGGAGGTGGAGAGAGGCTGCCTCTGCGGCTTTCCATTTTCCTCAAGAGGCGCTTCACCTGGGCTTTGCTGATTGGGTTCAGCCCCTCTTTGTAGAACAAAGTGCAGGGGTCCTTACTTGAACAGCACCTGTTTAAAATCAGGTATCAGATAGTTGGCTCAGGAGTTGATTAGCTTCATTACCAAAAGGTGCTTCTTATAAACGATTCGGGGTCCTCAGAGACAGAAAACGCCCCCAACGCTTTTCCAGGTGTCCACAGGTTAGCCATTCAAAGAGGACCAGAGGGAAAGGCACACATTTAAGTTCTAGGGAGAGGGAAGGGACTGTCTACTGCAAAAGAATCAGAAAAGAAGGTAAATTCCCTCTGTAAATCTGAGAAAAATGAGCCTTACTAGACAAGCTGTATTTCCACCTGCTAGTAACACAGCGGCTGTGAAAAGACGGGTTGACATGGGAGAGCGACACAGGTGATGAATTTGGAAGGAAACCACAGCGGGCCCTCGGGAGGCATTCACTTAAGTCAATGTGTGTTTTCCGGGGCGCTCCAGTTCCAGGGGGAAGAGCCAACAAGCCCTTGGAATACTTACTACGCTTCAGAAGCCTGGCCTGAAAGCCAACGGCAGGCTGCTGGCGCCCTCTGCTGGATGCTTTTAAGTCTTGCTTCAAGAGAAGCAGAGCTGTGCCAGGAGAAAATCTGAGGGCACGAAGACTCGGCTCAGACTCTCGGGCGGCTCTCGAAGGACTGGGATAGCCGCTGATCTGAATTTGAGCAGGACCCACAGCCACTGTCTGAGCTAATGGGTGGGGCTGGGAGTGACCCACTCATTGACCGGTGGCCTTTGGAGCACAATTTCTTTCAAGGACTTTTCTGGGTACCTGGGGTGGCAGTGAAGACGCAGTTTGTAAAGGCAAAGGTATCCACAGAGCACTGAGCAAATGATAAAGACGTTGCTTCAACCTGAACAGACATTTCTCCAAAGAAGACATACAGATGGCCAACAGGCACATGAAAAGATGCTCAACATCACTAATCATTAGAGAAATGCAAATCAAAACCACAGTGAGGTATCACTGGTCAGAATGGCCATCATCAAAAAATCTACAAACATGCTGGACAGGGTGTGGAGAAAAGGGGACCCTCCTGCACCGTTGGTGGGAATGTAAATGGATACAGCCACTATGGAGAACAGTATGGAGGTTCCTTAAAAAACTAAAAATAGAACTACCATATGACCCAGCAATCCCACTACTGGGCATATACCCTGAGAAAACCATAATTCAAAAAGAGTCATGCAACCCAATGTTCATTGCAGCTCTATGTACAATAGCCAGGACATGGAAGCAACCTAAGTGTCCATTGACAGATGAATGGATAAAGAAGATGTGGCACATATATACAATGCAATATTACTCAGCCATAAAAAGAAACGAAATTGAACTATTTGTGGTGAGGTAGATGGACCTAGAGTCTGTCATACAGAGTGAAGTAAGTCAGAAAGAGAAAAACAAATACTGTATGCTAATACATATATATGGAATCTAAAAAAAATGGTACTGATGAACCTAGGGGCAGGGCAGAATAAAGACGCAGACGTTGAGAATGGACTTGAGGACATGGTTTGGGGAGGGGAAGCTGGTGTGAAGTGAGAGTAGCATGGGCATATATACACTACCAAATGTAAAATAGATAGCTAGTGGGAAGCAGCCGCATAGCACAGGGAGATCAGCTCGGTGCTTTGTGACCACCTAGAGGGGTGGGATAGGGAGGGTGGGAGGGAGGCTCAAGAGGGAGGGGATATGGGGACATGTGTATACATATAGCTGATGCATTTTGTTGTACAACAGAAACTAACACAGCATTGAGAAGCAACTATACTCCAATAAAGATGTATAAAAAAACCACAATGAGATGTCACCTCACACCTGTCAGAATGGCCATCATCAAAAAGTCTAAGAATAACAAATGTTGGCAAGGATGTGGAGAAAAGGGAACCCTTGTACACTGTTGGTGGGAATGTAAATTGGTGCAGCCACTATGGGAAACAGTATGGAGGTTTCTCAAAAAACCAAAAATAAAACTACCATAAGGACTTCCCTGGTGGTGCAGTAGCTGAGAATCCACCCGCCAATGCAGGGGACACGGGTTTGAGCACTGGTCCGGGAAGATCCCACATGCCGCGGAGCAACTAAGCCTGTGAGCCACAACTACTGAGCCTGCACTCTAGAGCCCACGAGGCACAACTACTGAAGCCTGCACACCTAGAGCCCGTGCTCCACAACAAGAGAAGCTACCACAATGAGAGGTCCGTGCACCGCACTGAGGAGTAGTCCCTGCTCGCTGCAACTAGAGCAGCAACAAAGACAAAACACAGCCAAAACAAACAAAGAAACAAACAAACAAAAACAAAACTACCATATTACCCAGAAATTTCATTCCTGGGTATATATCCAAAATAACCAAAAACACTAATTTAAATGATACTCGCACCCCAATGTTTATAGCAGCATTATTTACAATTGCCAAGATATGGAAGCAACCTAAGTGTCCATCAGCAGATGAATGGATAAAGAAGATGTGGTGTGTACACACAATGGAATATTACTCAGCCATAAAAAATGAAATTTTTCCATTTGCAACAACATGGATAGACTTAGAGTGTATTAAGCTAAATGAAATAAGTCAGACAAAGAAAGACAAATACTGCATTATATCACTTATATCTAAAATTTTTTTTAAGAAACATAGTGAATATGACAAAAAAGAAATAGACTCACAGATATAGAGAACAAAGTAGTGGTTACCAGGGGGTAGAAGGAAGGGGGAGAGGTGAGATGGGGTAGGGGATGAAGGGGTACCAACTACTATGCATAAAATAAATAAGCTACAGGGATATGCTGTAAACACAGGGAATATGGCCAATATTTAATAATAACTGTAAAGGGAGTATAACCTTTAAAAATTGTGAATCACTATGTTGTACACCTGAAACTTATATAATATCATACATCAACTATACTTCAATTTAAAAAATGGCATTGCTTCAACCCAGAAGGTGTTCAGAAGACAGAAAACTTCTGTTGGTGGTTCCACGTGGTTTCCATTTTCCTCCCCTCAGACTGATGGGAAAACCTCCTACCACCTATAACCTCCCCTCACCAGCACCTGCAAAGTCCTGGGGAGCCAGAGCACCTGGAAAGAACTAGGGAGTGGGGTGGGGTGAGCTGCGGGGGCCCTGATTTCTCTGACCAGGAATTCTCCACAAAGTGATTGCTAAGTACCCAGATATTTTATTTTTCCCCTAAAGCAAGTTCCAGAAATGTCAAGATTGTCCAGCAGGGAAGGCCCTGGAGTCCACCCTTCCCCAGACCATGAGCTCCCCCCACTTCAAGAGATAAAAGGAGGAGAAGAGTGTCAGGATTCACCCAACTTACTTATGGAGTGGATCATGACTTTATTGAATAAAACGGCGTGTAAGAAATGTCACATTTCTTTCCTTTCTTCCCAATCCAAATCTATCCTATCTGCTCTAATCTGGCTAGATTGAAAGGGAATTCCATCTTGGTAATGACCAAAGCTCTCACCTGCCCTCCCACGGTCATATAAAGGTCCCAGGAGTCCTAGCAGGGAGGTCCCAGGTCTTCTGGTCACCATATCCTGCTGCTCTTATCTGCTGAGCCAGGGCATGGAGGTCACTCCCCAGGTCACAGCCCCAGCTGTGTTCCAGCAGATATTCTCCTCGAGGTTCTGCCACATCCTAGGGATGCTGTGCTCAGAACCTAAGTACTCCCGTCCCCTTTCCGGACATGGGGGAAGCTCCCAGAATCTCATTCCAGTCTTCCTGTTTCTCCGTGCCCAGCAGAGCTTGAGGCAGCGGTAAGCCCCAAATGGCCCCTCACTCTCAGCACCAACCTTTAAACCTGGGCAAGAGGGGTGCCACGCTATACAGGGCCCACAAATCATGCATGTACGCACACTATACACACACACACACGCACACGCACACACACACACACACTCACTCAGGACACAACCCCCAGTGCTGGCACAGACTCACCTATAAACCCTAAACAGTCGCCTTACTAAAACCTATCAGGCCTCAGAGAAATGCCTGCCCTTGTCTTTTGCTCTGTGGCTTCAAACTAAAAGGTGGTGGAGACAGAATGCTTGAAAGGAGCTGGATACCACTGTGAAATGTGGGGAGGAGTTGAGCACCGAGAGTGTCTAGGGTGGAGGAAAAACACGTTAGCTTGTCAAATGCATCCTCTTAAGTAGCATCAAAGGCATAGCTTTGTGCACAGCAAAGTGTTGTTTCTCCATGGTTCGAAGTGTCCATTTTCTAGCTTCTCTTCATGTTCCAGTTCATGGTCCCAATTCTGTGACATTCACGACAGGTGCATATGGCGGCTGAGGACCATTTTGTGCTATTAAACATTTCATATTACTCTTCAGCCTGTGTATGTAAAGGTCTAGGGGTAACATATTTGAAGTAATCTACCAAATCATTTTAATGTTTACATTTATGGTAATTTACATTTTTGATAAATAGATATTAAAATTGTGTGCATTTGGGATACAATTCCCTTTAATTTCTCCAGGTCCTTGAAAATAGGAGAACAAATCAGGATGATGAAAAAATAGAAAATCTGACAGAGGAAATCAGCAAAAAGGCTGAAAAGAGAAAAGAAATAGAAAATCTTTAGAGAAATGGACTGCTTACATTTTTTAGACACAGGAAATGCTGAAAGTGAGCAGGTTTGCATGTCAAAATGCACTCATGTCGTTATGAAAATGGACAGAAGACTAGATAAGCAGCCAACAGTCAAGATATTCAACAATGACAAGGAGATATGTGTTAAGACTTGAAATATTATACGTCCAATATTTAGCCAAATATAATGATGCTTTTGATGGCACTAACAGTGCAATATTTATAGAAAACAATAGGTAATTTTTAAGTTTAACAGAAATGATTTTGAACTGTGATGCTATAATGGCCGAAATATGTAGTTTGGATAAAAATGAAAGAATTAATCCCTCCCTAGGATGGAGAATTCAAAATGAGATCATTAATTTATGAGTAATAAAGTCAAAAAAACATACAGGGGCTTCCCTGGTGGCGCAGTGGTTGAGAGTCCGCCTGCCGTTGCAGCGGACACGGGTTCGTGCCCCGGTCCGGGAAGACCCCACATGCCGCGGAGCGGCTGGGCCCGTGAGCCATGGCCGCTGAGCCTGCGCGTCCAGAGCCTGTTGCTCCGCAACGGGAGAGGCCACAGCAGTGAGAGGCCCGCGTACTGTAAAAAAAAAAAACCAAAAAAAAACAAAAAAAATACATATATCCAATTCAACTAGATTGTACTAAGGAGGGACAAAATCATGGTGCATAACTAACATTTTTATACATATCATTGAGTTGCCAGAAGAAAACAAGGACGTTGAAGTTAATGAATGTTTTTAACTGGTTTTACAAATATTGTAAAAGATAATATTCTTGTTCTAAGTGAAGAACTAAAAAAAGTTTAAATTTTAGGCATTCATTGAAAGCAGAGATGCACACATAATAGTATATATTAGTAAATATTTTAGTGTCTCTAGGTTAGACTGTGCTTGCAATCCTTCCAGCTCTTTCAGGCATAAAGGATAGGTTCCAGCATAGTATTGGGGTCAGCCTGTCCCAGACGGAAAACTTTAGGAAATGCTGAAAGAGATCACAGGATCCCCAGCCCAGGATGCCTAAAAGAGTTCCTGTTTACAAATGAGCCCCGTTAAGGGCTCCTGCAGACTCGGAGACCCCGACCTCAATTTCTCAACATCCTGTTCACCATCTGCCGCTGGAAGGACAAAATTAGACATGTCTGTGGCACGTGATATTTAATAATCTCTTATCGGTGCCGCATATTTTCGTTGTGAATATTTTAGGACTTTTATCATTTAACTGGATTCACCTATCTTCTAAGGGATCCAAGTTATTTGATCAACAAAGTTGTCTTTACATTGCAAATTCAATGTAGAAGAGTTTCCTAGTTCTTTTATATTTTTAGGTTTCTTTCTGTGGTCCAACCCATCACCTTCATATTTCTAGAAGAAGGAACATAAAAAGAAAAAGAAAAAAGCCCTTGCAACTTCATAGGGGTGACTATAGCAGCACAGCATGCTGATATCCTAAAGGAAGCAGACAGCACAGTTCCAGCTAAAACTTAGAAAGCTGAGACTATATTTTACTCTATATTAATAAACTCTAAATAAAAAGTTTTGTTATTTCTCTGATAACACAAAGTCTTCTTTGAAGCTGTGGAAGGGAGAGTGTGTGTGCGTGCTTGCCATTTTTATTTTTCTTAATGTACTGATAGGCTGGGCTCGGCTGGGATTGGATAGAGAACTTCAGAGAAAAAGAGTAGAAACCACTCAACTCTTGAATTTTGCCTGCTGGTCTCCTAGCAACTGGCTTCTCGTCTGAGGCACGTTCGAGCTGTGCAGGGACTCGGAACACTGTGAAGGGCCACAGATTCGCTTTCCCACCGGATAATGAAGTTGTTTGTAATTAATACAAACATTCCATTTAAGGAGTCGTGAAGGAAAGAGGGAGAGTTTTCGGAATAAGCTTTCCTTTTCTTTATAAAAATTCTCTTCCATTATGGTTTATTACAAGATATGGTTTCCTGTATTATACAGTAGGTCCTTGTTGTATATCTCTTTTATATGCAGTAGTGTATATATGTTACTCCTAATTTATCCCTCCCCCCCTTCCCCCTTTGGTAAACATAAGTTTGTTTTCTATGTCTGTTAGTCTGTTTCTGTTTTTTGTAAATAAGTTCCTTTGTGTCATATTTTAGATTCCACATATAAGCGTTATGTGATATTTGTCTTTCTCTGTCTGACTGACTTAGTATGATAATCTCTGGGTCCACCCATGTTGCTGCACATGGCATTATTTCATTCTTTTTGTGGCTGAGTAGTCAGAATGAGCTTCTCTGGGTTGCTGTGTCTGCTGTTGTGACAAGAGAAGAGGTGTGTGTGTGAGGGTGATGGTTGGTTTAGTCCTTACAGGAGCCGGAGTTGCTCATGCAGCCTCCTCCATGCACACGGGGGCCAGGCGAGCTACCTGAACGAGGAAGGAGGCAGGTGAGGCACTGGAGGGCAGGACCAGACTGGAGTGAGGTAGGTGAGGAGAGTGAGACATTGGGGTGAAAATGTAAGGAGGCATTCACTCTCTGGGTGATGATACAAATGCTGGCTCTGCACTCGTAGCCCCTGCTTACACTAAGCAACCCACTGACCCCACTCCAGGCTCTGCTGGAGGGGCATGTCCTGCCTCAGGACAGCATTTGCTTCTGATACTATGAGCCCAGTTACCAGATCACTTGGTTTTTAAAGAAGCAACAGGAATCTAGGGGTGTGTGTGTGTGTGTGTGTGTGTGTGTGTGTGTGTGTGTGTGTGTGTAAATCTCCCAATTTTAATATACACTCTACTATATATAAAATAATCAACAAGGACCTACTATATAGCACAGGGAACTCTACTCAATACTCTGTAATAACCTATATGGGGAAATAAGCTGAAAAAGAATAGATATATGTAGGGACTTCCCTGGTGGTCCAGTGGTTAAGACTCTGCTCCCAACGCAGGGATCCTGGGTTTAATCGCTGGTCAGGGAAGTAGATCCTGCATGTCACGACTAAAGATGCCTCATGCCACAGTGAAGATCCCGTATGCCACCATCTAACACCCAGTGCAGCCAAATAAATAGATACATACATAAATATTAAAAAAAGAGTAGATACATGTGTATATATAACTAAATCACTTTCTTATACACCTGAAACTAACACAATATTGTAACTCAGATATACTCTAATAGAGAATTTAAAAATAAATACATTTTTAAAATTTGCTTATTTTTCTTCAAAAAATAAAATAAAAATATTTTTACGCAAATGTTTTTCCTTCCCTTGGGACACATGAGGGCCAAAATTTGAATCATGACCCTTTGCTTAAATCTTTTCTAAGCAGACTTTGCTTTTTTTTTTTTCTGCGGTTTGCAGACTTCTCACTGCTGTGGCCTCTCCCGTTGCAAAGCACAGGCTCCGGGCGCGTAGGCTCAGCGGCCATGGCTCACGGTCCCAGCCGCTCCGCAGCATGTGGGATCTTCCCGGACCGGGGCACGGGCCCGTGTCCCCTGCACCGGCAAGCGGACTCTCAACCACTGCGCCACCAGGGAAACCCACACACTTTGCTTTTAAAAACTCTTTTCTTATTCCATTCCTAAAGGCATGCACTCCCCTTCAGGCAGGATGATGACCCAGGAGTGTGAGAAGCATCAGAGCCTTTTTAGTCCCACAGCTCAGTCTGTGAGCTATGCCTCACCAGACACGGGGGTTCAGCACTCTAACACCTCTCCCCACACTGAGTGCAGATCCTTAGTGGAGGGCTGTGGTGGACAGGGGAGACCACGGCTGTGGTGATCACGGAGACCAGGGCTGTAGGGGGGGGTGAAAACTTGGTGACCGGGGCTTGCCACCAGTATTTATAGAAGTGAAGAGTCCAATGAGGAGAAAGACTGCAGAATGAAGGGCATATTGAGGGTTCACATTTGATGGGTGGGGCACGGTGAGTAGCGGTTTAGCTGAGGGCATAGACAAACTTGTGAAGCTGAGTTCTGCTTCTGGGTAGGCTAGAGTAGGTCATGGCATACCAGCTCACTTACTGACAAAGAGCAGAAAAAACTGGATAAATTACAAAAGTCATATTTTTAATGGCATCAAAGAGTTGAGGAAGCCACAAGGATAAATGGACTAAAATTTCAGAAAGGGGAGAACTGTCTGGAGCTGAGTGGACAGTTGGCTGCCCTTTATTTCCCTGGGTCATTTTCTGATTCTCTGCTGGGCTGAGCACCACGCAAAGGAGGGAGTAGCAAAACTCTCGGGGGCCCTGCGGGGTTGCACTGCTCAGAGCGGGGGTTTTAGGAGTCTCCAACTCATGGCTAGCTCCCCCCAAGAAACTTTTCTGAATCTGAGGCTGTGAGGGTGACAAAAGAGTTAGGTGACAAGTTTTAAAAGGCAGAGTGAAATATCCTATGGTCTAGGGGTGCTGAAGAAACTAAAATGGCCAGGTGGAAATGAACTGAAAACAAAAAGGCAACTGATGAAAGCTATAGGGAGAGGGGTACACTGACACTGAGATTCCATAGGCCCTTTTTACCTGGGGTCACTTATGAATTCTGGAAGCTGCTAGAGCCTGGGAGTTGAGGCTTGCCTCTAAGTCTGCAGCTAGAGGTGGAGGGCTTATGATATTTAGGAGAAACTGAGGTGATACAACTGAAGACTAGGGGACTTCAGACAGATGGCTGGGCTCCCTCTCAGGACATGTACTAAATTTTGAATCTGTATGAGGTGAGATGTTAAAAAAGCTAAGCTGAAAACCTGTGAAGGGCAGAGCTCTCCTGTGGTCTTCAGGTGAAGGAGCCAAAGACCTGCCAGGCTCTAACTGAAAACTGCAGAGTCACACCCTAGGCACAGGGTAAGCTGCAGGTAGACCGAGCCTTGCCAAAGCTCTTACCAAAATCTCATCCAAGGCCTGATTCAGCTCAATCTCTGATGGACAGTCTCCTTCCTGATGCCTAACAGAGGAAAAGGGGAAGATAACATCATTTGGAGCCTTTACACGTCTTTCATCAAAATGTCTGGCATCTAATAAAAAATTACCAAACACGTGAAAAGCAACATTGTACCACAGATAACTAAATTAAAAACCTAGACAATAGAAATAAACCCATAGATGGTCCAGATAGTAACAGATAAGAACTTTTAAATAGCTATGTTAATATACTCAAGAAAGTAGAGAAAAGGATGGACAAAAGAGATGACAGAATAGAGAATTTCACCAGACATTTGGAATAGAATCTATAAAAAAAGAATCAAATGGACATTCCAGAACTGGAAAATAGAATATTTCAACTTGAGAACTCAATGAATGGGTTTAATGTCAGATTGTGAACATAATTTACCAACTAGTTGGAAGACAGCCTACTAGAAAATATTTAAAATAAATATACAGAAGAAAAATATGAAAACATAAACATCAACAGTGTGGCATGTGGGCTCACTGGAGTCTCAGAAGGAGAGAAAGAGGGAATGGAAAGAAACAATAGTTAAAGGGGTTATGCTTAAAAATTTCCCAAACTGATGAAAGACAGATTCCCTCCCACAGATTCAGGAAGCTCAGCAAACCCCAAGCAAGATAAATACAAACTTGTGGTGCCCTTCTGTGCTGTTTTTAGATCCTGAACTGAGTACAGTAAGAAATAAGGGCTTAGACTTAGAGAAATAGAAATATTTATTCTGGGGCATTGACCACCTTTGTTTAGAAAACTGACATATTTCACAAACTCCCTATGACTACTCCCCATTTCCCAAGGCACTTTGGATACTGAAACTGCCCTGCTTTGCCGTTGTTTTTTCTCTACTTGGAACGCTCCCTCTCATCCACCCGTTGAGTCTCTGTCCTTCAAGACGTGTGGCATGTGATGCTTATCACTGCTGATCATTTTGAGGTTGAGAGGAGGGTACACTTGCTACACTCACCAGGAGAAAACAGTGCTGCAGAAACACCACTGGCCCCTCTCTTTTCCTCTTGACTGTATCTCCTTATGGAAGGAGGCATGATTTCTTTGACCGGACCATTGGAGAAAAGTTGTATTTCTCTATTCAGTGAGGCTAACAGGCTAAAATCGCCCCTACACGTGGCCTTTCTCTCTCCTCTGCGTTCAGCTTTTGTGCCACACTTCACAACCCAGCCTGCGGCTGGCTCAGAGTCTGCCCTGCTCACCTGGTTTTCTCATGAACTCCCTGTGTGCAGGTACTGAAGTCTAGACTATGAGAGAAATGGGAAGATGTTTTCCACCCATGGCCCCAAGCCTCATTCTCGGATCCAGTTTTATATGCGACATTTACTCCCTATTCTATTTCTCAGTTGGTTCAAACTCCAAGGGGATGAATGAGGTTTACTATCACCCTTAAAACCCCAATAAAACACATCCCAAAATGTACACCTTATTTCAAGCCTTTCTTATTCTTTCCAAGCAGAATACACTTCTCCCTTTACGGCTCTGAACCACTTTACAATAGTACCACACTGTGTGGTAATTATTTCTTGATCCAGACGCCCTGCTCACCGGGCCCAGGCTCTCTGGGTCAGGTACCATATCTGATTTCCTCGTGTTACCTAACTCAGCATCTGGCACATCCTAGGTATTCAACATTTGTTTAAGGAGGGGACTCTGGAATTTCACCGAATATTACTATGTGAGAATTGCTAATGTTAGCAACTCACTCTTTGCTCTTAGCTGTTTTCTATATCAGGTTCACCTTTATTAATCCAGAGTAACCAGGAATGGGCTGTTTTAAAAAGGCTAACTCTTACATAACAAAATTTTCTTCTCCAAGTGCCAATGTTTTAAAACTTTCTTTACCTTTTTAAATTTTTATTTATCTATTTATTTTTGCGGTACGCGGGCCGCTCACTGTTGTGGCCTCTCCCGTTGCGGAGCACAGGCTCCGGACGCGCAGGCTCAGCGGCTGTGGTTCAGGGGCCTAGCCGCTCCGCGGCATGTGGGATCTTCCCGGACCAGGGCACGAACCCGCGTCCCCTGCATCGGCAGGCGGACCCTCAACCACTGCACCACAAGGAAAGCCCTAAAACTTTCTTTACTTTTTTGAATGAAACTTTTCCATACGTACCTACATATATAACTTTATTATATTATTTCTCTGCTTTTTGAAATACTGGGTTGGCCAAAATTTTAGTTCGGATTTTTCCAGATCTTACAGAAAAACCCGAACGAACTTTTTGGCCAACCCAAGAGACTCTCTTGAGCGTGGCATAATCTTTCCAAGTCTCAGGAATTCTGTTTCTACAGAACAATAAACTCCCAAGTGGCTATTGAGATGTAAGTTTTCTTGCATCTGCATTAAGTGATGGCTGTGATTTTCAAGTTCAGGGTTTTCTACCTTCTTCCTTTCTGTGATCTGATGCTTATGGTATCTGATTGGGGCTAACCTCCAACCACCAGTTTGCTACCTCTTGTATTTTGGGGGCAAGAAAACCAGGTAGCTATCACTGTCATAACTATGTGTTAAAAAAACAGTAAAAAGATTCTGATTGATTGAGAAGCGCTTTTAAAGAATCCAGAGCCTGGGTTTAGAGCATAGACATGACAGCCACAGTGATCTACTCTGCTGGGTGATTCCTGCATCTATCACCCCCGTGCTTGGATTAGGTATTGGGGAGGGTGAGGAGATACAGCAAGAAGCAAAAGAGAAGGTGAAACTCCTGGCTCTGGAGGAAGCTGATTTCTTAAAGAGATAACAAGCATGGAAGAGGGGGAGGGGGACCAGGGAGGGTGAAAAGACAGCTGTTGAAACCACTTACAGGGGAAAAATCTGATTTGTTGTGCTTTTATTGATGAGCTCACACTTAGCAGAGACTCTGAATTAATTTACCTTAAACATCTTAAATACAGCACAACAGTATAGTTTAGCACCATGAGCTGAGCAGTCAGCCTTTCCAGACTGAGCTGGATTAGGAATTAAAATAGAGTCTTCCAAGGAATTTAACACAGAAGGAATTTGGCTTATTTTGTAAAGCAACACAATTTTTTTTTTTTTTTTTTTTTTTGCGGTGCGCGGGTCTCTTACTGCTGTGGCCTCTCCCGTTGCGGAGCACAGGCTCCGGACGCGCAGGCCCAGCGGCCATGGCTCACGGGCCCAGCCGCTACGCGGCACGCGGGATCCTCCCGGACCGGGGCATGAACCCATGTCCCCTGCACTGGCAGGTGGACTCTCAACCACTGCACCACCAGGGAAGCCCAGCAACACAATTTTTAATAACTCTTCTTACTAATTACTAGGGAAATGAGGTATCAGCTTGGGAATCACTTAGGTAGTTTGGGCCAACATCAAATATATACAGATGTTTAGTCCATTCCCACAGTGGATTATATGTGTTTTGGGAAAGATGTGTGTGGGCACTTCCTATCAACAGTGTTATATACAAAGCAGTAAAAGTAAGGGAATAACATACAAGATTTTATTTCTCCTTTGTATTTATATCAAAAACTTTTTTGATTCATATAAAAATGTTATTGTAGTTTTCTTTGGATTTTTATTGACAATTTATTGACAAGCGTAGCTTGGTGTGTTTTTATTTAATTGAGAAAAATCATTCTCTTGTGAGTCCCTCTTAGTTATGTAAATATGAAGAAGGTTGGCCTCATGAATCTAGAGTTAAGGATAACAAGATTCCTGAGCTTTTCAAGGGTCCTAGAAAAAGCTACCTTATCCCATGTTATGCAGAATTGATTTCCAAGGAGGAAATAAACTGATGCAATAGTCCTTCTGTTTGCCTTCTTTCTTTCTTTTTTTTTTTAATCTTTATTGAGATAGAATTCACACGCCATATGTCTTAGTTTGCTTGGGCTGATATAACAAGATAGATGGGTAGCTTAAATAACAGGTATTTATTTTTCACAGTTCTGGAGGTTAGGAAGAACAAGGTCAAGGTGCTGGCAGATTTACTTCTTGGTGAGGGCCTCTTCCTGGCTTGTATACAGAACCTTCTTGCTGTATGCTCACATGGCCTTTCCTGAGTGCATGCATGTGGAGAGGGGATCTCTCAATCTTCCTTATAAGGGCACTAGTCCCATCATGAGGGTCCCATGCTCATAACCTAATTTAAACCTAATTATCTCCCAAAGGCCCACCTCCAAATACTATTACGTTGGGGGTTAGGGCTTCAACATGTGAATTTGGGTGGGGGACACAAACATTCAGCCCATTAACAGCATACAATTCACCATCTAACGTATACAATTCAATGAATTTTCATATACGCACAGATATGCACAACAATCGCCACAGTCAACTTTGGAACATTTTTCTTATCTCAAAAAGAAACCCCATACTCCTTAGCTATCATCCCATTCTCCCCCAGTCCCAATCAACTGCTAATCTACTTTCTGTCTTTATAGGCTTACTTATTTTGTACATTTCCTATGAATGGAATCATATAATATGTGGTCACTGGTGACTTAGATAAGTGGTCTGGTTAAGGGTCTCTCATGAAATTGCAGTAAAGATGTTGGCTGAGGCCTACAGTTATCAGCCTGAAGACTTGACTGTACCTGGAGGATTCACTTGAAAGTTGGCTCACTCACATGACCATTGGCAGAAGGTCTCAGTTCCTCACCACGCAGACCTCTCCATAAGACTGCTGGAGTGTCCTCACGATATGGCAGGTGGCTCCTCAAACAGCAAATGCCCTGAAAGAAAATAGAGGAAACTGAATTAAATTTTATGATTTAAAGTCTCAGAAGTCACACACACCATCACCACATTCTATTTGTTAGACATGGGTCACTGAATCTACACTCAAGGGGAGAAGGATAGGTTCCACTTCTTGAAAGGAAGATCAAGGAATATGTGGACAAATTTATAACTCACCACAGAAATATTGCTGGATTAAAGATCAATGAAAAAACCAATACCAGTTTTTATACCACCAACAATTAACTAGAAAATGTAAGAACAACAACAACAACAAAGCATGCTATCTACAATAGTATCAAAAATAAAAAGTTTCTAAAAATTAACCAAGAATACCAAGTCATCTATAAGGGCTATAAGGGAAGATCCAATAAATGGAGAGATATCCTATGTTCTAGAATGGGACAACAATCCATTCCCCAGTTATCTAAAAATTTGCTATTATCAAAATGAAGATTCAATTTGAACTTTTTGAGAATATTGATAAACTTATGATAAAATTTATATGGAAAAAAGTCAAAGTCTACAAATAGGTAAGATAGTTTTAAAAAAGAAGCATAAAGAGGGATACTTGCCGTACCAAATACAGAACACATCACAGAGTTATAACAAAAACAACAACAACAAAAAACCCATAAACAGTGTGATATTGACACAAGCACAGTCAAATGGACTATTGAAACAGAAGAGAGAGCTCAGCAAGACCCAAAGGTATAGGAGAACTTAATATGAGATAAACATGGAACCACATATCAATGAGGACTGACTGGCTTGTCTGTCAAATGGTACTGAGAAAAATAACAACTATACGGTGAAAATACACTGGATGCCTACCTAACACCACATGAAAAGATACACTCAAGATGGAAAAAAATAACTAAATATAAAAGGTTATATAATTAACAGGAAAAAATGTCAACAATATTGTTTGAACTAAGAGCATAAACCATAAGACAAAAATTTTATTTGTCTAAATAAAAATTAAGTATTTATTTTCAACAAAATAAATCATGGATGTCTTTTGATAGAATGACAGAAGATATCTGCAGTGTTTAAAACTGAAAAGGGATTAATATCTAGAACATTGCTGTCAAATTTTAATAGGGATTCTAATTCCTTGGGGGATTTTGTTAAACTGCAGATTCTGATTCTGTAGGTCTGGGGTGGGGCCCTGAATTCTGTACTTTTAACAAGCTCCCAGTTGATGCCAATGCTTCTGAATAACAAGGATCTAGAGTATATAAAAAACTTCCAAACCATCAAGAAAATGACAGAAACCCTAATACAAAATGGACAATGGTCATGAGAATATGATTTAAAGAGAAAACCCAAAAGGCCATCAAACATATGAAAAAAGTCATTAATTATAAGATAAATGCAAATTAAAACAATAACAGAATATTATTTTACATATATCAGGGTGTCAAAAATTAGGAAGACTGATAATGCCAATTATTAGCATAAAGTTTGGGAATATAGAAATACTCATGCATTGCTGGTGGGATGGTAGACTGGCATAGCCATTTTTCTGAGTAGTCTAGCACTATTTGGTAAATTTAAATATAAATTCACACCATATGTATAGGCGATCTACTCCTGGTTACATTTTCCAAAATAATTCTCACATAGGTTCATAAGGAGACATACTTATTTATGAGAATGTTTATTAGAGCATTATTTATGGTGCTAAGGAACTGAAGGCTCTCTAGAGGTCCATACCTAAGAGATGGACAGATACCTACTTTAGAACATACACCAAGTTTATGGATCAAAAAACTTAATGTCTTTAAGATGACAATACTCACCTAATTGATGTACAGATTCAACACAATCTCTATTAAAATCCCAGCTGCCTTTTCTGCATAAATAGACAAGCTGATCCTAAAATTCATATGGTAATGCAAAGGACCTAGAATAGCCAATTGTGCTGGACATGGGACTTTTTAGCATGGTGGAGTGAGGAGTTGGGCAAATCTAACAACTAACATCTTACTCAATGGTGAAAGACTGGATGCTTTTCCTCTAAGATGAGGAACAAAACAAGGATATTCTATCTTGCCGCTATTCAACATTGTACCAGAGGTTCTAGCAAGAGCAATTAGGCAAGAAAAATAAATTAAGGGCATCCAGATTGGAAAGAAAGGAGTAAAACCATCTCTATTTGCAGACAACATGATCTTCTATATAGAAAATCCTAAAGAATCCACTTAAAAAACTATGTGAATTAATAAATTAGTTCATCAATGTTGCAGGATATAAGATCAATATAAAAAGTCAATTATATTTCTATATACTTGCATTGAACAATCCAAAAATATAATTAAGAATGCAATTTCATTTACAATGGCATTAAAATATTAAAATATTTAGGAATAAATGTCATAAAAAGAGTGCAAAACTTATGCTCTGAAAATTACAAAACATTATTGAAAGAAATTAAAAGGAGACCCAAACAAGTGGAAAGACATTCCATGTTCATGGATCAGAAGATTTAATAATGCTCAGATGGCAGTACTCCTCAAATTGATCTACAGATTCAATGCAATCCTTATCAAAATCCCAGCCAGCTTCTTTGCAAAAATTGACAAGCTGATTTTAAAATATGTATGGAAATTCAAAGGGTCCGGAATAGCAAAAAAGAACAAAGTTTGACAGTTTCTGATTTCAAAACTTACTATAAAGCTATAGTAATCGAGACAGTGAAGTACTGATAAAGATAGACATAGTGGTCAACAGAATGGAAATGAGGGAATGTTTGTCACAGTTATAGTCAACAGATTTTCAACAAGGTTACCAAGGCAATTCAATGAGTAAAGAATGATCTTTTCAATAAATGGTGCTGGGAAAACTGGATATCCACATGTTTGGATACCTACCTCACACCACATGGAAAAATTAATTCCAAATGGAACAAGACCATTTTAGGAAAAGCCAAAACTATAATATTCTTAGAAGTAAACATAGGCATAAATCTTCATGACCTTCGATTAGGCAATGGCTTCTTAGATATGACACCAAAGGCACAAATAACAAAAGAAAAAATGCATATATTGGACATTATCAAAATTGAAAACTTGCATTCATCAAAGGACATCATTAAGAAAGTGAAAAAATCTATAGAATGAGAGAAAACTTTAGGAAATCATGTATCTGAAAGGAGTTTTGTATTCAGAATATAGAAAGGATTCTTACAACTCAGTAATAACCCAATTTAAAAATGGGCAAAAGATCTAAATAGATATTTGTCCAAAGAAGATATATAAATGGCTAATAAGCGTATGAAAAGATATTCAACATCACTGGCCATCTGAGCAATGCAAATCAAAACCACAGTGAATTAGCCACTCAAATAACCACAATATTTGAGTAACAGACATTAGTAAGGATGTGGAGAAGCTGGAACCTTAATATAATGCTAGTGGGAATGTAAAATGTTACAACTATTTTGAAAAGCAGTTTGGTGATTTCTTAAAAAGCTAAGTATATACTTTCCATATGGCTCATTTATTCCATTCCTAGGTATTTACTCAAAAGAAATGAAAGCAGTATGTCCACACAAAGACTTGTAAGCAAATCTGTAGAGACAGGAAATAGATCAGTGTTTGCCTGGGGCTGGAGGTGGGAATAGGTATTGACTACAAGTGGAATGAGTGAACTTTCGTAGTGTTGGAAATGTTTTAAAATTGAATTTTTGTGACGGTTACACAGATCTATAAATTTAGTTAAAGGCATTGACCTATATAAGTATAATGACTGAATTTAATGGTATGGAAATTATACTTCAATAAAACTGTTTAAAAAATAACCAGCAAGTGGTAGGAGGTATGGATATGTCAAGATTGGCAGTGTGTTGAAAATTGCTGAATCTCAGTGACTGGTAATGGGGTTTCATTACACTATTCTTTCTATTTTTGTATATATTTGAAAATTTTCATAATACAAAGTAAAACACAAAACAAAACAGTAGTGTTTTAGGAAAGTTTTGTAGCCAAATAACTTTGTGATGGGAAAAGTCTATTTGATGGTAAGGCTATTCAGAAAGAAATTGCACACTGAGACACTGCACACATCTCTAAATGTGTAAATTCATACTAAGCATTTGAGTTGTCTTTATTCAACTACCATTAGAAAAGAGATAAATTTTAAAAATCTGTATCACAATGCCCACAGCTCTGTATCCCCTAAAACACGTTGCTAGCACTTAGCATCCCAAGATCGGGATGTTAGTGCTCGACAAACAAGATTGTCCACTGAATGACCCCAGATAGTCTCTGCAGGTTGCCTGGCAACAAGCCACCTGGGATCAGTATAAGGGGCTGCACACAGCCTGGACTTCCCACAAGGTCTCCAGGTGCTATCCGCATAGGTCTGCAAACTCCCTGGACAGTTGGAGCTTATGCTCAGACTCTTTTCTCCTGTTTGTGAGGCTGTTCTCTGGCTACCCTATAAAAATGCAAAGCAACAGAGGGAAAGTTTCCAGATGGAGCACAGGGCAAGGTACACCCTTCTGTGCCTTGGCTCCTGAACTTTCCTTCGGATAATGAGAGCTTGGTGGTGGGGGACGCATGTCTCCTCTGACTGCTTGTAAGTTTACTCCCAAATTCTGCTTTGTATCTACACCCTGTCACAGGTAGTATATTCCTTCATCCACATTCCACAGGTGAGGCCCAACATGGAGAACATTCAGCTTCTTACTGCCATTTTGAAATAGTCAAAGGGATCAGTTAGGTCATTTTGGGTGTGGGAGACATGGTTCCTGGGGGCAATGGCAGGCCACCTGGCTGAGCTGGGACTGTTACCTTGTGGTCAGAGATTTATGCCCATGGATTGCAGGAGTCACAGAGAAGTGGTTCAAACATAAAAGGAGAAGCAATGGAAGACAAGGCTACCATAATTCTATTCCTTTGCTTTTCTGGAAATCCTTCTGAAGAACAAGAAGGAAGAGACAAAAGAGGTCTCTCCTAGGCCACCATCAGAGGGACTGGGTTATCGTAACCACTTAGATCTGAAATCTATTAAAATGCAGGGTTGCAACCAGGGTCATTTTGTCAGGAGAAGTGTGAGTCAGGCTCCCTCCTTCATTACCACCCTCGGTCAGAGGAGTCCTGAGAAGTGTGTTCATTTACAGGACAAGGGAACAAGGGAAGTTAAGGGAAACCAAGAGGTGGTTAATGCAAGCTTCCCTGCTGCTGAATGAATTGCCTGGAACCTGTCTAATTCCTGAATTTTGCCAGGGGAATCATGTCCTCTTACCTGCACAAAGGAGGTTCCTCTGAGACCTTGCATGTGGAATCCTACTGAGGTAGCCACAGCCATTTGAGACACTTTGCAATTTTGTTGTCATTATGTGATAAACCTGGGCATTGTGAGGCACTCTCAACAATGTGTCCTGGGCTCGGAGTCTGCCAGATGAGTTAACAGAGACAGAGGTTTCCAAGAAGAAGATATGCCTAACCTTCTTCCATGCCTGGATGGGGGTGGGATGGGGAAGTATTGTGAGAGGTGGGATAAAGATTTTAGCTGCTTATATATACCATATACCATGTCTGAAGGGAAAAGATGGAGTTAAGGGGCCAAATAAGGGCCATGTCTGGCAGTTATGGAAAGAAAAGGGGTTGAAGAAGGGGGTAAGCCAAAAGAGGGGAAGACCCAAGGGCCAGACTCTTATAAGACAATATGGTTGTTGGCCAAAGGGGTTGATACTGAGGAAGCAGACTGACTGGTCACCCAATCTTAATCTGTGAAAAATAGAGACAGACAGGTTTCAGAGGTCTGAGGTGCTGTGGGCTCTGTGATCCCCCTTCCTCCCTGGGTCAGGGGCCTAGGAGGTTCCTAAGGGGCTATATAAGTCTCCAGGCTGACCCTGGAACAAGTGACCTCTGGCCCTGAGGCCTCTTTTAGCTGCTCCTGGGCCCTGCCTACAGGAACAGAGAAGATAGAAGCCACGGGCACAGTTTGGGGTGGGGGGGTGGCTGGAGAGACATCCTGCCCCAGACATGTTGCAGCTATAGGGTTTCTGGGGGATAAAACATTGGGTCTCGGGGTCCTCTAGGGGCTTCTGGTTTCTTGAGCTCATGTATTGCTCCTTTCCTCTCCTCATTCCCAGGACGCCTGTTGTAGCTGGAGTGATCTTCATGATAGACAAGTCCTGGTTTACGCTGGGGAAAGAGTGATGCCCAGATGGGCTTTGTTACATTGGTCAATGACAACAATAAGAGCTAACCTTGCCTGAGTGCTCTCTAGGTGTGAGGCCCTGTTCCAAGGACTACACATGCTAACTCATTAATCCTCACAATCTCGCCGTGATCATCTCTGAACATCTCCACATTACACGAGGAAACTGAGACACGGAGAAGTTAGTAATTAGTCCAGGGCAATGCAGCTAGTGAGGAGCCTCTGGTCACATGGATGGACAGACACGTGAAGGACACGCAGACTTCAGATTATGTACCTGTGCTGCTTCCTTCCATACCTCACCTCTGCTGGTTATCAGAAAGGCTGGGGCAGTGAGCAGAGTGGTATGGGGTGAAAGTAAACTATGGAGTCAGATGGCCTGAGTTCAAATCCTGGACCTGCTACTTAAGAGTTGGTCCACAGCAAGTTACTTAGGCTCTTTAAGTCTCATCTACCTCATCCTTAACGAGCAGATGTTTATACCCGTACCTATCTCATAGGTTGTTATCAGTATTAAATGGGGTAACATGTTAATTCTAGTGACCAGGCTGGATATTGGAGCTACAACCCACACATTGTAAGACTATATTCTATCCATATATCTCTATATATCCAGGCAGCAGGAAGAAGGAAGGTGGAAAGGACTAAAAGGTGCTCTCTCTGTTTAAAGGAACCCTCCAGGAAGTCCTACCCAACTTTCCTGCTCACATCTCATAGTCCAGGACGTAGTCCCACGGCCACTCTAGGCACAAAGGAGGCTGGGAAATACATGGCGGCTCTGAATCCAGGTTCTGATTCCCAGGAGAAGGGGAGAATGGATGAGGAGGTAGGCAGATAGCAATCTCTGCCACACGCTTCCAGACACGTGGGAGTGCTCAGAGGAAAATGCATCATGGAGGTGGGCGATGCATTTGATTTTACATTCGTAGTAGAAACTTCTAGTTGCTTACTCAATCAATACCCATCCTCACTGTCTCCCTTTCCAGAAGAATCCCCATTTTGGGGATATGGGGGATGCGATTGTGAAAAAAAGGCTGTTTTCTTCACCTCCCTTGTATAAAGTGGAGCCACGTGATCCACTTCTGGTCTTTGAAGCATAAGCTTGGTATTTCGGGAAACCTTTGCTTCTTAGATAGAGATTCTGGAGTTTCCTTTCCTTCTTCTTCTTGATCAGAATATGGACTTGATGGCTAAAGATGAAGCACAACCTTGAGACCAAAAGGGAAAGGCCAAGTGAATAGAGGAGACCTTAGTCCTAAAATCCTGAAGCCTCTCAACTAACGTTGGTGACCATGCACCTGGACCTCTTGTGTAAGAAAAGAAACCTAGGTGTTTAAGTCACTACTGGTTGGCTTTCCGTTTCATGCAGATTATAATACACTCATGGATACAATTTGTCTAGGAAAGAACCAGTCATTGTCAACCTCATCCATGGGACTAGAACCCTTGCCAGCAGACATCATGGCACAAATCCATCCCAACTGCTGCTGCCCTGCCAGTATTGGGTGGAGGGGGAAAAAAATAAGACTGAGATACGAACATTTGCAGAAGGGACTGATGAGACTGAGACACAAACATTTGCAGAAGGGACTGATGAGACTGAGACACAAACATTTGCAGAAGGGACTGATGAGACTGAGACACGAACATTTGCAGAAGGGACTGATGAGATTAAAATGGATTATTTTGGTAGGGAGTGCTTGATATTTGGAAGAAAAAGGGGAAAAAGTGGGGGAAGAGGGCAACATAGGGGAAGGCGCTGTATAGAGATTCATTCTCTCCCCCTCTTTTCTCTTTCTCCCCACCATCTTGCAGTCTCTGTTTTTCACACCTCCAGCTCCTTTCTAGTTGCCATCCTCCTAGTATAGAATTCTTGTAACTTTCTTGGAACTTCCCTGGTGGTCCAGTGGTTGAGACTCCATGCTTCCAATGCAGGGGGCCCGGGTTCGATCCCTGGTCAGGGAACCAGATCCCACATGCCAAAACTAAAATATCCTGCGTGTCGCAACTAAAGATCCTACATGCTGCAACTAAAGATCCCATATGGTGCAACTAAAAAAAAGATCCCGCATGCTGCAATGAAGATTCCCCCATGTTGCAACTAAGACCTGGTGTAGTCAAATTAAAAAAAAAAAAAAAAGAATTCCTATAGCTGTTTTCTTTTTAAAAAAATTTTTAATTAATTAATTAATTTATTTTTGGCTGCACTGGGTTTTCGTTGCTGCGCGCGGGCTTTCTCTAGTTGCAAGAGTGAGGGCTTCTCTTGTTGCGGAGCACAGGCTCTAGGCCTGCAGGCTCAGTAGTTGTGGCACATGGGCTCAGTAGTTGTGGCACACGGGCTTAGTTGCTCCGCAGCACATGGGATCTTCCTGGACCAGGGCTCGAACCCGTGTCCCCTGCATTGGCAGGCGGATTCTTAACCACTGAGTCACCACGGAAGTCCCCTATAACTTTCTTAAGCATTTTAATTCTCCATTCCCTCAGCGCATTTTTATAAACTGATTAAATTGCTGTAATAGTCCAGGTGATTAAGGCGAAGTACAAAGGAATAAACTTAAGAAACTTAAAAATTCCTCTGTGGGGACATATACAAGACTTGAACAAATGGAAAAGACAAACTATTTCCATATAAGAAAACTAAAGACATCAATTTTATCTAAGATGATTTATGCCACGATCCTCGTTTAAAAAGAAATATTAACTGGATATTATTGAGAAATGGACAAACTGGTGACAAAATTCATATGGAAAAATAAGTGGGTAATGGAGTCAGACTAACTCCATCCTAATCTGCTGATGGAAATGGAAGAAAGTAAACAGGTTTTGGTAAGACTTGGCTTGCACATGACTCACATCTGTAGTGCTGCATTCAATTGGCAAGAACTAGTCACCTATTCACCTGGTCAGACCTGGATGCTGAGGGGCTGGGAACACTGTGGCCTCTTAGTAGCAGCACCGTGCTATGGGAGGGGAATTGCCTTATTTATTTCTTATAGTGACTGACAGGATGCTTATTATTATGCCTATTTTAGACAGCTTCCTGAGCCTTAGGTAGGTTAAGTAACTTTCCCTAATTCACAACTAGTAATTGTCAGGGCTGGGAATCAAATTGGGCAGCAAGGCATCCCAAACCTAAGCTCTTTTCTCCATAGCAGGTTACATTTTAGAGCTGGAAGGGAACTTAGAGATGACTTAGTTGTACCCTCGACTGTGAAACGCTTGCAGGCTTCTTCTGGACCTAGCATGGGTCCCGGCTCAATTACGTGTGTTGCCTCCCTAATGAACGGACTGGCTGATTCTCTTCCAGATGAGAAAACTGAGGTCCCAGACCTTTGAATGACATGCCCGTGGTCCTCTTCTAGTTAATGGTGGGTGGAGCTGGGATGGGCCTGTGTCAGTTTATCGCTCTGTCTTCTAGGCCACACTGCCAAGATCCTTTTCTCTCCTCCATATGAACTCATCCCAATCCATGAAACCCCTCTCGTCAGAGGGTAAGTCCCTTATTCTTCACTGTGAGTGTCAAATGTGACTCATGGGCAGTTTTACAAGTAGTGCTAACTTCACAGAAAGGTTTGGCTTTTCATCTGAAGTCCTCAGCTGCTGAAGCTTGACCCACTACACTTCTTGATGACCCCCATTCTAGATGAGAACAAAGTTCTTTCTGGCTTTCCTCCCTCTTGCAATTCAGTTTGGAAATTGCCCTTTCCCCCAGACTCCTCACAGCTGGCACTGGTTTCTGTCTCAGCTGCTTCTCTCTAAATCTGGACTCTCTTAAATGGTCATTTCTTTGCACTACTAATCTGAGGCCAGATCCACTTTTGGATTAATTCCAAATACCTTCTGCCTAATAACTAACCCTTGTCATCCCTGGCAGTCATGGGGAAGAATCTGGCATTGGTCCAACTGTGTCCTCCGATGTCTGCCTTGGATCGCTTCTGCTCCAGCCCACAGGGATGACACCTGTATTTTCCTGGCGTGCTTAACCTCCTACTAGTAAACTCTCACCTATTGCTAATTTGCAGTTGTAGAACACAAACACACCTTACAGACACACACCCCCTTCCTATTTATATGGGTTTGTTCTTACCGGTCCCTGAAGACAGATACATTTATAACACCCCTAGAACCAGAGGGTTATTCTTCACAGCAGACTGAAAACCCCAGATCTGCCCTTGGAGCTGACTTTGCTTTTGCCTGTTGGGAATGGTTCTCCTGGGGGACAGGAGGGAATAGGTTGATATCAATCATTTAGATGCAAGAGTCAAACCAAACCAAACCAAAACAACTCATAACCAGAGGCACTGGAGAACTCTAATTAAAACCTCTTTACAGAGAATTTTGAGAGGTAATGATTATCTTACTAAGTAACCGCTACTTAAGGTGGCCTCCAGAGTAGGAAAATTTTTGTCTGAATAGGCCAACGGCCTTTAAATTTCATATGGATGAAAAAAATTGTCATAACACAAGAGATAAATGAATAAAAATGGTTTCTCCAACTCATACACTTGACTCTGAAAATAATATCTTTCATGGCAAGTAATATTTATGTGATGTCTTAAGCCTCTGGAGTTGGACGTTTGGTAATATAATCATCGATGTTTATCTGCATTCACCTTTGTGTGCTCAAATCTTATTATTATTATTTTTTTTTGCGGCACGCGGGCCTCTCACTGCTGTGGCCTCTCCCGCTGCGGAGCACAGGCTCCGGACGCGCAGGCTCAGCGGCCATGGCTCACAGGCCCAGCCGCTCCGCGGCATGTGGGATCTTCCCGGACCGGGGCACGAACCCATGTCCCCTGCATCGGCAGGCGGACTCTCAACCACTGCGCCACCCGGGCTCTCAACCACTGCGCCACCCGGGAAGCCCCCAGGATCACATCTTTAAGCTAAGCGCTGAAAACAAATTTCAGGGCTGAAAGGGCTAAGCCCTGCTAAAGACTTGGGCTCTCTTTCTACCAAAGGAAAGACTGGGGGCCACGTAGCAGCCTTGAAGCCAAATCAAACATCTTTGAATTTCTTCCTGTTCACATCCTAAGCCTCTTGATTATTCCTTATCCCAGGAAGGAAAAGAAAGTCAGATGTTCCCCTTGACAGGAAGTTGGAGGGTGAAATTCATCCAAAGTGAACTGTCAGGGAGGGGTTCTGGGGTGAGTGGGGAAGACGGGGGAGGAAATCAAAGGGGTTCAGGGGGCTGTGACCAGGGCAAGGGGGCTATGCCAACAA
Organism: Tursiops truncatus; assembly: GCF_011762595.2. Lineage (NCBI taxonomy): Eukaryota > Metazoa > Chordata > Mammalia > Artiodactyla > Delphinidae > Tursiops > Tursiops truncatus. The sequence continues at coordinate 30,590,735 of NC_047035.1, read as the reverse complement.
CCTGTCATCTGTCTGGAGGCCACCTCTCCTTGGTTCCTTGCCCCTGGAGGTAGAGAAGCAGAACATGTGAGGGGTCTGGCACGTGGCTTGGGAACAGCAGCGGAGGGGACAGATCCTGTGTGTAAGGCCAGCACAATGAAGATGTGCTCTATTGGGTGCCTTGGAGAGAGATGCAGCGCGAGTGCTGGCAGCAGGGAGAAACATCCTAGGTGCAATAAAATAATGAGTGGAGAAGCCTTTTATAAAAGGGCAGCGTAGTTGTATTCTTGGATTTCCAGAAGCTTCTTGGATGAGCAAGTGCAGTGGGGTGATGGTTTTCTTTTCCATAACTCCTCTTGGTCCCTACACTCTTGTTAGCATCGGTCAGATTTTGTTCTCAAGATAGAGTTGTCAGAGTGAAGTGCAAAGGGCAAAGTAAAAACCTACATATTTCTTGGGTTTGGAATTTCCAAATGGACATTTACATTTCCAGTTGGGAGCACACCCAGCTTTTGAGTACCAAAGCCAACATTCGTGCCATATGCAATAGGCCTGGGAAGGAAGACCGATGTTGTAACAGTCAGTCCTCTTGTCCTAAGCCTGATCAAGGGTGAGAGTTGGGGAGGAAGACGATAGCCAAGGTGCTGGCTTGTGGCCCTGTGTTCTTGCCCCATCCCTTCTCTCTGGGGGCTGAGTCCAGGGGAAAGACCCCTTGATGGTTAGGAATCTAGGAGGAGAGAGGATGTATGTCTTGCTATTCATCTGGTGCTCTACTGGCCTCACAAATGTGCGGGGGGAAGCAGGTAAGGCTGGGATGTGGCAGGGCAGGGAGGGCTGGATCCTGGCCAGTCCTGACAACCCTTAGAGCAGCTCAGAAGTGAGTTTTCTTGCACAGGAGACAAAGGGATGGGCTCAGAATTAGCAATAGAAATGGGAATGATAAGATGCCTAAGGCTGTTCATCTATACAGGAGTCTTGAGTGTGGGGGACAAAAGATGAAAACCCAGGACTTCCCTGGTGACGCAGTGGTTAAGAATCTGCCTGCCAATGCAGGGGACATGGGTTCGAGCCCTGGTCCGGGAAGATCCCACATGCTGGGGAGCAACTAAGCCCGTGCACCACAACTACTGAGTCTGCGCTCCAGAGCCTGTGAGCCACAACTACTGAAGCCTGTGCACCTAGTGCCCATGCTCTGCAACGAGAGAAGCCACTGCAATGAGAATCCCTCACACCGCAATGAAGAGTAGCCCCCGCTCGCTGCAACTAGAGAAAGCCTGCGCGCAGCAACAAAGACCCAACGCAGCCAAAAATAAATAAATAAATAATAAATAAATAAACTTAAAATAAAGATGAAAACCCTTTTGAGACTTATGGTTTTCAGCCCACCTCTCCTGCTGGGATCAGGAATTCCACAAGTTCATCTGTTCATTGGTTTGTTAGTTTGCCTGGTTATTATTTCAGTTATTCACTTGTTCTCATTGGTTTCAGCACCTACTATATTTTTAGAGTTTAAATCTTGTATTAGCTACTGAACCAGCTCTTTCCAGCACTAAGGAATGTTCCCTTGTCTTATCCTGGAAAATGGTGATCAGTTCTGAATTGCCCTGCCCAGACTCTTCATTGTTTCGGATACTCTGATCAGACTGACTTTGAGCCCGAAAGGTAAAGTTTTTAGAAATCTTAAACCATGGAGCAAGAACTTTGTGTGGATATACTGAAGAGAAGGGAAACACATATTCGTTCTCTTTAGAGTTGTCCGCACCTGTGGAGTTACTTCACTTATGAAAAACTAGGAAGGGGCATCTAATTTTCAGACGTGAAGACATTTAAACTCCTACCTTCCAGGAGGGCAAACCTTTAATTTCTTTGTGCATCTCAAGGTCACACAAGCTCAGAGAAAATTCCGACTTCCTTCAAACTCCAGCCTCTTGACTTACTATTATTCTCTTGGTCCTGAGACTTTGGAGCAAATAAGGTGATGGCTTATTTTCTCAGCATATCTGAGGAATAAAGATTCCACAAATGTTGGAGATTCAGTAAGTAAGCCATAGAAATGTAAGTGATCTAGGGACGAAAGTGTAACTAGTTCCTGGAGGCTGTCAAGAACTGCTTTCTTCAAGCTCCCTTTATTCTTAGGATTCTCTGGGTGGCAAGTGTATTAATGGACCATACCCCCTGGGTAGATCATCAACCTTGATATTTCCAGAAGAATCCATTAACATAGCACTAGACACTGCAGACATCCTGCTTCCTGTGTGTAGAATACAAGGCTATTTTCTATACATTCTCAAAGGAGAGAATGTATTTTTCAATACCTATTTCCTTACTGTAAAGAAAAAGAAAAGTGACTGAGGTATTTTGCCTGTGAGAATCCGTGGAAGTCTGGGCTGGTTACTTCAGTGACTGGAGCAACAGGAATGAAGCCAAGGGTTTAGTCCATACTTCAGCCTGTTAGTTTCAATGTCTGACCACAAATTATTCTCCTCACGTGACTTGCAAATGCCTCATGTTGGTCATGAGAACTGATTAAGAAGTACAGATGGCTCAGTGTGTATCCATCACCCTCAGTGGGGAAGTAATGCCAAGTGCATGCGGACAGCTCATTCCAGGCAGCGACAAATGGCTTCTTTTCCAGTTGTGTTGGAAGCCGAAGGTTTTTCTTATTATAAAAAGATGTTATTTAAATTATTGTTTGCTTTTGCTCTGATGTGATGAGAGAGAGAAAAAAAAAAAGCGTGGGATTGCAAAGACCTTTTTCCTGCTGAGATGAAACAAAGAAGGATAGGCTGCAAGCTGAGAGGGCACGTGTGGTCTCTGTTTGACTCTAGATCCTAGGGTAGCAGAAAGACACCTTCACTCCATTATAGGGGTGATGCAGATTCAGAAGGGAAAGGCAAGAGCCTCCAAGGTCATGGGCTTTCTCTGAGAGGAATGAAGAGCTAATGAAGGAAGCCACCAAGAGATGTCAACGGAACCAAGAAGAAATGAGTCTGTCAATAGCAATTTGCCATCTGCTTTTGTTATGCACAAGACAATTAGGTGACATCTAAGGCTGAGTTCTTCAAGGGCAGTCAAAACCAAACAGAGCTTCTTCAAGCATCTGTAGTAGGCTCATAGATTAACTTGGTCAGTGACTTATTTGCAACTCAGCTGGTGAACGATGGTCTGGCAGTCTGCTCTCTGGGCTTTGAGGAATTCTTGAAGATATTTGGTAAGTTGAAGAATGATGTTCAGAGAACAGTTGGTGTCAGCTGAGGCAGGACCCCTCTGGGGAATCTGAGCCTCACCCTGAGCAAACCTACACATTTGATTTTGGTGTGTGTGTGTTTCAAGGTGAGCTGACCCAAGGGGCTGACTCACACTAACCAAATGCATAAGAGGCAGATGCAAAAGCCCAACTGACGATTCATTAATTTTTAGCAAGAAACTTAACAGTTGACGTACTGTGTCAGCTGGTCAGCATGTTGGCTCTCTGGAGGGATGGGAAACTCCGATGCCTGTGGGGCCAGGCAGGCAAAGAAATGAATTGACCAGATGTGAGGTCAAAAGGAGACATGGGAATTGTGCTGAACAGGGGACCCTATTCCCTTTCTAAACTATGCAGCCAATATGATCTCCACCCAGTTGTTGCTGTTCAGGGGGTGGTATGTGCAGAATTTCTGATTTTTTAAAAGTTGAGATACAGAGTTGCATAAGAATTTTCCTGATTTATAAATATTAGCAATTAATTTTTAAAAGTTTTAAAACCCACTGTATAAGCCAAACATGCCTACACACTTCACATTTGCAACTGCTCATTAAATTAAAACCAGAAGGCTGCTTTGAGAGCCAATTTCAGGACAAGGGAGTTAGTTGGTTGAGCTCAATGTTTAGTGTCATCAAACTGTAAAAGCCTGATGTATCTGTTTCTATTCCACACACCTGCCAGGAAGGGTTGAAGTCTCCTCTGGTCCAGATACACAGTCACATCTGCCTCAACTTCATAGGTTTCATTAAAACTACCAACGCCCCCGCTAGCAACACTTTCTTAATTTACACTGTGGTGTGTGCCAAGGAAGGTTCCACCTTTCTGGACATCTTCTGGGATTGCATTCTCACTCCCCAGTTAGAGTTTACCAAGCCCCTGTTTTGACCTAAGGATTCCGGAGCACTTTGCCCAAGTGGATATACAATCTTATTCATTAGGAATTGATTTTTCTCGTTTAATTTTCTACAGGAAACAATGACACTATTAATAGTATTCATTAATTCAACAAGTGTTTATTGAGCTCCTATATTGAACCAAGCACCGAGCTGGACACTAGGATTGCATGAGCAGACAAGAGAGAATCGAAGGAGCTTACACTCTAAGCACTGTCAACATTTATCAAGATCTTTCAATGTACCAGGCTCTGGGAGAGATATTTTATGTAATTATTCAATCTTTAGGCCAACTCAAAAACCAATATTATAATTATTTCTGTGTCATGGTTAAGAAGCTGTGGCAAGTTAAGATCTAATGACCCTACTTCCACTATCCAGAGAGGCACCGTGGGTCCCCATTTGTCAACCTTAGTGTCTTCCTAGGCACTGATGACTCAACTCCTTCCCCCCACAATGCTGTCTTGGGACTGGACTTGGTGGATGGGAAGTGGGCTGGGTCTTCTGATGGGAATTCCACGTATGTGTTGAAGGTCTTTCCCATTCAAGAGTTCTTAATAATAATTATTAAAAGAGACACTATCTTCTAGGTGCTTACTTTGTGCTAGGCTTCACACTAAGTATTTTACTTATATTAATTAAATCCTCAAAGCTATCACACGATGTAGGTATTATTACATCTTTTTACAGATGAAGAAACTGGAGACCAGAGAGTCAATAACCTGTCCAAGATTACACACAGGGTCACTGCACATCACTGGGGGTCGCTGGGGGGACTGACATCGCAGACCATGGAGTAGGCGGTGCATGACCTAGTCAGTTGCTCACAGAGTTCATACATGGTGCCACTGAGAGCTGACCCAGAACAAATAGAGTCAGATGGAAACACAGGCAGAGGGACTGGTGGAGGGGAAAGAGAATTCCAGAAGGGATTCAAGAGAACCACCCCTCCTACCCCGGGAAGTGGGAGATGCTACCCGCACATGGGAACAACCTCTCCAATATCATAATTTTGCCCATGGTCAATCCAACACATTGGAAGAGTTGGCTCTGCTAATAACTGGCCAAAAAGACAAGCAACTGGTTGATTCACCTATAAGATAGAGTCTTGTAAAACTGTTGTAATTGTTCAGCTTCTTTCATCCAACCAATCTGGGAATGTAACTGACCTTCTTGACCAGATGTTTTGGCATTGTGTGGACAAAGGGGAATAAACAATCAACACTAAGATCCAAAAAGCCTATGTCAAGATGTGGTTAAGAAGAGTCAGAATGTCTTGCAGATCATGAGGCCTTCCCTGTTTATGGTTTGTCCTATTGTCCTAGCTGAGTTGAGGAAGGAAACATTTTCCTAAGGTTTAAAAATAAATAAGTAAGTAGGATGCTATCAAAAGCCATAAACTAAACGGAGTCCTTGGAGAACAGCCAAACGGGATTGTTACCAAGGAATGGCAGGCTTCCTGAGCAACCAGTAAAATCCTTGGCCTGTCGAAATGGATTGCAAATGGAACAAGTAGTCCTGGAATTCTAGAATATTCGATCTAGAAGGGGCTTTAGGGACCAGCTAGACAATCTCCCTTATTTTATAAATGAGGAAAAGCTTAAGGACCAGAGAGACAGAATGACTTAGTCAAGGTCACACAGCCAACGATGGAAGAGCATTAGAATGAAAGCTTCCTGAAGCTTCTGCATATCCAGAGCAACATTTCTGCCTCTTTGAGGACTATTTAGGGCTATTTGGGGTGGGAGGTGGTCCTTAAAATAAATAGTTGATTTATTAATGTTATAAATTCAAAAGTGTAATTTTTCTCTCAACTTTTACATTCAACTTATGTCTTATATTTTTATTTATCAAATAGCCCTATTTAATCCAGTTAATAAAATTCTTTTAAATCTATTCAACACGATTATAAAGGTAATATATTCCATTTTCATTTAAAAAAGTTTTTAAATGTCTGAATTAATAAGTAACTTTCCTAAATACTTAAACAACACTAACAAATCTAATAAATCTAGTAGAATCATCAGTGATTATCGATCTTAAATGCTCCAGTAAACCTGTAAAATTCTCTTAACACTTATGAACTTAAAAATCACAAACTAAAATTAACTACTCCATCTTACTTTTTAAGTTGGAACCACAAGACAGTGTTTTATTCCCTAATATTCCAAATTCTCTTAAACATTTTAGACACTTTAAGCATCAAATATACAGATTGTCCCAATGTTCACAAAATCTTTTCTTAAACTGAATAGAAAAGTATTAAGTCTATGGAACTGACGTACTTCACCATCTCCTTAAGTCTAAATCTTTCCCAGGGGTAAAGGAAGCCATTACTCCATCCCCAGACTGAGGGTATCATTTCAGTGAACCAAAGACTGTGAAGGATTTGGCTGTAATGAGCAGCCTAGAGTGGCAGGTAGGTAGAGGAGTCATCCCTGGATATGCACTACATTTTGAACCCCTTTAAAACTGTTGCACCAATAGTGTGGTCTTGCAGTCCGGGTTCTCTGGTTTGAAATGATACCTCTCTCTTTTCATTTGTATCTTCATTTCCTTTCCACTCTGCAAGCCTGCTTTGCAACTGGATTGGATTCTGCTAATCTGTTTACTGCATTATTGTGTTCTGAAGCTTTTCCCTTTGTTCCTGTTTCTCCCTGCCCAGGCCATAACTCTTATAGATACTTAATGACATCTGTTTGGATTCTGTATGGATATCTCAGAGCTTTGTCCGGTTCTGTGGTCACTTAATCCCAGAGGTCTTTCCATCACATGGCCTTCTCCTGTAACATGTAGGTCAGCCTCTGGGCAGGATCTGGGAGTGGCTGCCGCCTTCTCCACCCTCTCATCCAGGAAAAACACCCCCCAAATGCTGATTGCCTTATAGACCTCTGAGGCAGGGCGCAGTTCTTCCCAGGGAGCTGGTCCCCCAGTTGGATACAGCTAGCCTTACGATGGCAGTATTCTTCTGTGGAAGAGACTTCAATACAAAGCTTTTTTTTTTTTTTTTTTAATAGATTTATTTATTGGCTGCACCGTGCAGCATGTGGGATCTTAATTCCCCAACCAGGAATCGAACCTGCGCCCCCTGCATCCAGGGAAGTCCAATATAAAGCTTTTTAAGATAATGAGTTTTGGGGTGTCTTTCTTTTTTTTTAATACAGGGAAAAGATGCCCTCCAGTCTCGGTCTTTTTTTTTTTTTTTTTTTTTAAGGACTGGTTTTGTTTATTTATTTATTTAATTAGGACGCACCACGCAGCATGCAGGATCTTAACTCCCCGACCAGGAATCAAACCTATGACCCCTGCAGTGGAAGTTCAGAGTCCTAACCAATGGACTGCCAGGAAACTCCTGATTTGGAGTGTCTTTTAATACTTCATGTGAATATAAAATTTAGTGGGTGTGCTTGGGTGGTTTAAAAAAAAGTTATGTGATATGCCCAAATTTTACTTTGGAGGGTCCTGGGAATCACACTTAAGAGAAGCAGAATCTCAGATATTACTGGAAGCCCAAATGGCCTCTGGTCAGAAGTAATCTACTCTATGTATTAAGATGCTGTAAACAGAGAAAACAAGCAATGGTTTCAAATCAAAACTCACCTTGAATTACAGGTGTTGATTTGCAACTGAGCTGCTTTTCTCATGAGCATATACCTGGGTCCAGGGCAGCCAGAGATGGATGAATAAATGATGCTTAGTGATTCTTCAGCATGATACTGGGTTAACCAGAATTTATTTACTGTATATATGATATGTGTATATACGTGTGCGCATGTATATGTATATATCTTTCCAATTGAAAAGAAACAGAAGTTCCTTTAGTTTTTGTTTGTTTACAAAAATATTTAGCTGGGCTTGACAAAACTTCTGAGTATGTACTGTAGACGTTGTAAAACTGTCCTACTCTGGTAAAATCCAGCCTGTAGATGGGATTAGTTTAGCCCATTAGTATCGGCCCATGTAGTGTTAAGAAAAGAGCAACGAACATTTAGGAGTAGGAAGGTAGCATGTAAATATCTAGATTTCTTTAAGGAATGCCTGGCTACACAACCAGTATGACATGGTGACAATAGTTTCCCCACTAGATGGGGCTTGTACTCTTCAAACCACAGTCCCCATCATCCCCTATGTCTACCTGAACTTGAGTGTCCGTTGCTGTTTATCCTCACACTCACCTTGTTATTTTTCTTATAGTAGCATTAAGAAGCAGCATCATAATTCTAGCAAAAAATGGAAAAACAAAAAACCAAGGGAGTGGCAGTTTTCAAGAAATAAAAGAGGGCATATTTCTATGCAGAAATAAAGGCTGTTCCTAAGTTTTTAACATGCAGGGTTTTCTTAGACCCAGACAGCACCATTCATTGACTTGGCCTCTGGGGTTTCTGCTGGCTTGTGAATATGCAACCCCTGGGTCAGCTGTGCTTGGGAATAGATCCTTATGTGTGGCTCCCTGACAATGAGTGTCAGCGTGCTGTAACCCACTGAAATGCTCATGGCAGGGGAGGTGGGTGAGCTTTACAAACTTTAGCAGTTCTCTCTTTAGCTTCTTCCCTAAGGCCCTCCTTTCTCACAAAACTTTCAAGCCAGTCCCACTAACTCCACTTCACACAAACATAATTGTCTGCACTGGTACTTTTTCCCTTTCCAATCTCCCTTGAAATTGGGTTATTGCACTATAAGTGTTCATGGCCATGAGAGACTTAAAAGCTAATAGAGATATGTAATAAGAAGACTCAGCCCTCCCTTAGGAAATTACTGTGTAGTACAGTTGAAAGGGGAAGATATTAAAATCAAGAGTATGTTGAATAAGATTGAAAAGGAAACACTGTAACTGGGGAGAGGGGTAAAGAGGGTAGTTGAAGGGATTTCTTGATTTTAAAATTCATTCTATTAAAAAGATAGTCAGTTTAGAATAGGCCCTACTCTTAGTTTTTGATTAAAAGGTTGGGAGAAGAAATGAATATTTCAGACTTTCATATGGGCAGAAGTAACATTACAGATCACTCATTTCAAAGGAGAAAGAAGAGTAAAGGTTTTCTTGCAGTGGCGCAAAGAGTGCTGGAAAACAGGCACGTCTTTCTGACAACGAATCTGACCTACTTAAATTCAGGGTCTGGAGAAACATGAAAACATAAAAGTCCTAGGGAGTCGCTCTGATCACGTCCTCCTCTCTTTCGTATATGAGACTTCCTTCGGGAGTGATAACCTTCCATAACCAATGCAATGAACAAAAATGATTGACCTCTAAGGTGCAGCCTCAAACAACCTTACTGGTGCCTCCACCCCTAGGTCCTGGTTCAGATCTGCTCTGTGCAGCTCCTTTTCCTGACTCCCTGGTGAGGTCTAGGGCAAGCCCAGACTGTCTTGGTAACCCTCAGATAAGGAAAAATCTTCTGGTCACCTGAAGTCACAAAATCAGTCTCATTTCAGTAATTAGGATATTTGGTTGCACGAAATAGTTAAAACTCCAAGTACATTTAGAGTTACAAGTTCTTTTCTCCTTTAAGTCAGGCTGCCCCAGGAAAAGGAGGCCTGATTGGATTCTTCAAGATTTCCCAATCTAGCACTTACACCAGCGCTCCCATCCTCCTTTCTCCGTGTGCTGACCACAGACTTTCTAATCCTTCCAGGAAGCAGGGGAGAGGGAGGAGAAGTAGGGAGAGGTCTTACCTGACAGGTACAGACATGGCTGTCACCAGGGCTGGGATTAGGACATAAAATTTAAGGGGCTCCCCAAATTAGCAATCAAGATAAATAGTATTTTAATCCCACATTTAAAAAAAACTAATGCAAGAATCCCTAATGAACAACATGTCAATGTTTTTTAAAGACAGGATAAGCTGAAATTAATTTAAAAAATATTTCCAGGGGCTTCCCTGGAAGTGGTTGAGAGTCCACCTGCCGGGAAGATCCCACATGCCGCGGAGCGGCTGGGCCCGTGAGCCATGGCCGCTGAGCCTGCGCGTCCGGAGCCTGTGCTCCGCAACAGAAGAGGCCACAACAGTGAGAGGTCCACATACCGCAAAAAAAAAAAAAAAAAAAAGTATTTCCAATGCTCACTTACACAAGAGAAATTGTCAAACACAGCAATTCTCTCAAATGAAAATGAGATAAGTAAAAAAGTTGATTCTGAAAATGTTATTGATGAGTTTGTGTCCATTAAAGCCAGGAAATTAAAATAATAGCAAATCTGTTAGGGTTATAGATAAAATATTTAAATTTAAAGTAATGTGGTTTCAAAATATTTTTCAATTTCTCAGTATTTTTTCAACTATGTTAATGTTCTGGGAAAAAATTAACCATTAAAAAGATACATTAAAAAATGTATGTAGGGGCTTCCCTGGTGGTGCAGTGGTTGAGAGAACGCCTGCCGATGCAGGGGACACAGGTTTGCGCCCCCTTCCAGGAAGATCCCACATGCCGCGGAGCGGCTGGGCCCGTGAGCCAGGGCCGCTGAGCCTGTGTGTCCGGAGCCTGTGCTCCGCAGCGGGAGAGGCCACAGCAGTGAGAGGCCCGCGTACCGCAAAAAAAAAAAAAAAAGTATGTAGAGAGCACACGTCTTTCCTTTCACTTCAGGCTCCCGTATGGCTTGCTGCGGCACTGTTACCAATCCTGCCTTTATTTAAAATATTAATACTTTGTTCATCATGAATGTTTTACCATTAATTTTGATTTTAAAAAATACTGTATCAAAATATTATTTATCTTGATTACTGAGTTTTTTGGTGTCCCCTTAAATTTTGTGCCCACCCTAAGTGTCCTGCTCCCGTTGCCCTAATCCCAGCCAGGGCTGACGCTGTGTTGGAAGGTGGGCTAGGCAGTTGTTTCAACGTGACTGTCACCTGCATGGCTCCCATACTGCAGGTGCATATAGCCTGTCTCTACACACTCATTCTTCCCCTCACCTTTAGACATCCCACAGGACACTTCCACCCTTATCTGCAGCTCTTGGCAGGGTCTAAGCCCCACCTGAGCGGCTGTCAGGTGCCCACAACCTTTCCTGAAAAACAAGTACCTTGAACCCACCATTATTAGTAACTAAGGTCCTTAGTTTATTTAGATTTTCTTAATTTTAACCTAATGTCCTTTTAAAATTTTAATTTAAGACAAAATAAAAATTTATGAAAAGACTATCTTTTTAGAGTAATTTTAGGTTCACAGCAAAATTGAGAGGAAGGTACAGAAGTTTCCCATATAACCCCTGCCCTCACACATGTATAACCTCCCCCATTATCAACATCCCCTATCGGAGTGGTGCCTTTATTGCAATTAATGAGCCTACATTAACACACCATAATCATCCAAAGCCCACAGGTCACATTAGCGTTCTTTCTTGGTGTTGTCCATTCTATGGGTCTGACAAATGTATAATGCCATGTACCCATCATTACAGTATTTTACAGAATAATTCACTGCCCTAAAAATCCTCTGTGTCCTGCATATTCACCCTTCCCTCCAACTCTCAGCCCTTGGAAACCACTGATTTTCTGTCTCATAGTTTTGCCTTTTCCAGAATGTCATATAGTTGGAATTATATAGTATGCAACCTTTCAGATTGGCTTTTTTCACTTAGTAATATGTACTTAAGTTTCCTCCATGACTTTTCATAGCTTGATAGTGCATTTATTTTAGTGCTGAATAATATTCCATTGTCTGGATGTACGAGAATTTATTTATCCACCCACCTGAAGGATATCTTGGTTTCTTCCAAGTTTGGACAATTACGAATAAAATTGCTATAAACATCTGTAAGTTTTTTGTGCAGACATGTTTTTTTTAATATTTTCAGGGTTTTTTGATGTATAGTTGATTTACAATGTTGTGTTAGTTTCAGGTATATAGCAAAGTGATTCAGTTATACATATACATAGATCCATTCTTTTTCAAATTCTTTTCCTATTTACGTTATTACAGAATATTGAGTAGAGTTCCCTGTGCTATATAGTAGGTCCTTGTTGGTTATCTATTTTTTATACAGTAGTGTATATATGTTAATCCCAAACTCTTAATTTATATGGATGTAAGTTTTTAACTCCTTTAGGTAAATACCAAGAATGCAATTGCTGGATCATATGGTAAGTGTATGTTTTGTAAGAAATGGCCAACTGTCTTTTGAAGTGGCTGTATCATTTTACCAACATTTCATCAACATTTGGTGTTGTCAACGTTCTGGATTTTGGCCATTCTAATAGATGTGTAGTGGTATCTCATTGGTGATTTAATTTACATTTCCCGAAGACATAGGACGTGGAGCATTTTTTATATGCTTATTTGCCATCTGTATGTCTTCTTTGGTGAGATGTCTATTGAGTATGGCCTTTGGCCCACTTTTTAAGGCCCACTTTTTAAGTTGCCCTCACTCGCCGCAACTAGAGAAAGCAGTGAAGACCCAACAAAGAGTTTTTGGTATGTTTTGGATAATTGTCCCTTATCAGATGTGTCTTTCGCAAATATTTTCTCCCACTCTGTAGTTTGTCTTCTCATTCTCTTGACCTAATGTCCTTTTCAGGTTCTAGGATCCCATCTAGTATATACCACATTATACTTGTCAATTCTCCTTAGGCTCCTCTTGGCTATGACAGTTTCTTAGACTTTCCTTGTTTTGGATGATCTTGACAGTTTGAGGAGTACTGATCAGGTATATTGTAGGATGTCCCTTGATTAGAACTTGTCTTAGGTATTGGTCATGATTACACTGGGGCTATGAATTTTTAGGAGGAAAATAAAAGAGGTAAAGTGTCATTTTTATCACAGCATATTAAGGGTATATACTACCAACTTGATTTATAACTGCTGATGTTGAACTTGATTACCTGGCTGAAGCAGTGTTTGGCAGATTTCTCTACTGTAAAATGACTCTTTTTTGGTACATGGGTCTCTCACCGCTGTGGTTTCTCCTGTTGCGGAGCACAGGTTCTGGACGCACATGCTCAGTGGCCACGGCTCACGGGCCCAGCCGCTCCGCGGCATGTGGGATCCTCCCGGACCAGGGAACGAACCCGTGTCCCCTGCATCGGCAGGCAGACTCTCAACCACTGCGCCACCAGGAAAGCCCTAAAATGACTCTTGTTTATCTCCTCCCCATGCTGTACTCTTTGGAATGCAGTCATTATACGCAGCCCACACTTAAGGAACAGGGAGTCATGCTCCCCCTCTTTTAGAGTGGAGTAGCTACATAATTTATTTGCAATTTTTCTACATAGGATATCTGTGATTTATTGGTTTATTCAGTAACTTATTTGTATCAGTAGGACTCATGTATATTTATTTATTCTTCTTTTTTTTTTTTTTTTGCGGTACGCAGGCCTCTCACTGTTGTGGCCTCTTCCGTTGCAGAGCACAGGGTCTGGACATGCAGGCTCAGCGGCCATGGCTTACGGGCCCAGGCACTCCGTGGCATGTGGGATCTTTCCCAGACCGGGGCATGAACCTGCGTCCCCTGCATCGGCAGGCGGACTCTCAATCACTGCGCCACCAGGGAAGCCCTATTCTTCTTTTTTATGTAGGTGTTTATAGCCATGGATTTCCTTTAAGCACTACTTAGCTGCATTGCATAAGTACAAAACTGGTTTTTAACAAACTCCTGAGCAAGTCCTTTAGAGTGACTACTTGCTAGCTAGTCTTGGGGCTCAGCCAAACTCAGACTGAGCGCCCTTTTAACATCCTGGTATAACAAGCTTCTTTGACACTTTACCGACAAACTCCCCTTTTTTGAGGTCCGTAATAGATTTACATTTATTTTACATTTCTATGATATTGAGCAAAGTCCCAGGGCAAGAAGCATTGTGGGGTTGAGGGCTGCCATAGCAGGAAGTTAGATTTCTAATGTTCACAATGGTTACTTTTAGCTTAATTTAGGCATACCCTTAGACGAATTGCACAGCTGCAATTATAAGTTAAGCAGAGGAAACAGATGTATTTCATATAGATTATCTGGTTAATTTAGGCCAGACTGTGTGTTTATATGGGGAGGGAATATGGAGGGAGGGACTGGGAAGTGGAGAGATGGAGATAGTAAATATTTGCAGTCGTTGAGCTCTGGCTCATAATCCAGAAAGGAGACAACAACCAAAGGGCAAAACTCTCAGGTAGTCACAGTGACTTCAGGAGTGCGACTGCTTGAAAATTCTTACTGGCACAAAACCAAAAAAGCGGCTTATTTGAAATAGGATATCCTGGTCCACGTTCTTGTGCCTTGGCTCTGAAATAAACTGAGCTTGGCCTTTGGTTCTTGGAAGACTGACTTCCCGGGAGTAACTCCTGAGAAAGCTGGTATCCAGTGGGGAAGATATTGCCTTTGAGGCTTCCCAGGGCTGTGATATGATCATATCATCCCTGGTTACTCCATAACTTATTGTGTGACCTGGGGCAAACCCCCTTAACCTCTCTGAGCCTTACCTTCCTTATCTAGAAAAATGAGGCTGGAATAGATGGAGTAAATGATATCTAGAGACCCTTCCAGCTCTAACCTTCTGTGTTAGATTTCTTGACTGGTGTTAGCCCATCTTCCATTATAAAATGACCCCCAGAGAAACATAGAGTACTAGTCTGTATTTTTCTCACCTCCCTTTTTTTCTCTCCTCACCCTTGCCCATACTATTTTTCCCTGTATTTATCCAAATACTAAAATTTCCCTTAAACTTAAAACTGGGATGGCATTGAAAAAGATGCGATGCTTCCCATATATGTTTAATAAGCTAAAATGACTGTTTCAGTTAGGGAGGGAAGAACTCAGGAAGCCCAGCACCAGAAACACAGTTCTCAAGGGCATGCCCTGATTATGGTTTCATTCAGGGTATCTTCAGTGAACAAAAGATAATTAACAATGAAATAGAAGCAAAACAAATCCATTTGTGCCCATTTGCATTCTCTTCATAGGGTGATGTCTAATTCTGGAAGCAACGGTAAAAAATTACAACAAAGAGCTCTGTTGTGATTCAGCTGGTAAACAGCACAAACCAGTTCTTTTCAATATGCAAAAAGTTGGGGATTTCCCTGGTGGCGCAGTGGTTAAGAATCCGCCTGCCAATGCAGGGGACACGGGTTCGAGCCCTGGTCCGGGAAGATCCCACGTGTCGTGGAGTAACTAAGCCTGTTCGCTACAACTACTGAGCCCGTGCGCCTAGAGCCCGTGCTCTGCAACAAGACAAGCCACTGCAATGAGAAGCCCGCGCACCGCAGTGAAGAGTAGCCCCCGCTCACCGCAACTAGAGAAAGCCTGTGCACAGCAGTGAAGACCCAACACAGCCAAAAAAATAATATTAATAATAATAATATGCAAAAGGTTGCGGAAGGGGTCAAATGTGATTAGGTTGCAAGAGGTTTGTTTGGCAAAAGCTCAGCGAATTTTTCATCTGTGTTGTACCTGGGCTTCCTGAAACCCACTGAAGTATCTTTTCTGTTAAAAACATTTCAGAGAACGTTTTTTGGGGCACAGAGGAGGGGGAGAGGAAAAAGGAGAAATAGTGTCAGGGATAGGTCCAACAATCTGGTTTATGCCACAGAAGGCCCAGAATTAGATGTTTCTCAAAGATACAGTGTAGTGAGATGCACACTGGATTTGGAGTCCAAGTCAGACCCTGACCCTCCTCACCTGTAGCACAGAACTCCACCTGACACTTGCTCACGTGACTGTTGTGAAGGCCAAAAAGAGATCCGTTAAAGTGCTTGGAAAACAGCAGCATCTCATGTTGGCCATTGTCACGAAGAGGCCATGCTCCTTGGAAAGAGAAATGCATTTCAAACTAAGCAGGGATTGTTGTAACGGGGGCTGTAATTGGGGATGAGGAGGGCTTCAGGGATTTGTACCCCCTCTTTTCCACAGGTGTCTCTCCCTATAGAGGCAAACTACTTGTAACCGGTGAGGCAGGGTCCCAGCAGGAAATTGCACTGGGAGGGCAGGGGAAGGAGCCTTGGGGACCCAGGCTGGGAGTTATTTGGGGACCTTGAGATGCTCGAGGGACCACAGGGGATGACTGCAGTGCACCTGCTGAGGGCCAGCTCACCCTTCCTTCTAACACGTGTTAGACTTGGATGATGAAGCGTTATGATGTGATTTATTTGTGTTATGGTTCCTACTCATCTTATGTGAAACTTACACGATTTAAGCTATGTTAAGATATGTTAAGTAGTTCTAAATGGAGTCCCAGTGGCCAATGGGAATTTTCATAATTGTTATTTTGAAATGTCTGCTGTAGGACTGCGAGTGTCTTAGGGTGTAAACTAAGAGTGTTACTTTAGATAAGAAGTATGATGGGCAATGTACGTCCCTGGAACAGAAAGAGTGACTGATAGTCAAGATCCCTTCCCTAGGGTAATCGTTACTTCTTAAAAAGAAACCACTAAGCTGAGTGGCTTGAAGGCTCTTTGCTGGGGGACCTGACTCCACACTGCTGCCCTGTCGGAGCTTGTCCTGACTCATGCTTGTCACAAGACCAATTTCCAGACTGGAAACTGCTGCTCACGCTGAGATGCCTCCTTCCAGACTCTCCTTGAGGTGGTTCATTCCCCTCTTTTCCCTACTTTAACTAACCTGTGTTATGTGCTAATTGTGTACAATAAACCAAGTGATTCGTGAGCTGAATATTGGCTCTTATGTCATCCGCCTCCAATTCCCATGATTCTTACCTGCCCTTGCTGCTGGGTCTTGCAACGAGCATTAAACCTTCCCTCTCTGAAGGGCTCAAATAAACATCCCAAAGAACTACAGACTCAGAGGTCTAGAGGTTGTCATTCTTTTCAGTTAACTCATTTCCTTGCTCTATCTGATGGTCTTGTCTCTTCGGCTTCCAGTGTGCTTAACTCCTCCCAGCTTCATTGCCCTCTATCTCCCTATTTCAGGTCCTTCCTTTGGCTTTACACACACACACACACACACACACACACACACAAACACACAGCCATTCCCCAGTCTTTCCTGTCTGGCAATTTCCAACCCTCCTAGAGATCTTCGTTCCTTCCTACATAATAAAGAAGTCCTGACTCCATACTCCTGTGTCCTGCAAACTCAAACCACTTGGACTTCAACAGGAGCCTAGTGGAGGTTTGCCTTTGCTGACTCTAGATGTGTGTGGAAGCAGAGGGGCAGCAGAGGGTCAAACTGGACATGGAAGGAAAATGTGGTTATGGGACATGATGTGGTTTCCTAATCCAGTTCAGGTTAGATGCTCCGTCAGCCAAAGACGGATTGAGTTCCCTCCAAAATCAACCTACAAGGAAACACACCTTGTGTGTTTCCAGACAAAAGTATGGAAAATTCCGTGTGTGTGTGTGTGTGTGTGTGTGTGTGTGTGTGAGTGTGAGAGAGAGAGAGAGAGAGAGAGACAGAGACAGAGACAGAGAGAGACAGAGAGAGAGAGAGTGGGAGAGGGAAAGAGAGAGGGAGAGGGAGAGAGAGAGGGAGAGAGAGAGGGAGAGAGAGAGAGAGGGCCAGAGGGACAGGGAGGGAGAGGGATCTTAATGTCATTCTATTTTTAAGTGGAATAATTTTTAAATTTAATTTTCAGATTTTCAACTGGGAGCACAGATAGATGGCTAAAAACCATTTAAGAGCATGCAAGCTTTGATGTCCATGTGACAATGAAGGACATTCAGAACACACTGAAGTGAATGATAATTACAGCAGATTTGATGCAGTCTGAGGCTCCACAGTGAAGGACCAGCATAGACTAGCAAAGACAGCAGTACCACATCCACGCAAGTGGTTCATGGAGCTCATTAAAAATTTCTTTAACTTGACCGAAAGGAGTTTGCAAACCAACAGATTTTCACCCACACATCATTTAAAATGGAGCAAAACAAGCACAATAAAATGTCAAATTCATTCATGGCTTTAGTCCAATCAGAAGTAAAAATGGGGTTGACTTTAGTCTTTCAGTCAGAGTTCAGGGACATCTTTTGAACGTGCAAAAATGCATCCTTTCAGCTTGGCCGTCTCTTCTTGAGCCTAAACCCAAATCCACAACCCAGATCTCTACCAAGTTTTCTCCTATTAAATGATTCTGAAATATTGAAAGAAGCTTCAAGCAATTTTATTTGTCTCCATCGTCTTATTTCTAGCCCAGACAGGTTTCTTGTTAGCCACAAGAATTCCTGAGACTCATTCAAAATTGCATAATTGAATTTTCAATGACACTGCAACAACGGTTCTTTATTGATCAGTTTTATCACACAGGAGTTTTATCATATGAAAGTTTGTGCTCATTTGCATCTCCACAATTATAAAGCCCAGGTTTAACATAAGCATCTAAATACCTCCTACACTTTAAAAACTGCCCACAGCTTACTTGTTATGGTTTTGGAAGTACCATCTTCTTTTTTATAAGATTGTACCTAAGAGGTAGTGAGCATGCATTCAGCTAGCATATATGTACACTCATGTCCACATGAGAGCAACACTCAGGAAAAGCAGTGCACACTGAAGCCACAGCCATGCACCGTGACACCACAATTGTTTAGATCACCTTTCCTCAAAGGTCTGTATCAGGGTTCTCCCGAGAAACAGGACCAATAGTAAATATACAGATACGTAGAAAGAGAGTTATTATTAGGAATTGGCTCAGGCAATTACGTAGGCTAAATCCCACCATCTGCTGCCTGCAAGCTGAAGTCTTAGGAAAGCCAGTGGTGTATAATTCTAGTCTGAACCTAAAGCTCTGAGAACCAATGGAGCTGATGTAAGTCCCCATCTGAGTCCAAAGGCCTCAGAATCAGGAGCGCTGATGTCCAAGGGCAGGAGAAGATGGATGTCCTGGTCTAGGCAGAGAGCAAAGTCGCCTTTCCTCTGCCTTTTTGTTCTATTCAGACCCTCAACAGATTGGATAACACCCACCTGCATGGGTGAGGAAACTCTTCCTTATTCAGTCTGCTGATAAATACTGGATTCAGTCCAATGCTAATCTCTCCTGGAAACACCCTCACAGATACACCCAGAAATAATGTTTTACCAGCCATCCAGGCATCCCTTACCCCAGTCAAGTTGACACTGAAAACTAACCATCACGGAGCCTGAGTCTTGATCTTTTCAGTGGCATCCGCGTTCTCAGTTTACTCACTGGTAAAAAAATAGGATGTAAACTGTGTAAAGATCAGTGGTTTGAATACTGACCTTTCCAGAGGAAGCTGAAAGCTTGTGCTAACACGTATCTATATGCGATTTCAGCTGGGAGAAGGCGCTCATTAAAATTTTCAGGCAAAGAATTAAATGGTTGTTTGTCTTTTTGGAGAAAATGAGACCTTGAGGCAAAGGTAAAAGCGTGAACGGGCAAAGGATTTTATTGTTGACCTTGATGATGAAAAGTGACTCACAAAGTTGCCTTTTTGCAGCAGATATTCTTTTTCATGACTGACTGCGTATGCTCATTCAACACAAAGGTGAAAATAAATATTTTAAATTGCACGTGACTTGATCACAAATAAAAATGAAGTTTGAGAGTTGGATAAAGACAGTTGATTGTGAGGACAGTGAATCATTTAAGACTCTCTGTTTACCTGGCATCCAAAATCACAGCCCCATTGGTAAAATAAAGAACAACATTGGCAGTGACCTTTTATCGCGGAAAAAGCCACTTAATGAATATGTCCTGGGGTTGTTGAGCCTGATAGAGGCTCCTTCAAAACAAAATGTGACATGAGCGACCTGACCTCTTAACAAAGATATATTTGCTAAGTTTGCAACAGCTGAGTTTCAGTAGCCTGAAAACCTTGCGCTATGTACCTCTTAGTATAATTCTGGCATGTCTCCTCAGCCATTACTGTGATGTTTGTTTGAGTTGTTAAAAAAAAATAAAGTTGAAGCCATTATATTTATGTAAATAAGTAAATTTATTTACATAAATATTATGTTTATAAATATTATGTGTTTATAAATATTATGACACAAAGAGAAGAGAAACTGTGTTGATGGTGAACATAATACATGTCCCTTCCTGCACCCCAGCCCCCTATCCTGCCCAGGCAGCCCTCAGTTTTTTTTTTAATTTATTTTATTTTATTTTATTTTATTTTTTTAACATCTTTATTGGGGTATAATTGCTTTACAATGGTGTGTTAGTTTCTGCTTTATAACAAAGTGAATCAGTTATACATATACATATGTTCCTATATCTCTTCGCTCTTGCGTCTCCCTCCCTCCCACCCTCCCTATCCCACCCCTCCAGGCTGTCACAAAGCACCGAGCCAATATCCCTGTGCCATGCGGCTGCTTCCCACTAGCTATCTACCTTACTACGTTTGTTAGTGTGTATATGTCCATGACTCTCTCTCGCCTTGTCACAGCTCACCCTTCCCCCTCCCCATAACCTCAAGTCCGTTCTCTAGGAGGTCTGCGTCTTTATTCCTGCCTTACCCCTAGGTTCTTCATGACATTTTTTTTTCTTAAATTCCATATATATGTGTTAGCATACGGTATTTGTCTTTCTCTTTCTGACTTACTTCACTCTGTATGACAGACTCTAGGTCTATCCACCTCATTACAAATAGCTCAATTTCGTTTCTTTTTATGCCTGAGTAATATTCCATTGTATATATGTGCCACATCTTCTTTATCCATTCATCCGATGATGGGCACTTAGGTTGTTTCCATCTCCGGGCTATTGTAAATAGAGCTGCAATGAACATTTTGGTACATGACTCTTTTTGAATTTTGGTTTTCTCAGGGTATATGCCCAGTAGTGGGATTGCTGGGTCATATGATAGTTCTATTTGTAGTTTTTTAAGGAACCTCCATACTGTTCTCCATAGTGGCTGAACCAATTCATATTCCCACCAGCAGTGCAAGAGTGTTCCCTTTTCTCCACACCCTCTCCAGCATTTATTATTTCTAGATTTTTTGATGATGGCCATTCTGACTGGTGTCAGATGATATCTCATTGTAGTTTTGATTTGCATTTCTCTAATGATTAATGATGTTAAGCATTCTTTCATGTGTTTGTTGGCAGTCTGTATATCTTCTTTGGAGAAATGTCTATTTAGGTCTTCTGCCCATTTTTGGATTGGGTTGTTTGTTTTTTTGTTATTGAGCTGCATGAGCTGCTTGTAAATTTTGGAGATTAATCCTTTGTCAGTTGCTTCATTTGCAAATATTTTCTCCCATTCTGAGGGTTGTCTTTTGGTCTTGTTTATGGTTTCCTTTGCTGTGCAAAAGCTTTGAAGTTTCATTAGGTCCCATTTGTTTATTTTTGTTTTTATTTCCATTACTCTAGGAGGTGGGTCAGAAAGGATCTTGCTGTGATTTATGTCATAGAGTGTTCTGCCTATGTTTTCCTCTAAGAGTTTGATAGTTTCTGGCCTTACATTTAGGTCTTTTATCCATTTTGAGCTTATTTTTGTGTATGGTGTTAGGGAGTGATCTAATCTCATATTTTTACATGTACCTGTCCAGTTTTCCCAGCACCACTTATTGAAGCGGCTGTCCTTTCTCCACTGTACATTCCTGCCTCCTTTATCAAAGATAAGGTGTCCATATGTGCGTGGGTTTATCTCTGGGCTTTCTATCCTGTACCATTGATCTATCTTTCTGTTTTTGTGCCAGTACCATACCGTCTTGATAACTGTAGCTTTGTAGTATAGTCTGAAGTCAGGGAGCCTGATTCCTCCAGTTCCTTTTTTCGTTCTCAAGATTGCTTTGGCTATTCGGGGTCTTTTGTGTTTCCATACAAATTGCAAAATTTTTTGTTCTAGTTCTGTGAAAAATGCCAGTGGTAGTTTGATAGAGATTGCATTGAATCTATAGATTGCTTTGGGTAGTAGAGTCATTTTCACAATGTTGATTCTTCCAATCCAAGAACATGGTATATCTCTCCATCTATTTGTATCATCTTTAATTTCTTTCATCAGTGTCTTATAATTTTCTGCATACAGGTCTTTTGTCTCCTTAGGTAGGTTTATTCCTAGATATTTTATTGTTTTTGTTGCAATGGTAAATGGGAGTGTTTTCTTGATTTCACTTTCAGATTTTTCATCATTAGTATATAGGAATGCCAGAGATTTCTGTGCATTAATTTTGTATCCTGCCACTTTACCAAATTCATTGATTAGCTCTAGTAGTTTTCTGGTAGCATCTTTAGAATTCTCTATGTATAGTATCATGTCATCTGCAAACAGTGACAGTTTCACTTCTTTTCCAATTTGTATTCCTTTTATTTCTTTTTCCATTCTTTTTAATATTCTTTTCCATTATGGTTTATCCCAGGATATTGAATGTAGTTCCCTGTGCTATACAGCAGGACCTTATTTTTTATCCATTCTATATGTAGTCTTTTAGTAACTTTTAAACATTTTCTTCATATATCCTTGTATATTTTTTGTTATGCTTATTGCTATTTTATCTTTTTATTGCTACTTAAAAAGATTTTTCCACTATATCTATTAACTAGTTGCTGTTTATATATATGTGTGTGTGTCTATGTGTGTATGTGTGTGTGTGTGTGTGTGTGTGTGGTGTGAAAACTACTGATTTAACTGTTTATTCTGTATCCCTCTATGGTACGGAACTCTTACTGTTAGCAGTGAATTTTCAGTTGATTTTCTTGGGTTTTACAGATACAGACTAATATCTTCAATGATAATTTTAGCCTCTCCTTTTATATTTTTTATGCTTGTAATTTCTCACTCTCTTTTGACTGTGTTGGTTGGTACCTCGAGGTTAATATTGAACAATGGTGGTGATAACCAGCTCACTTGCTTCTTCCTGACTTTAGTGGGACTGCCTCTCATAGTCCCTATTAACTTTACCTCAGGCATGAAATAGATGTATCATGTTGAGAAGTAATCACATACACCTACTTTATTGTGTGTTATGATCAAGATTGGTTTATTGATTTTGTCAAATGGCATTTCGGCATCTGTGAACATGATATTCTCCTGAGAGCCATTGACATGATAAATTATATTAATAGTTTTGCTAATATTGAATCATTTGGACATTCTTGGAATAAATTCCACTTGGTCATGATGTTTCAGTTTTTTTTTTTTTTCTGTACGCGGACCTCTCACCGTTGTGGCCTCTCCTGTTGCGGAGCACAGGCTCCGGACGTGCAGGCTCAGCGGCCATGGCTTACGGGCCCAGCCGCTCCGTGGCATGTGGGATCTTCCCGGACCGGGGCACGAACCCGTGTCCCCTGCATCAGCAGGTGGACTCTCAACCACTGCACCACCAGGGAAGCCCCATGATGTTTCAGTTTTAAATAAACTGTTGAATTTAGAATTGATATCCTTACATGAGAATGATCTATAGTAGGTTTGTTTAGTACAAGCTTTGACAGATTTGTTATTATTATTATACTGGTTTCGTAAAAGGAATTTGAACATTTTCTTTTTTTTTCCATGCTCTAAAAGAGAGCATTAGAATTATCAATTCTTTGAGGTTTTGGTGGAATTCCCACGTGAAACTCCCTGATGCCATCTAGGGGGTCATCTCTTTGAACTTTCTCTCTTTTGCCTATAGAAAAGGGCTGTTTTGATTTTCTCTTTCTTCTGAGTTAGTTTTATTTAGTTATATTTTCCTAGAGAAATGTCCATTTCATTCATATTAACATGCTGTAATTCCCTTAATTTCCTCTGTATCTATGATTATTGTCCTTTAACGATCCATCATTCTGTATCTATGTACTTTTGCCCTTTCTCTCCTGACTGGGCTAGCTAGTGCTTTGCTGTGAGTTGGGTTTTCAGGGGAGTAGACCATGAGGCAGAGGTGAGTGAATCAGATGTTTGTTAGGGAATGCTGCTGGAATCAAGATTTGTGGAAGGCAGGGGTAGGAAGCAGAAGTGGTCAGAGAGAGAAGAGATCCAGGTCCAATGCTAACCTCTGGTGACTTCTTGGGCAGCTCTGGAGCTAGAATGGCCTTCAGAGTTGTCCCCCAATGGGCCACACGGCCAGGCCTCTTTTCCTGCTTTGAAGAGATAGTGGATATAGACCACTTGCTCCAGAAGGGGTATGACCTGAGTGAGGTGACTCTCTGCGGCTGACACAATCCTCAAAGCCACTGACAGCTGAAGCAACAAGTTTTCAAGAACTGGGGAAATCAGTGTCCCCCACATGGTTTATCAACTTTTTACTTCTTGAAGATTCTACTTTTTGACTTATTTATTGCCTCTGCTGTTTTTTTTTAACATTAATTTCTGCTTTTACCCGTATTAATTTCTTCTGTCTTCTTTCACCTTATTTTGTTGTTCACTTCTTAACTTTTTGAGCCAGATGCCTAATTCGGATGTTTTTTTCTTTCATGTTTATTTTTGTAAGTATTTTTAAGGTTAAATACTTTCCTCTGTGTATGACTTTAGAAGTTTTCTGTAGCTTCTGATACATCTTTATGATTTTTTTTTCCTTTCTAGGAAGTCTGCAATTTCTGTTTATATTTCCTTTTAGACCCTAAAGTTGTTTAAGAGTTTTTAAAATTTGCAGATGGAAAATGTTTTCTGCTTGTTATTAACTTCTAATTTTATTGACTTTGACCAGAAAATATTGTTTGTACTGTTTCTACTATTTGAAATTTATTGAGGTTCCCTTTGTGAATTTAATGATTTAATGTATGGTCAATTTTTGAGAAAGTTCTCTAGGTACCCAAAAAGAAGGCATATTTAATTAATTAATTTTTTGGCCACCCCACGTGGCATGTCGAACTTCCCCTAACAGGGATTGAACCTGTGCCCCCTGAAGTGGAAGCACGGGGTCTTAACCACTGATTACCGGGGAAGTCAAGAAGGCATATTTTAAATTATTTTTAGGATACACAGTTTGATGTATATCAGTTTAGATATACACCTTATTCATTATTTAGGTATTCTATATCTTGTTTATTCTTTGCTCGACTTAATGTTTTTTGGCTTAAATTTTACCTTACCTTATATTTGAGACCATGACCTCTGTTTTGTTTGGATTGTTTATTTGCATTTGCCTAGTACGTCTCAACATAAACTTCTGTTTCCAACCTTGCTACACAACTTTTCTTTTTCGGGTGTCTATTTTGTGTGCTGCATAGAGGTAGTTTTTGCTTTGAGATCCAACCTGAAAATCTTCTTATTTAATAGATAAGGTAAGCCATTTATATTAACTGATGTAACAAATATGTTTGGTTTCAGTTCTATTATTTTAATTTATAGTATGTTTCCTGAATTTAGAAAAGTTTTTTAAAAACTTATAGTCTGTTTCCTTTGTGTGTGGTTCTCTGGGGCAGTACTTCTGATATTTAGAAAGGTATCTATTTTTGTTCTGTTAATAAATAACAACTTAAATGTAATTTCACTTAATGCCCTTAGTCCTTTGTTTCTTTAGAAAATAACCATTAATTCCTTAATAAGAGAAGTGATAAAGTTAACATGTTTCTTTTTACTCACCTTGTAACAGGGAAGAGCCAAATCGGACTACGTGTTGGATCTGCTTTACTTTAACCTTTGCTTTCCGTGGCTTTTGTTCACTAAAAGGATACTGCCTGTACATAATGGCCTGCCTTGGGAAACTCTGCCCCTCTGCCTGAATGTTAAAGTGCCTTTGTTCAGGGAAACATTGGACCCTGTTCCGCCTGTGGATGGCCACAAGAAAGAAGAAATAAACACATCCCCTCCTGGAGGCTGGCCATTCCAGGTGATATTTGCAAAACTTATGGCCTTTTTACTTTACGTCCTCATCTCCTCCGTGCTATAAAAGAAACTGGCATCCAAACCCCGATAAGATGGTTATTTTGAGACTTTAGTCTGCCGTATTCTCGGTCTGCCAGCCTTCTGAATAAAGTCGTATTCCTTGCCTCAGTACCTCGCCTCTGATTTATTGGCCTGTCGTGCAGCAAGCAGAGTGAGCTTGGACTCGGTAACACCCTCTCCTTCTTTTCCTTCTTCACCTGATTTTTGTCAATATTTTTTAGCATTTCTTTTGAACCATTATATGTACTTATACTTTGATTACTTGTTAATTTGTTTTAAATGATATCTTTGGCTCTTGTTTTTACAGATGAGACCACCTCTGAATTTATTCTATTGCCTAACAACTTTCTCTCTTTCTCTCCCATTTTTTATTGTATAATTTTTACACGGTCAAGAATAAGCTTCCCTGACATAAGGTGTATCATTTTAATATGCAAATTTAAGAAGGAACAATCTCTTGAATTTTACCTTTGAATGTTCTTCTTTTACATTGTCTTGGTTTTCTTCCTTCTTACAGCTAAAGGTATGTTGGGTTTCTTTTTCATCCATTCTCCATATTTATCACTGTTTTCTCTAGTCCTTTTTAGTTTTTCCTTTGTTGCCATTTCGTTTTAGTCTTTGTTTTATTTCTACCTTGTGTACCTTATGTTTTTCTGAAATGCCTATGTACCCTGTGCTCCTTCCAAATTTTACTTTTCCTTTTATAGTTTCCTGAGTTTTTTTTAAATTGAAGTATAGTTGATTTACAACGTTGTGTTAATTTTCCTGAGTTTTTCTAGTTCAAGGTTTTTTTTTTTTTTGAATTGAGGTATGGTTGATGTACAATTTTTTAAAATCGAGGTATTCTAGGTCAAGTTTTATCTCCTCCTGAAGTTTGCCATCTCTTCCTTGATTTCTTACATCTTTGCTTTGTGGTTTTTCCTTTATAGAAGCAATTACCTCATTAGGTTATTTTAATTCTTAGCAAATAAGACAGAAAGAGAAAACCAAATATCATATATTAACGCATATTTTTGGAATCTAGAAAAACGATACAGATGAACCTATTTGCAGGGAAGGAATAGAGACGTAGATGTAGAGAACGGACATGTGGACGCGGCACGGGGTAAGGGGAGGGTGGGACGAACTGGGAGATTAGGTTTGACATAAATGCACTACCATGTGTAAAACAGATAGCTAGTGGGAACCTACTGTATAGCACAGGGAGCTCCGCTCAGCACTCTGTGACAGGAGCGGGGGTCCAGGGGGGAGGGGAGATATGTATCCATCTAGCTGATTTGCTTCATTGTACAGCAGAAACACAACATTGTAAAGCAATTGTACGCCAATAAAAAAATAAAATTAAAAAAAATTTGCTCAGGATTTCCATCCATTTCATTGTTCTGGTAGCAATTATATCTCTTGGTAGGTTTTACTGCTCTTTTCCACCATTTTTTTCTTATGATATCTTTGTATCAATATTGTGTCAGCTTCTTTATGATCACTCACCTTTGAGTGAGAAGCATTTGGGGGAAGCTCTTTGCAGGAGATTCCTTTGGGCTAGGGCAGCAAGTAACCTGCAAGGCTTCAGAATTCAAAGGCTCTCTGCTATCAGCTGCCTCAGAGACAGTCTTCTGAAAATATGGCTCACTTGGTGATTCTTTGAACGGTCCATCCCCACTGCTTCTCTGATGCAAGCCAGACCAAGGAGGTCACCTGTCACCAGCCCTGCTCATCTCAGGTTCCATACTTGTATTGTAAGGAAGAGACAGTTTTGCACCTTGGGTAAATCTGTCACTTTCGGGAAGAGTATTTTATGACACTTTCGTAGATATGATACCACTGAACCCTCCTGCAATTCTCTATACTTCTTGTCTTCACTTTCTACCCTATTTTAACTGTTTGGGGGCATCTTTTAGCATATTTTGAAGGCCTGTAAATTTTATTTGTCTCCTAGTATAGCTAAAACTGAATTTGTGGGTTTTTATTTTCTTTATTGCTTCTGTATGTTTTCCAGGAGAAGGGAAAAGATACTGATTTGCATAAGTTTGTTTATATCAGATGTTCTGAAGAATGACTTTCTTTTTTTAGAAATGGAAGTGTAGTTGATTTACAATGTTGAGTTAGTATCAGGTGTACAGCAAAGTGATTCAATTATATATATACTTTCCAGATTTTTTTCCATTATAGGTTTTTATAAGATATTAAATGTAGTTCCCTGTTTTATACAATAGGTCCTTGTTGTTTATCTATTTCATATATAGTAGTGTGTAAGGAATGACCTTCTTAAAATAAAAACCAGATCCTATCTTCCCAGCTTGAAATTTTTTGGTGGCTTTGCATTTCACATAGAATAAAATCCACATTCCTTTGTACTAGTAAGTCTTGTTTGTGGTCTAGTCTCTGTTCCGCTTTCCAATCTCACCTTAAATCTCTCTCCTACACACCATGTTCCAGCCACATTGATTTTCTGGGACTCCTTAGAACATGCCAGGTTGTTGCTCACTAAGGGTCTCTGTCCACTAAACACTCCCTTTGCCCTGCCCCCTACGGCTTCAGCATTTGTTACTTTAACAGCTCCTTCTCATTTTATAGGTCTGAGTGTAAATAACACATCTTCAGAGGTACCTTCCCTTGCCGTCCTATTCCAGCCCCTTGCTTGTGAAGGGTAGCAAAACATGCCACCCCAAAATAGGCCACTTTGCTATATTGATTATTTTGAGCTTTAGACTCTTGAAAAACAGTAAATGCAGGGAGAGGCTGTCTCTGAACTCCCCTTATTTGTCAAAAGACAGATTCTCTGGGCTTCCCTGGTGGCGCAGTGGTTGAGAGTCCGCCTGCCGATGCAGCGGACACGGGTTCGTGCCCCGGTCTGGGAAGATCCCACATGCCGCGGAGCGGCTGGGCCCGTGAGCCATGGCCGCTGAGCCTGCGCGTCCAGAACCTGTGCTCCTCAACGGGAGAGGCCACAACAGTGAGAAGCCCGCGTACAGCAAAAAAAAAAAAAAAAAAAAAAAAAAGAAACAGACTCTCCAAAAGGAACTCACCTGTCTTAAACTGCCTACCTGGGGAAGGGGGGTTTCATCAACCAGGGAAGATCGAGACTCTTACCAAGTGGAGGGAGACTAGAGGTGGACTCCACACGTACAGACTTTGTCACCATCATACCTCCCATCTATTCTGCTAAAGGCCCCTTCATCTTTCCTGGCAACCATTTACTCTCCCCTAACAGGCCTACATCCCTCCTTCCCTCTCCCTACTAAGATGCTATTTAACCCTGAATTCTGAGCCACCTTGGAGAGTTACTCAGTCTTCCTGGGTATCTCTCGTGTATACAAAAGGTATACATGATAATAAACTTTCGTTTGTTTTTATTTTCTTAATCTGGCTTTTACTACAGGGGTCTCAGCTAAGAACTCAGAAGGTAGGGGGAAATTTATTTTTCCTTCCCTATACTTGCTCCTTTCATAGTACGTCATACATTTTGTAATTATTTGTCTCTTTCCCTTTGATGAAATAGAATTCATATTTTAGTGCAAGACAATAAAAATTTTAAATATAAAATGTTTCTCTGCTTGTTTGGGCCTCCTTCCTCCCCTTTAGTGTATATTACGCATCTGCATTAACTGGACCTCCTTAGGAGATACCTTCTTTGTACGCACAGATCTGGATCATGTAAACTGTCAGTTCATCATTTGATGTCTAACCCTTTGTCTCAAGAACGTATATAACTGTGCTTCAGCTTTCTGAAAGGCTGTCCCCCAGGTTATCATCCTCAGGTTGACTCGAATAAAATTTTCTATTTCTTTCTTAGATTGACTATTGATTAATTTTTATCGACAGCTTCTTCCCTTCTCTTTCTCCTTCCTTTCTTCCTTCCTTCCCTCATTTCTTCCTCCTTCCCTTCCTTTCTCCTTCTCTCTCTTACTATAAGCTTTGGGAGTAAAGGAACTGTGATAATCTTGTTCTTTATCTTCAACGCAGTGCCTGTCATTAACATGTGCTCATAAGCGTTTGTTAAGAGAATAAATACATCAATCAGTGAAGACTGTTTTCACACATGAGTGTCATATTTGAATAGGGAAATCAATAGTGTCTGTTGTTTGCACTGGAGAATAAACAGGTTGGATGGAGGTCTGGAGACTGTTTCTTGGAAGGTTTGGTTGTAGGAACAAGGGATATTTCATTTTGGAAAAGAGAAAAGTTTGGAAATTAATAGCCTTCCAATATAAGCAGTTTAATAGCCTTCCAATATAAGCCTTCCAATATAAGCCTTCCAATATAAGCAGTTTAATCTTGTAGAAAAGTGTTTTTATCATACGAATCACCTGAGGAGCTTGTTAAAAACATGGAACCCCAGGCTCTTCCCTGACCTTTGATACATTGGGTACATAGTAGGACTAGAGAATCTGTTTTTTCTGTTGTTTGTTTTGGTTTGTTTTTTAACAAGCACCTCAGGAAGTTCTTTATATCAGAAAATGTTGGGAAATGCTATCTTATATGAGGCAGTGTTGTTACAGTGGTGAAAACTAGGATTTATGGGCTGAAGTTATAGAAAGGCAGACTTTGACTCAACGTAAGGAAATTGTTTTAAGCCAGAAGGGCGGCAAAGTGATGAGGCTGCCTCTCTGGATGGATCTGACAGAGGCCGTCAACCCTCCAGGGGCTAATCTTGCCGTGGAAATTGCAGGGGGCGAATGAGATACATGCTGAAGTAGCTAAAATCTAGGGTCCAAGGAGATGCAAAGTGTTTTAAATACTTGGAGCTAGCAGTTTTTCTAAGAGTGAGGAAAGGCAGAAAACAACAATAATGACAAACAAAAAACAAAACCACGGGAGATTTCTGAGAGGGAAAAAGGAAGCAAGACAGCAGATATAATTAAACCATCAAAGGTCTTGAAGACCAAAGGAAACCGGACATTTTTTTTTTTTTTTTTTTTTTTTGCGGTATGCGGGCCTCTCACTGCCGTGGCCTCTCCCGCCGCGGAGCACAGGCTCCGGACGCGCAGTCCCAGCGGCCATGGCTCACGGGCCCAGCCACTCCGCGGCATGTGGGATCTTCCCGGACTGGGGCACGAACCCGTGTCCCCTGCATCGGCAGACGGACTCTCAACCACTGCGCCACCAGGGAAGCCCAACCGGACATTTTTAATATATTTAGAGCCACAGGACAAACAACAAGAATGATGAAGTGAACTGAGTCTCCGTTATTAACTAGATTATCTTCAAGTGCAAGGGCCTCAGCAATTACCATGCAGAATCGTGCTTTTGCAAATAACATATTATGAGGAAATGGACTGTGGAGCAGTGGGTTCCGGGCTGTGGGAAGATGAACTGGCTAGAAACTGTTTATCTGTGGTCAGTAATTCCCAGGGAGCCCTGGAGTGGGAGGAAGGTCACTGACTTCCGGGTGGTGACAAGTCAGAAGAGGCCTGGTTTGTTTCTGGGTGGCAGTGGAGGCTGCTATAGAAACAGAGACTGGTTCTAGAAACTCTCTCTCAACTGGCCTGATGGGGGCTCAGAAAGGCAGTGGTGAGCATCATTACTGTTTTTTTTTTGAGTTGATGTGGGGACGGTCCCCTTGGAATAGAGCACGTTTGGCTCTGCTAACAGAATGGTTTCTCCAGCTCCAGGTGAAACCTGCCCCCCTCTCCCATCCAGGGGAATGGACAGCTCTGAACACTCACCACTGGTCTGAATGTCCAAAATAAAGGCAGGGTTTTTTTTGACAGATACCCTCTAATGTGGAACTTGCCCCTTTGGTTATCCATAGAGGCTTTTCTAGCTCACGAGCAAACACAAGGAGGGACTTCCCTGGTGGTGCAGTGGTTAAGACTCCACACTCCCAATACAGGGGGCCTGGGTTTGATCCCTGGTCAGGGAACTAGATCCCACATGCATGCCACAACTAAGAGTCCGCATGCCGCAATTAAGCAGCCTATGAGCCTCAACTAAGGAGCCCGCCTGCTGCAACTAAGGAGCCCACGTGCCGCAGCTAAGGAGCTGGTGAGCCACAACTAAGGAGCCCACCTGCCACAACTAAGACCCGGCGCAACCAAATAAATAAATACATAAATAAATATTTTTTTAAAAAAAAGAAGTTATTAAAAGAAAAGAGCAAACACAAGGAGAAAAGGGAAGTAAAGCTAAGCCAGCCTGGACATTGAGAAAGCCATGTGGATCAGCCTGTGGCGTCAGACGTCAGAGCAACAGAATCCTGTCCCATTTTCCTCTGTGTTAGTGCTTCCAATCCTGGCAGCCCGTTGGACCCATCTGGAAGAAGTGATGTTTTGGAGTTTGTATATACTAGCTCATGAAAACCAATCAGAAAATTTCAGAAATTTTGTGAACTACTGGTTGAAAGACCCATTATTAAAAATTAATTATATGAAAATATAATTAGCTACATGATATTTAAAACAAAGCCCATCACTCCCTAATTATTTTACTCCTCTCTATGCTCTTGAGGTTGTTTACATCTATTGTATGTGTAGGGCGGAAGCCCTACATGATGGTATGTAACCAGTCATCTCTTCCCAACTCCTGTGCTCAGTGATGTCTCACTGTAAGCTTAAAAGTGACCATCATGGGAGTATTTGCACCACGAAAACTGGTAAGTGTTTTAATCTGGGCTTGATCTATTGTCTTGTTGATTGTCTAAGACTTAATGAAATGATAGAAAAAAATGTCAATAATTCAGATTAAACTTAAAAGTATGTCCTGTTTATAACAGTTACACTGTGAATAAGACAAAAATTTGAGGAAATATTCCTCCAGACTTCAACATTATTATCTGTTTAAATAAAGAAGTTACTCATGTTATGGACAACTGAGGAAAATCTGACCTACTTTTACGTGTTTCACTTTCATTTTCCTCATTAACATAAATGAGAATATCAATCAACATTCATGTCTGAACTACGCTCATGTGTCAGTTACAACTGTACGTTAACTATGAATAAAAGAGTTCAGTAAAAATAAATGGGGGCTTCCCTGGTGGCGCAGTGGTTGAGAGTCCGCCTGCTGATGCAGGGGACACGGGTTCGTGCCCCGGTCCGGGAAGATCCCACATGCCGCGGAGCGGCTGGGCCCGTGAGCCATGGCCGCTGAGCCTGAGCGTCTGGAGCCTGTGCTCCGCAACGGGAGAGGCCACAGCAGTGAGAAGCCCGCGTACCACAAAAAAATAAAAAATAAAAGATAAATAAATGGAAGCATTTTGTGAGAATCAATTGGTTAAATGGAATTTACAATAAAGACCATTATGTTTTATTTTTATATGTAAATTATGTGCTACACGTCTTTTATGTCACTAAAATTTCTAATAAGCTTATGTAGTTATATGCATACTGATTTTTTTCTTTTGGAGAGCTGGTTGTTAAACACGACCACTACACCACTTCTGCCTGGGAGCTTTAAAAATCACTAATACCTGGAAAGGTGTCATCAGCAAGATGGTGGAGTAGGAGATACCAGCCTTCAGTCCCCCCACATAAAACAACAGTTAGACAGCTATTCGTGAACAAAAATAGCTCTGGGAGGACTCAAGTCCAATTAAGAACCTGCAGCAACACAATGGGACACCCAGAACATCAACAACAACAGCAAATGAAGAATAACTGCACGGAAGGGATTGCTGGGGAGATCTGCATAGCTGAGGTATCTGGAGATGGCTGAGAACAAAGAAGAAGCCTGGGGACTATCAGTGATACCCGCTGATACGCTGTTTCCTAGCAGCCTGCCCTGTGACGGACCTTCACATCCTTTGCCTCTGAAGACCTCAACAGCCTCTGCAATGGCCACAGACTCCCTGAAGCTTTCACAGCAGAGGAAGGACCCCACCGTGTGTGTTGGCACCAACCCCAGCAGCCTGCTCCACAGAGGACTCCTTGCTAGGCAACCTCCACCTTGCTAGGTAACCTCCACCTTACTAGCTAACCAACAGTCATCGCAGCCATGGACGCCCCTGGAGAGGGAGATGCTGCTGTGCTCTTGTCCCAAGAAGGAGCCGCTGTTGTGCCATCCCGGGATCAGGGCTGACACACCCCATCCCCCGCCTCCATACATGCCTTGGACCCAAGAGCGATGGCTGGTCTGTGTATCCCTGTGCCTCAGTGACCAGAGCCACTGTCACTGTGGACTAACCTGTGCCCTGGCCTAGTTCTGCATCCCAGCTCTGTGGCCCCTTGTGAGCACGGTGGAAATTAGAGGCACAGCTGCAGCACGTGCATCTGCACTGGGGACCACGGAGCCACAGTCACTCTGCTCATACCCGTGCTCTGGCTTCTGGCTCCACAGTCACTCTGTGAGTACCTGTGCCGAGGACACTAGGCCACCACCTCAACGGGCACGTCTGTGTCCTGGACCCCAGAGCCATCTGTAAATATAGCACACATCTGTGCTCAGAACACTGGCTCAGCAGCTGCTCTGTGAGTGCCCACGCCAAGGGCACTGGCATCACCTACAGCAGGACCCAGACCAGCTATAACTCTGCACATTCCGTGCTCCAGACACTGGTTCCATGGCTGCCCCATGGGTGCGTGTACGTCAGCACTGGTGCCACCACCACTGGGAGTACATCCAAAAACCAGACCTGGTGCCAAGAGGGATTCCCTTGGCCATAACTTCCCCCGTAGGAGAAAAAGATACCAGGAAAAGCCCAGAACCTTTGCCATAAAAGACCCCAACAGCTCTCACCACTGCTGTGGTCACTTATCACAATGGCTGCCGAGGACCCCTGTAATCTTTGCAAAGGCTGACCTCAGGTGATGGCCAAGCACAGAGACTATACCACTGTGTCCTCCATGAAGCAGGAGCTGCCACACCCCACCCAGCCAATGCCCTTGGACACACTCATAGGTGAAGTCTTTCCCCACTGAAACCAGTCCATAGAGTCTGGTAGAGGTGAGTGCTACATCAGATGTATACATTAAAACAAGGCTACAAGAAATATGAAAAGTCAAGGTAATATGACACCACCAAAGGTACACAATAATTTTCCACTAAATGACTCCAAAGAAATGAAGATTTACAAATTGCTGGACAAATAATTGAAAATAATTGTTTTAAGGAAGCTCAGTGAACTACAAGAAAACACAGACAACACAATGAAATCAGGAAAACAATATATGAACAAAAGAAGTTCAACAAAGAGATAGAAATCACAAAAAAAGAACCAAACAGAAATCCCGGAGCTGAAGGATACAATGAATGAAATAAAAGTGTGATAGAGAGCATCAGTAGCAGATTTGATCAAGCGAAAGAAAAAATCTGCAAACTAAATGGTAGGTCATTTGAAATTACCCAGTTAGAGGAACAAAACGAATGAAAAAGAGTGAAGAAAGCCCATGGAATTTGGGGGTACCAGGAAAGGCAACAACCAACAAAATGAAAAGGCAACTTATAGAATGGGAGAAAATATTTGCAAACCATATATCTGATAAGGAATTAATATCCCAAATATATAAGTAACTCATACAATTCAATAGCAAAAAACCCTAAATAACTTGATTAAAAAATGGGCAAAAGACCTGAATAGACATTTTTCCAAAGAAGATGGAAACAGATACAAACAGCCAACAGGTATATGAAAGATGCTTAATATCACTAATTACCAGGGAAACGCAAATCAAAACCACAATGAAATATCACCTCACACTTGTTAGGATGCCTATTATCAGAAAGTCAAAAGATTACAAGTGTTAGGATGTGGAGAAAAGGGAACCTTTATTCACTGTTGGTGGAAATGTAAACTGGTATAGCAACTATGGAAAATAGCATGGAGGTTCCTCAAAAAAATTAAAAATAGAACTACTGAATGATCCAGCAATCCCACTTCTGGGTATATATATCCAAAGGAAATGAAATCACTGTCTTGAAGAGATATCTGTACTCTCATGTTTGCTGAAGTATTCCTCATAGCAGCCAAGATATGGAAACAAGCTAAGTATTCTTTGACAGATGAATGGATGAAGAAAATGTGAAAAAAAAATGTAACGGAATATTATTCAGCCCCGAAAAAGAAGGAAATCCTGCCATGTGTGACGTGGATGAACCTGGAGGGCGTTATGCTAAGTGAAAGAAGCCAGACACAGAAAAACAAGTACTACATAATCTCACTTATATTTTAAATCTAAAAAGGAAGTCAAATTTATAGTACCAAAAAATAGAATGGTGTTATCAGGGACTGGGAGATAGGGAAAAAGGGGAAATGTCTGTTAAAGGGCACAAACTTTCAGTTATAAGGTAAATAAGTTCTGGGACATGGACCTAGAGATTATCATACTAAGTGAAGTAAGCCAGACAGAGAAAGACAAATATCATATGATACCGCTTACATGTGGAATCTACAAGGAAAAAAAAAAGACTGAAATGAGCTTATTTCCAAAACAGAAAGAGACTCACAGACACAGAAAACAAACTTATGGTTACCAAAGGGGAAAGGTGGGGTGAGGGAGGAATAAATTAGGAGGCTGCAATTAACATATACACACTACTATGTATATAATAACAACAAGGACCTACAGTACAGCACAGGGAACTATAATCAATATTATGTAAGAACCTATAAGGGAAAAGAATCTGCAAAAGAATATGCGTGTGTGTATAACTGAATCACTATGTTGTACACCTGAAACTTACACAATATTGTAAATCTACTACACTTCAATTAAAAAAAACATAAATAAGTTCTGGATACCTAATGTACAGCATAGTAGCTACAGATAATAATAATGTATTATATACTCAATTTCAACTGTTCTCACTAGAAGGAAGAAAAAGGTAACTTTGTGAGGTGATAGGTATGTAATTTAGTTTTTGTGGCAATCACGTCACAATGTATATATATCAAAACATCACATTGTATACCTTAAATATATAAAATTTTTCATTTGTCAGTCATATCTCACTGAAGCTGGAAAAAAGTCACTAATACTTGAATCCCGTCCCTACGGTTTCTGATGTAACAGTGTCTGGTATAACAATTACATCAGACTCAGGTGATTTTTATGTGCAGTAGCTGACAGCAACTGCTCCAGAGATTTGCAAAACTGAATTCCAGAAAGTCTAGGTTGGGTCACTTGACCAAGACTGGCTTCATAGGAGACGTGGCTCTCCTTCTCAGGCTCAGATGACTACATGGAAACTTTACCTTCTGAGACGCAACCAGCCCATCTTCAAGCAATGACATGCAAGCTCTCTGTCCTCGAAAAGATTCCAGGTAAGGCAGGAAGGGAAGCTTGGTATACATGAAATGCAATGAAAAACACAGGGCTTACAAAATGAAGATCCAGATTATGGGAAGAGGAAGAAAGTGTGAGGATACATTTGTCACAGGCAACTAGTTATGTGCATGTTGGCAACAGCATACCATACAAGGTCTTACAGGAGGGTAGGACTAGCTTAGGGCCAAACTTAAAGAGGTTGTACTTCTGACAATTATTAAAACATGTAAACTACACACACACACACACACACTCACACACACACATCACAAATGAGTGCCAGAGGCAGAAATATAGATTATTTAGAGAGATTGTCTGCCGTACGCGGGTCTTACAGGAGGGTAGGACTAGCTTAGGGCCAAACTTAAAGAGGTTGTACTTCTGACAATTATTAAAACATGTAAACTACACACACACACACACACACTCACACACACACATCACAAATGAGTGCCAGAGGCAGAAATATAGATTATTTAGAGAGATTGTCTGCCGTACGCGGGCCTCCCACCACGGCGGCCTCTCCCGTTGCAGAGCCCAGGCTCGGGAAGCGCAGGCCCAGCGGCCATGGCTCACGGGCCCAGCCGCTCGGCGGCATGCGGTGTCCTCCCGGACGGGGGCACGAACCCGCGTCCCCCGCATTGGCAGGCAGACTCTCAATCACTGCGCCACCAGGGAAGCCCCCCCGCCTTTGGTTTTCAATTCTTCTTTTACACTCTATTTTTTCCCTATCAGTTCCTTTCTTTGATTTTATATGACATCCTACTCATTACCACGGAAAAGAATCAGAGTAACTGCCATGTTTTTCCCAGGTCTCCTCAGGGCCAGCAGAATGTCAACAGGCTTGCCAATTATTTTAGGTTGAGGTTCTCAGCAAGACAGGAAACCAGAGCTAGAAGTTTCAGGGAAATAAAAGTTAAAAAGTGTGGTTAAAGGGCCAGCATACGCCAACATCTTCTAATCAAACTCAGATGAAATCCAAAGAGCTCTGCAGATTGACTGAAGCCTATGGGGATAGGTGGGAGGGGTGCCAAAAATAGTCCTGTTCTCTGACTCCCAAATCTCAGCTGCCCTGACGCCCCTCACGGGGTACTGCAGAGAGACTAGAAGACAATGCAGAGCAGCCTGGATTATTTTACAGTAATCCTCCGTCTTCTATAATTGAGTTAGACTGACTTCAGTTCTATCTACACTTGAGACATTTTTAAGAGTTGAGGATTAAAACAGGAAATTAGAAAGAGCTAAAACTCGCCACTTGCAACAGAAGCTGCTACTTACTCCCCAATACATTAATTCTCTCTTCCTTTTTAACACAGACACCATTTCTTATATAAGCAAATGGTCACCTAAAATAAAACCCCGTCTGTAGTTTGTTGAGGTCTTATGGCAAAGTTCTGTTGAATAAGATAAAAGAGGGAAGGTCCCATGAGATTCTAGGAAGTATCCTTAAAGAGAGGGGATGCACTCTTGTCTCTTCCTCCTTCATGTTGGCTGGAATGTAGACGTGAGAACTGGAATGTTGGCAACCACCTTGGACCATTGAGGATGGTGAAGAGCAAGGTGGAAGGGGCCAAAGTTCCAGTTCCCGGTAAGATGGAGTAGACACTGTATCTTGTCTCTCCCACTGAATGCAGTTCTAAAACCTGGACAGAATCCTTGGAACTGATATTTGAGGACTCTAAAAAGTAAATTATAGCAGGAAGATGGGAAGAAGACCAGAATTCGAAGAATCACCAGATCAGTGATGAATTCCTCTCCCTCCCCAACTTTCTTCCTCTGTTTTCCCCCAGCCTGGACTCAAGGCAGCCTGAAACCAGGAAGTAAGCACCAAGGCAGGAGAAGTCCTCTAGTTCTGGCTTGAAAAGTGGGAAAGGGGACTCCTAACAAGTTGGGAAATCCTCCACTTCTCTTTGTTTTCTCCATTCTCTTACGCCCTAGCCCTGACAATCCTGTGATGGTGGTGGCAACAGCAATGACAGCGGCAGTAGTGGCACCCGCAGGTGCCTAAAACTGAGGGATGGGAATTTTCTCTCTGATCAGAGGTGCTGAGGTCCCAAAAGGGTAAAATAAACCTCTATTTTGGTTTGTCTCTCTGTCTTTCTACCATTTGGCCTCTGTTATAAACGGTGCAGGAAATATATACAACAGGGCTCAATTAACAAGTCCCAGTTTTCTGGCCAAAGGACCATAAAGGGGAGCCCCAGAGAGTCAGAAAGTAGCAGAAATATCACATAGAGGGGGTTATTGGGGGAAAAAAAACCCATAAATCTATTGGGTTCTCCTGGAAATTGCGCATACATGGGCCCAAGAGAATACTACAAACTTGAAAATGAAGTACTGGGTAGGCTAACACCTAAGTCCCAGACTGGCCACTAGGTGGCACACACGACAGACAGATATGAATAGCACAGGAAATGCTTTGAAAACATAATTGACGCTGGAATTACAGTCTATGGAAGACTGGTCAGAACTTGCTGCCTGAACCCAAACAGGTCTATATCCTGGCAAAACAAAAATGTCAACGTTCTCTACAGGATTTAAACAAGACTTGGAGTCTCATGACAGAATATCCAAAATGTCCAACCAGACAGATCTCAATTTGTATAGAAAAAGACAATCAACAGACACCAACTGTCGAAACGACATAGATGTGGAGATTATCTGACAAGGACTTTAAAGTAGCTATTACACATTGCTTCAAGAAGTAAGGGTGTGTAAAGCAACTGTATTCCAATAAAAATTAATTTAATAAATAAATAAAATGGTTAAAAAAAAGAAGTAAGGGTGAATACTCTCTTAAAGAATGGAAAGATAGAAAGTTTCAGTCAAAAATCCCAGAAGATATAAGGAAAATACAAATGGAAATTTTAGAACTAAAAAATACAAAATGTGAAATAAGAATTCCATTGGATGGATTCAATAGCAGAATGGTGATGACAAAGGTAAAAGTCAGTGAACTTGCAGACAGACCAATAGAAATTATCCAACATAAACCAGAGAGAGAAAAAGATTGGGGGGAAAATTAACAGAGCATCAGAGGCCTAGGGGACAATACCAAAAGTCTAACATTTGTGGCATCAGAGTCCTGGAACATGCGGAGAAAGCATGTGGTACAGAAAAAAATAAGTGAAGAAATAGTGGCTGAAAATTTCCCAAATTTCTCAGAAGACATAAACCTACAGATTCAAGAAGCTCAGTGAATCTCAAAAAAAATACCAAAGAAATCTATGTCCAAATGGGTCATAATTAACAGAAATCATGGGCACCAGTAAGAAGTGAAACAGCATTTTCAAAGTGCTGAAAGAAAATAAGTGTCAACCCAGAACTGCATTCCTGGGATAAACCAAACTTGTTTATGAGATAGTCTCAATTTTATGCTGTGCTGGATTTGGTTTGCTAATATTTTGATTTTGTTCCATCTTTGTTCATGAGAAAGATTGACTTGTAATTTTCTTGTATTTTTCATGTTGGGTTTTGGTTTCAAGATTCTTCCTTTTTCTATACCTTGTAATGGCTTGCATAAGATTGTTATTTTATTTGTATTTAAATTTCTTTACTAGAACTAGCTAGGAAGCCATCTGGGACTCAAATTTTCTTTGTAGGATTTAAAAAACTGTTTAATTTTTTAAATGGTTTTAGAACATTTAGATTTTCTATTTCTTCTTGATTCAATTTTGGTAAGTCATATTTTTCTAAATATTTACTCATCTAAATTTCCAAATGTATTGGCACAAAGTTGTTTGTAATATCCTCATTATCTTTTTTATTTTTATCTTTTTATTTTTGGCTGCATTGGGTCTTCGTTGCTGTGCATGGGCTTTCTCTAGTTGTGGCGAGCGGGGGCTACTCTTCACTGCAGTGCACAGGCTTCTCGTTGCGGTGGCTTCTCTTGTTGCGGAACATGGGCTCTAGGCACGTGGGCTCAGTAGTTCTGGCATGCGGACCCTAGAGCACGTGGGCTTCAGTAGTTGCGGCACATGGGCTCAGTAGTTGCAGTGTGCGGGCTCTAGGGTGCACGGGCTTCAGTAGTTGTGGCATGTGGGCTCAGTAGTTGTGGCTCGCGGGCTCTAGAGCACAGGGCTTAGTTGCTCCACAGCATGTGGGATCTTCCCAGATCAGGGATCAAACCTGTGTCCCCAACATTGGCAGGCGGATTCTTAACCACTGCACCACCAGGGAAGTCCCTCATTATCTTTTAAATGACTGCATCATCTGGAGTATATCTCCCTTTTTATTCCTAATATTGTTTATTTTGCCTTTCCTTAGGAATCTTTCAAGAGATTCTTTTTCAATATTGTAAGTCTTCAAGAAATCAGCTTGTGGTTTGGGTCCTATCTACTATTCCATCAATGTCTGTTTTTATTTTTGTTATTTTCTTCCTTCCATTGCCTTTGAGATGCTAACCTTTTTCTAAATCTTTATCTCATTTTCTAACTATAGCTCAATAATTTCCAACTTTTAATCTTTTCATATTTATAAGCATGTAAAGCATATCCCTGTAAGTTCTGTTTTGCCTTATACCTCAAGTTTTCACATATAGTGTTATTTTTATGATTTTTCAACTTTAAATAGTTCTAATTTCTTTTATGATGAGAAACAGTATAGCATTTTGATTATGTGTGGAATTTTTGTGGAATCCTCAGGTGGATTTTTGTGCAGATTAAATAGAACCTGGCACACAGTTGGAGCAACATATGTGCAAGCTGCTATTAGTTAGCTGTTACTTCTTCTTTGACTCATTTGTTATCATTCCTTGCTTTCCAACCTTTTTTTCTACTTATCCATCATAATTTATTTCTAGTTTTATTGCATTGTGATTACAAAGAGAACACTTTCTGTATGATTTCAACTGTATGACCCAGTAAAGGGTCAATGCTAGTAAAGTGTGTGCTTGAAAATAAAATGTATTCTGCAGTGTTGAGTGCAATGTTATACTTTATTATTTTATCAGTTAGTATCCTCTCAGGGAAATGGAAACCATGCTAGGTATTTCAAACAGAAAAAATTTAATACAGGAAATTGGTTACAAATTTCTTAGAAGGGCTAGAAGAGCAAAACAAAGGGAGCTTAGTAAATGCACAAAGCAATTAGCAACCTCCTCCCCCCAGGAGAAAAAGTTAGAATGACTTTATCCAGAGCCCAGAATCATTGCACATCTGAGGGTGCTCAAGCACCGACTGCTGTTACTAGAACCATCGCTGCTGCTTTGTGCAAGCAAAGCATGGTGACGGATGATGTAGGAGCCCAGCAACCGGAAGTCACATGGATTGCTGCTGCGGTTGCTGGAGGTGCCATCAGAAACAGAAAAAAAAAAAGAAAAAAGGCTTCTCCTTTCCTTCTGCCTTATAACCTCTGACAAGTGCCTCTCATTGGAAGTGTATAAACTGAAGCCAACTGACAAAGGAGTATGGAAAATGTACTTTGTAGGGTTCAAGCCTGTTTTGAGACAAAGCAGTGCTCAGAGTGCCTGGAATGAGGCAAGAACAGAAGCTAAACAACTGACCAACTAAAAAGTGTTGTTCAAATCTTCTGTATCTTTAGTTTATCAATTATTAACATAGTGTACTTGTATATTTCTCCTTACAGTTCTGTCAATTTTTTCCTTAATTATTTTGAGGCTGTATTATTGGATGCATACGAATTTAATATTTTTAGAGCTCCCTGGTAAATTGAATCTTTTAAAAAATTATGAAGTGACCCTCTTTATCTCAAGTAAGCATGTGTGTCTTAAAGTCTATTGATGTGATATTATTATAGTTTGTCTTAAGTTGGGTTCTCTAAGAGCAGAGCAGAGACAAGGATTCGGATGCAAACTTTACCATTTTACCCATTTGTCACTGTACAGTTCAATGGCATTCACATCCATATCGTGTGTAATCACCATTGCTATAGATTTTTTTGTAGCTGCCCTCTGTAAGACTGAGGAACTGTCCATTTTTCCGGGTTTGCTGAGAGTTTTTATCATAAATGTGTCGAATTTTATTTTGTTATTTTTTCTGCATCTGTGAGATATGTTATTTTGTTATTTTTTCTGCATCTGTGAGATAATTGTATGTTTTTCTTTTATTCTATTAATTTAATAAACCATAATTAATTTATTCTATTAATTTAATAAACCATACTGATTTGTTTTAGAATGTTCCATCAAACTATTTTGGTTAAAACCCACTTGTTCATGGAGGATTACCATTTTACTATATTGATATTCAGGAGTTGTATTGCTCTGTAATTTCTCTTCCTTTTTACATCTTTGTTAGTTTTGCTATAGCTATGTTGTCCTCATAAAACAATTTGGGAAATTTATTCTATTATTGAGAGTTTTTTTTTTGGGGGGGGGGGTGGTACGCGGGCCTCTCACTGTTGTGGCCTCTCCCGTTGCGGAGCACAGGCTCCGGACGCGCAGGCTCAGTGGCCATGGCTCACGGGCCCAGCCGCTCCGCGGCACGTGGGATCTTCCCGGACCGGGGCACGAACCTATGTCCCCTGCATCGGCAGGCGGACTCTCAACCACTGCGCCACCAGGGAAGCCCTATTTGAGAGTTTTTGTAATTAAAAACCTTTCCATAAAGAAAATGTTAGGCTTAGATGGATTTACTGATGAATTGTATCAAACGTTTAAGGAAAAAATAACTCTAATCTTACAAAGAACCAACTTCTGACTTTAAAATTGTTCATTGCTGTTTTTCTATTCCCCATTTTTAAATTACTGCTCTTTATCATTTCCCTCCTGTTACTTGTTTTGGGTTTAGTTTGCTGTTCTTCATTTAGCTCTTAACCTTAGATCATTATATTAAACGTTTCTTTTCTTTTAAAGATCTACATTTATAATTATACAGTTTCCTTTAAGCAGTGCTTTAGGGGCATCTTACAAATTTTATTGTATTTTCAATACTATTCAACTCAAAATATTTTCTTGTTTCTTTTAAGATTTCTTCTTTGACTCATGGGTCATTAAGAAGTATGCTGGACAATATTTTAAACTGTGGATCTTTTTGTAATACCTTACTGATTTCTAATTGAACTCCACTCTGTTCAGAACACACACTCTGTATGATTACAATATTTTGAACATT
Organism: Tursiops truncatus; assembly: GCF_011762595.2. Classification (NCBI taxonomy): domain Eukaryota; kingdom Metazoa; phylum Chordata; class Mammalia; order Artiodactyla; family Delphinidae; genus Tursiops; species Tursiops truncatus. The sequence continues at coordinate 30,546,706 of NC_047035.1, read as the reverse complement.
TTTGATTATTTCATGGCCCAGGAGGCGGTCTATTTTGGAGGATGTTCCATGGGCACTTCAGAGCATGTTCTGCCACTTTGGGCCATTGTGTTCTATAAATGGTAATTAGGTTGCATTGGTTGGTAGTGTTCATATTTTCTGTATTCTTACTGATTTTTAAAAATCTACTTGGCCTATCTGTCATTGAAAGAGAAGTGCTAACGCTTCCAACTATGATTGCAAATTTGTCTATTTCTCCTTTTAGTTTTGTCAAATTTGCATCCTGCATTTTGAAACTCTATTATGAGGTACATAATAATTTAGGATTATTATGTCTTCCTGCTGAACTAATACTTCTATCTTTACAAAATGTCCCTGGTCATAGTCCTTGTGACTTTTCTCCCCTTCACTTGGTGCCAAGGTTCAAGACACTTGATTCTCCTTATGGTCTCCCGATTGGGGCAGGATGGCTCAATCTTATACTAATAATGTAGTTATTTGGGGGTTCTGGCTCTAAAAATGGTAGATGCCACATTATTTTGAGATGAAGAAAGCTAAAAGAGGAATAGCATCCAGGGGGAGGGGAGATGAACCAGAACTCAGATGTATACATGTTATGCTGGAGATTCCCAAGAGCTGTACAAATACAAGTGGAGATAAGTTTTTGAACATCTTCTATATGACAAGCACAATCCCAATTACTTTACATGTACTAACAGATTTAATATTTGTAGCAGCCCTATGAGGAGGATAACATTGTTATTCTCTTTCATAGATGGGAAACTGAGGCTCAGAGAAGTTAAATTACTTGCAGAGCTAACAGAGGAGAGAGGCAGAACATGAACCCAGCAGTGATGCTTAGGAGCCCACCTCTGAACCACTAGGTCCACACGTGATGTAGTGATCTCAAGTCAATTGTTACATTCTGAACTGGATACGCAAATCTGATCGTGACACTTGACAGCTCAAACCTTTTAAATGGCTTGTCATGGTTCTTAGGTTAAAGACCAAAATTCTTTACCTGTTCCTGTAAGATTTAGATCCTGCTTATTGCCTGAGCCTCATTTTGAGCTACTTTGCCCCTTGGTCTACCTCATTCATACTGCTCACCTCTAAGATTTTCAAATATAATATGGTTTCTCCTTCTCTAAGAACATGACACATACTCACCCTAGGTCTGAAACACTCTTCCTCTCTATTTTTACCTCATCATGTTTTAAATCTCGAACATTTCCTCCTCCAGGAAGGCTTCTCTGATACTCCTTGGTGAGATTCTCCTGCCTTACATGCTCATAGGATTCTCTAACACTCACCATGCTTGGAACTAGAAATTATCATGCTTGTTGGCGATATGTCTTTTCTTATGGACTTTCAACTCAATAAGGCCAGGAATACTGACTGTCTTATTCACAGTTGGGTCCTTATTGCTCCACAACTGGGGCTTGGCACATAACAGTTCTTCAGTAAATGTTTAACTATTTCAGTCCCAGAAGAAAAACTGGCATCTTAGAGACGTAGTTCTCTGTCTAGGCACATGGTCTCTGAGAATTTGGAATATCTTATGAACACTTCAGACACTGTATAGGGCTCACATCCAAGATTTAATTCGCTATCTGAAAATTAGGTTAGCATTCTCCTGAGAACAGGCCTCAGGAGATGAGATTTCTGGGATTTTTGCTTTATGAAGTTAGGAAAGCATTTCTTGTGGTGTTTTGACCTCACAGATTCCAGTAACATCTGGAACCTAAAATGCAAAGTCATGTATATTTATGAGAAAAAAAAAGTGGCCAAAGCTATGAAATAATCCTTTTGGCAGGTTCCAAATAAATTTGTTTTAACCAATGAGAAGAGGGCATAGGGAATATTATTTATACAGAGATTGCTTTAAAGTATGAAACGGATGCCAGCAAATCCCCTGTACCCCAAAGTATTTGCCTCAAATTCCACTTGTAACATTTTGGATAAAAGCAATTGCCTCTTTTGAAATGCAAATATCATCAGGGGATGAAGGAGGCAGAGCTAAGGAGACAGCATGATGAGCTGCTGCTAATGTTCCTTTGTTCCATTTTCTTTTCAAAAGTTTGTGTGACTTAGTAAAGCATCTCCTTCCCAAACTGACAGATAAGTTAAGAATAGGCTCCATAAGAAGGAAAAGAAAAAAGACAAGAGGGAAGAGTTACTCTCAGACAGATCCTTCTTGGGAATGGGATGGAGAATCCTGAGTACCAGGCAAGCAGGAAATGCCACAGAATGTCAGGGAAGGAGAAAGAGAGCCCTGTGTAGGCAGGAAGGAAAGCTTCATAGAAGTTGCATCTTGTTCACAATGTTTCCTGGGACAAGTTTATCTACTTCGTTCAGCTTTGTTTAATGAGCTGCACATACCTCTGTCCTACTCTATTAATTTGAAATAAAAGATTTTTTTTAAAAGACAGTTTTGCTGAAATATAATTGGCATATGATAAACTGCACATAGGCACTTTAAATTTTATTAAAATAAAATTTGAATACACCTGCGAAATTATCACCACAGTCAAGATAATGAACATAACCACCCCCCAAAAAAACCTTTCTTCTTGCCTCTTTGTAAATCCTTCCTCTTGCCCCTTCCCATCCTTTCCCTCTAGGCAACTACTGATTGGCTTTCTTTTTTGGGGGGAGGTGTTTATCTTTTTAAAAAATTTTTATTGAAGTATAGCTGATTTACAATGTTCTGTTAGCTGATTTGCTTTCTATCACTCTACATTAGTTTGCATTTTCTTGAATTTTTCTATACAGAGAATTATACTGTATGTATTCCTTTCATTTGGCGTAATTATTTTGAGATTCATCCATGTTGCATGTATGAATAGTTCATTACTTTTTTATTTCATTGTATGGATATGCCCCATTTTGTTTATTCATTTATCTGTTGATGTATATTTGGATTGTTTCCCATTTTGGGCTATTACAAATAAAGCTGGTATGAACATTCATGGATAATTCTGTATAAGTCTCTGTGTGGACGTATGATTTGAGTTCTTTTGGGTAAGTATCAAGGGCTAGAACGACTGAGTCATATTGTAGGAGTATTTTAACTTTTTAAGAAACTGTCTAACAATTTTCCAAAGTGATTGTATCATTTTACACTCCCACCAGCAGTGTATGAGAATCCCAGTTTCTCTGCATCCTTGCCAACATTTGGTATGGTCATACCGTTTAATTTCAGTCATTCTAATCATGTGTAGTAGGGTTTCCTTGAGGTTTTAATTTGTATTTCCCTAATGACTGATGATGTTGAAGGTCTTTTCATGTGCTTAATTGCCATCTGTATATCTTCTTTGGTGATGTGTCTATTCAACTCCTTTTCCCATTAAAAAATTGGGTTTTTTCTTATTTTTGAGTTTTGAGAGTTCTTTATATATCCTGGATATAAGGATATCAAATATATGCTTTGCAAATATTTTTTTCTCAGTCTTTCTGTTCTCTTAACAATGTCTTCCAAAGAAAAGAAGTTTTTAACTTAGATGAAGTGCAATTTACCAATTTTTGCTTTTGGTATCATATCCATGAAAGCTTTGTCTAAACCAAAGGCACAAAGATTTTCTCCTATGTTTTCTTCTAGAAATTTTTACAGTTTTGGTTTTTGTATTTGGGTCTGTAATCCATTTTAACTTAATTTTTGTATATGGTGGAGGATTGGACAGGAGTTCTATATTTTGGTTTATGGATATCCAATTGTTCCAGTATCATTTGTTGAAAAGACTATCCATTCTCCACTGAATTGTCTTTGCAACTTTTTCAAAACACAATTATCCATATATGTGTGGGCCTATTTCTGAGCTCTATTCTCTGCCTTTCATTTATTTTTCTAATATTTATACTAATGGCTTATTGTCTTGATTATTGTAGCTTTATAATAAGTCTTGAAATCAGGTAGTATTAGCCTTCCAAACTTGTCTTTTTCAAAGTTATTTTTGGCTAGTCTAGGACATTTGCTTGCTACTATATCAAGTTTAAAATCAGCTTGTGAATTTCAACAACAAAAAAACCCTGCTGGGATGTGAATAGGAACTGCCTTGAATCTAAAGAACAATTTGGGGAGGACTGACATCTTAACAACTTTTAGTCTTTCAACCCATGAACAAAGCATATATCTCTATTCATTTGACTTACTGACTTATTCATTTGACTTATTCATTTCCACAGCTAATTTTATAGATTTCAATGTATATGTTTTTTAATATCTGTCAGATTTACTCCTAGGTATTTCATGTTTGATACTATCATAATTTTTAAAATTCCAATTTTTGAATGTTCCTTGCTAGTAAATAGAAATATTACTGATTTCTAATGTGGATCTTACATACTACAACCTTGCTAAATTCACTTATTAATTCTAGTAGCTTTTAAAAATAGATTCCAACAGATTTTCTAAACAATTGTACCCAATGTTGTCTATAAAGACAATTTTACTTCTCTCTTTCCAATCTGGATGACTTTTATTTCCTATTCCTCCCTTGAGGTACTGACTAGAACCCCCAGTACAATGTTGAATAGACTGGGTGAGAGCAGACATCTTTGTTCTAGATCTTAGGAGAAAAACATTCAGTCTTTCACCATTAAGTATGATGTTAACATTAAGTGTTTCTAGATTACTAGTATCTGGCTGAGAAAGTTCCCTTCTATTTCCAGTTTGCTGAGGGTTTTTTTAAAAAATAGAAACGAATGTTGGACTTTGTCAGTGCTTTCTCTGCATCTATTAAAATGATCATGTTTTTTCTTTTTAACAACCTTTTAAAAAGTTTAATAGGCTGAATTACATCAATTAATTTTCCAGTGTTAAGCCAATCTTACGTACGTGGAATGAATTCTATTTGGTCATCCTGTATTGCACTTTTTATATACTGTTGGATTCAGTTTGATAAAATTTTGTTTAGAATGTTTGCATGTATGTTCATGAGAGATTTTGATCTGTGTAGTTTTTAAAACTGGTAATCTCTCTGGGTTTTGGTATCAGGGTAATGCTGACCTTGTAGAATGAGTTGGGATGTATTCCTTCCTCTTCACATTTGTGGAAGAGTTTGTGTAGTATTGATATTACTTCTTCATTAAATATCAAGTAGAACTTCCTGTAATATTCCTTAAATATTCAGTAGAACTTAAATATTCAGGGAAGCCATCTGGGCCTGGAGTTTTCTTTTTGGGAAGGTATTTAACAACAAGTCAAGTTTTTCTTTTCTTTTTTTCTTTTTAATAGATATAGAGCTATTCAGTTTGTCTATTTCTTTTTGCGTGGGTTTGGTGTTGGTCCATTTTATCTAAATTACCAAGTTCATTATCATAGAGTTGTGAATTATATTTCCTTACTATTTGTTTACTATCTGTAGAATGTATAGTGAAATAGCCATTCTCATTCTTGATATTGGTAATTTGTGTTTTCTTTCCTGATCAGTCTGGCTAGGGGTTTATCAGTTTTATTGTTCATATCATAGGATTAGCTTTTAGTTTTACAGATTTTCTCTATTGTGCTTCTATTACCTATTTCACTGATTTTTATTTCAATCTTTATTGTTTCATTTCTTCTATTTTTTTTCCCTAGTTTAAGCTGAAAACAGGCCACTGGTAAGATACCTTTATTCTTTTCTACTTTAGGCATTTAAAGCTATAAATTTCCCCCTAAGTAACGTTTTTGTAGCATTCCCCAAATTTGGATACGCTGTACTTTCATTTTTGTTCAGTTCAAAATACTTTCTAACTTCCCTTTTGATTTCTTCTCTGACTCATGGATTATTTAGAAGTATTCATGTTATTTAATGTTCAAATAATTGGAGATTTTTCAGAGATATTGGTAATTTAATTTTACTGCGGTCAGAGAGCACTCTTTATATGACTTGAATCCTTTTAAATTTACTGAGATGTATCTTATGGCCCAGAATTTAGTCTAGTGTGGTAAATTTTCCTTGTGCACTTGAAAAGGGTGTGAATACTGCTATTGTCGGGTGGAGTGTCAGTCAGGTCAAGTTGGTTGACTATGTTGTTCAAGTCTTTTCTATTTTTACTGATTTTTATCACTATTTGTTCTACTAGGTATTGAGAAAGGGGCTTTACGATCTCTGACTATAGTTACGAATTTGTCTATTTCTCCTTGAAGTTTTAATTTGATGAATAAACCATTATTATGGTTATGCCCTCTTGATGAATTGATCTCTTCATCATTATGAAATGACCTTCTTTACCACTGGTAATATGCTTTTCTCTGAATGTCACTGATATTAATCTAATCACTTCAGCTTTCTTTTTTTTTTTGCAGTATGCGGGCCTCTCACTGTCGTGGCCTCTCCCGTTGCGGAGCACAGGCTCCGGACGCGCAGGCCCAGCGGCCACGGCCCACGGGCCCAGCCGCTCCGCGGCATGCGGGATCCTCCCGGACCGGGGCACGAACCCGCATCCCCTGCATCGGCAGGCGGACTCTCAACCACTGCGCCACCAGGGAAGCCCTCACAGCTCATTTTTAAAATTCATTTTTCTCTATTTCATTTGGTAGGTTCTACTGTTGTGTTTAAGTTCACTAATCTTTTCTTCTGAAATGTCTAATATGCCATTAATTCTATCCAGTTTTTTTTTTTCACCTTAGACATTATAGGTTTTTTTGTATAAAAGTTCAATTTGGGTCATTTTATTTCTTCCATGTGTCTATCTAACTCTTTGAACATATAGGATGTTTTAATATCCTTAGTTTTTGAAAATTGAAATCTCTCTGGGTTTTGGTATCAGAGTGATGCTGGCCTTGTAGAATGAGTTGGGATTAAGAATAGGACTAATTTTTTTACATCAAAGTTTCTTCAATGATTATAATCAATACGACTCGAGTTTCTTTAATGTGTACTCCAGTTTTTTTAATAAGATTCAAAAAGTCTTAACACATATATCTATTAATATACAAATTATGAAAAATAAAATAAAATTTAAAATATACAAATTAGGGGCTTCCCTGGTGGTGCAGTGGTTGAGAGTCCGCCTGCCGGTGCAGGGGACACGGGTTCATGCCCCGGTCCGGGAAGATCCCATGTGCCACGGAGCAGCTGGGCCCGTGAGCCATGGCCACTGAGCCTATGCGTCCGGAGCCTGTGCTCCGCAACGGGAGAGGCCACAACAGTGAGAGGCCCGCGTACGGCAAAAAAATAAAAAATAAATAATAATAAAATATACAAATTAGGATCATAAGCAAAGGTTGTTTTCCCCCCTAGTTCTCACCACTGCTTCCAGGCTGGCTCAGCTTCACTGGCAGGCTATTATCTGTCTCGTACATGTTCTTCTCCCCTTCACCCTCCATTCTCTGTGATTCTCTCCCTTTCTCTCTCATTCTTTCTGTCTCTCTTTCAATTCCTCTTTCTTACGACATTGGGACACAAGACATGTACACTCTATTCCTAGAATTATTACTATGCCCATGAAACACTGGCTATGTCACTTCAACCCACTGACTTTAAACAAAATAATAATATAAAGGTTAAATTAGTTGCCACCTCTCTATATGATGGAAATCCTGGTGCTAGGTAATACAGTTGTAGATAAGGTTTCTCAAGGTTAACAGATTTTATCTGTTTAATCCTTCCCTGTAGGCGGTCTCTCATTAAATGCCTGCAGGGGCTTAGGGCTAGGGAATGTGCTATACTGGGGGAGGTTTTGGGGTGGGTTGTGGGGAGGAAAGAGCTACCAAGGAAAAGGAGCCCCCAGGTAGTTTTTGATCTTCCAGTGCTACTCTCTTAAATGCAGATTTTGCTTTGAGCTCTTAGAAGAGCTGCTAGGGCCCTTTATAATTGGATAGTATTTATTATGAAGAAGGCGCTTTTATGTGCTTGTGCATATATTCAACTGACCTAGTGTATTTGGATGTAAACACTAAGAATGTTTTGAATTTTTAGCCAGTCCCTTTGGTAGCCACTTTTACAGAGACAATGACCCAGGCTGCCCCAAATGGGCCCAGGATAAATAGCTTTGCCTGGCTTTCCGTAGCCACCTTTTTCAATCACTTCTTTAAAGTGTATTAGTCAGATTACATGAGTTTGTTAGTACTTTAAACCTGGCAGGACAGGGACCTCTAACCCTCTGTTTCTTCATCTGAAATGTGAGAACACTCTACCCCCTACATAGGGTTATTGTGGAAATTAAACAAGATGGTGCATGTAAAGCATTTAGTACAGCTCCTGGCATGTGGTAAGCTCTCAGTTACTGTCGGCTACTATCGTTATTCATCATCTAATGACTACTTGGGGAGTACCCACTATATACAAAGCCCTGGACTAGGTTCTGTGATGCTCTAGTGAAAAAGCCATCATCCCTGCACTGCAGTCTAGAGGAAAGTCAGCAAAGTTTTTCCACGAAGGGCCGGAAGGTAAGTATTTTAGGCTTTGTGGGACATACTGCCTCTCTCACAACTACTCAATTTTGTGTTATAGCTTAAAAGCAGCCACATATGAGACCTAGATGAAAGGATATGGCTGTGTTCCTACAGCTCCAGTAGTTTGCCAAACCCTGGTCTAGAGGGAAGACAGATATTCAAAGGGGCCATTACGATACAGTGTGATAAGTGCTCTGATAGAGTAAGTGGGGAATAATCTAGTCCCTCGCTACTCCAAGTATGGTCCTCAGACCAGCAGCATTGTTATAACCACGGAGCTTGTTAGCAATGCAGAATCTCATACCCCACCCCGGAACTGTTAAATCAGAGTCTATATTTAATAAGAGAAGCTCTGGTAGGGGGCCACTTCATAGAAGGAAAAACATCTGATCTGAAAGCTGGACAAGTAGGAGATTTCCAGGTGACGTGTGGGGCCTGGGGACATCTTTCAGGCAGAAAGCACAGTAAGTGCAAAGGCCCGGAGGTGAGGGAGAGGTGTTTGAGGAACCCAAGAAGTTGAAGACCTTGTCGGTGTTGTTCTGATGTTAACACTACTCTAGGTTAGAAGAAATTTAAGCAACATAACAGTCAAAAGCAGTGACTCGATTCTGTCTAGATCCTGTTTTAAAGAAACCAAGTCTTAAAAGATATTTTTGAGACAATTAGAAAATTTGAACATAGAGTGGGTGTTAATACCACTGGTAGTGAAAATGGTTTTGTGTTTATATAAGAAAATGCCTACTTATTAGAGATATACATGGAAAGATTTAGGGGCAAAATGACCTGACCATGGGAATTGGCTTGAAAAAATATTCACCAAAAAAGAAGACACATAAAAAGGAACAGATGAAGCAAGTGGCACAGAAAGTAAATAATGGTCGAATCAGGGGATGAGCACATGGGTTCATTATATTATTCTCTCCTCTTTTGTGTGCTTTTGACAACTTTCATAATAAAAAGTTAAAAAAGAATTTAGGACTTCATCAAATCTCTTATCTTTGCTTTTATGTGCAGTTCATGATTAAACCATCCCAAGAGCTATGCACAAAGCAATACCTTCCCTTCTTTGAAGACAGTTCAGAGGCCCTTGACAGAAGGTCACTTTGAGACCTGGTGGAGCTACATGCATTTTCTTTTATTGGAAAGAACAGAAAAACAATAACTTTATGGAGGTTTTGACTCCATTTCTTTAAGCAGATGCATCTGAGCCTGGGCACAGGGCCTCGGCCCAGAGGTAGCACAGACCCTCACCCAGAGGCCCCTGTGGTGCAGGCACAGCCAGGCCTGCAGCCTGGTGGGCAGTATTCTGCAGTGGACACATGAAGAATGTGCACTTCCGTGATCCTGGGTTTGGAATCATACGTATACAACAGTGGCTTTTGATGGTGAAGATTACAGATTTTTCAGTGAGTGACATTTACTGTAACTCTGAGAAGATCAGTAATAAGGAAATGAGAACAGCAAAAGGAGATGGCTTTGGAGCCACCATTTATCAGCTCTGTAGCCTTGAGAAAGCTATTAAGTTTCTCAAGGTCTCATTTCATCATCTGTAAAATTATTTCACCTACTCAATTGGATTGCTGTGAAGATTTAATGAGATAATTTGTATAAAGGCTTGGTCTCATTTGGAGCTGTAAGAAGTAATCAATAAATGCATTTTTTCTGAGTTGGACTTCTTTGTATTCTCCCTTATTTCTTATGTGGTTTGTAAAGCTTACTTTTGGACCTCAAATTTTACTGTTCCCCCGGTATCCTGTCTTCATCTCCAATGCAAAAAGTGGCCCTTTAGCATGTATCTCTTAACCTGGACCTTCTTCCTGCCTGGAATGTTGACACGATTCCTAGAGGTAGAGCAGCCATCTTGCCATCCTGAGGATTAGCCTACAACCTAAGGGTGTCAGGGCAGAAGGATAGAAACCTTGGTCCTCAGTGGCAATGTGGGACTGTACCAAGACTGGACTACCCACAGAATTTCACCTTTAAAGAACATACATCCGGGCTTCCCTGGTGGCACAGTGGTTAAGAATCCGCTTGCCAATTCAGGGGACACAGGTTCCAGCCCTGGTCCGGGAAGATCCCACGTGCCGCGGAGCAACTAAGCCCATGCGCCACAACTACTGAAGCCTATGCGCCTAGAGCCCGTGCTCCGCAACAGGAGAAGCCAATGCAATGAGAAGCCCATGCACCGCGACTAAGAGTAGCCCCCGTTCACCGCAACTAGAGAAAGCCTGTGCACAGCAACGAAGACACAGTGCAGACAAAAATAAATTTATTTAAAAAAATAAAAAACATGCATCCTAGAATTTTAAACTCCAACTGTCTCTAACATAAGAAAGAAAATAGGTATAGGTAAGGAAGTGTGGCAGAATACTGATAAATGATGAATCTGGAGAATGGATACATGGATTCACTATATTTTTCTCTCTACTTCTGTGTGTGTGTATGTGTGTGCACATGTGTGTGAACATTTTCATAATAAAAAGCTTTTTAAAATTTTAACTTCAAGAAATTTCCCACCTTGATTATTTTGTGAGGCTCCAGCTCATGATTAAGCTCTTCCAAGAGCAGAGCACAATGGTTTTCTGTTAGCAGAGTTTTCACTGGCCTCATCCATATACTCCAGACCTGCCTCCATATTCCTGCCGTGATGCTGCCCTCTGCTGGCCCCTGCCATGGTGTGTGCCTCAGGTTAAGCGTTCCACCATGTCAAAGGGTCCTGGTTGTAAGCTCTCTCTACTGAACGTTTTCAGGGAGAGATCTGTTTCTTGATTTCAGATGATGTTTGATAAGTGAGTGTCCCTTCTATTCTAAAATTCTTGATGTTTGCTTTTTTCAAGGCACCATGAATGCTCAAAAATGGCATATGGGGAGATACAAGCTACATAAAACCCTGCCTCTGAAGTTCATGTTATGGGGACGAGGATTCATAAGCTTCCCCCTGGAGCTGATGCCCTCCATTTCATTCTCACTTCTCTGATTTCTTCAGTTTTCTACTCATGGAGATGTTCTGGGATATATTTCTGAAATCCCATCCTTTCTGCTTTTATTTAATCTTAGGCTTCATGGATGTGATAGCGGTGAAATGACTATTTAAGATGGATCAGGAAGAGATAAAGGGCTAGGTGCTGGTTGCTTTACAAGGAGGTTGTTGAATCATTTCTGTGATCCCAGAACAGAATAGATCCCAGAATAGATAGAAATTGTACCACTAGTTTGACTGGCAAGAGATTGAGGAACTTGCACTATCTTTTCAAGTTGAGGAAAAACTGACAGGTTCATACGCCCTCCTTAATATAATTAAGGTTGTGGAAATTGCCTTTTAGGACGGAGTTTTTTTTTATGCACTTCCTCAAATTACCCATGGCTTCTGGGTAATTAAAGACAGGGCTTTACAAGCAGGCTGTGTTTTCTATGTCCATTCATTCAGGAGCAGATAAAATAAAATTGTTTTGTTACTCGTGGCAAATGGAAGTTGTCTAATTCCTGTTTACTCATGGACATGAGGGGTACATATTAAAGACAGAGGGGAACTTTTAGGGATTATGTAATTCACTCTTCTCATTTTACAGACATGAAAACAGAGGGCCACGTGAGATGGGGCAATTTACCAGATGTCTCATTGCTAGCTCAGTGGTAGGCAGGCACTGGAGCTTAGATATCTTTTTAAGTGCACTTGGAACATTTACCAGGATAGATCATGTCCTGGATCATAAAAGAAACCCTAACCAAAATAATTCAAGTCATACAATTACGTACTCTAATCATAATGGAATTAAAACAGAAATCAATAACAAAAGAACAGGAAAATTCCGAAACGTTTGAAAAAAATCAAACACACTGCTAAATAATACATGTGTCAAAAAATAAGTCTCAAAGAAAATACTTTGAACTGTATGAAAATGAAAATAGAACATATTAAGATTTGTGGAATGCCACTAAGGCAGTGCTTAAAGGGAAATTTATGGCATTAAATGCTTATATTAGAAAATAAGTGTTTCAGATTAATAATCTCAACTCCCATCTTAAGGAACTAGAAAAAGAAGAGCAAAATAAGCCCCAAGCAAGCATAAAGAAAGATAAAGGTAGAAGTTAACTGAACTGAAAACAGGAAAAAAAAAATAATAAACAGCTGGTTTTGATAAATATTGATAAACTTGTGGACAAAGCCTGTCACCTGCCATATCAGTAAACAAAGGATGTTGAGGCCATCAATCCATCAGCCAGTGCAGCCATCCCCAGTGGTGCACCCTGAGGGGACTCAGGGTGGAGGAAGACAGGATACTGGCCTTAGACGGTTAAGGTGCATATCAAAGGAATAATTACAATAAATCCAGACTCTTGCATCTTCCCATACATAGAAAGGTATTAAGTTCATTAACTTGAGATGTCTGGTTTTCTTTAATTAGCAGTAATCTTTTGATGTTCTGACTACCTGGGGTTTTTTTTTTGCAAAAACTTCTATATACCTGGCTCCTCCCCTACCTCTTCGGAATAGTCCCTCAGAGCTATCTGAGAGGCTGTCTCTCTGGTTAAAATCCTCAGTAAGTCCATTGTATAAGACATAATTTTCAACTTTTAGGTTGTACATTTTTTTCAGTCAATAAACTTGTAGCAAGACTGCCAAAGGAGACGGAGAAGAAAGAGGAGAGTAACCACTCTCTTTTAGTTTTAGCACTGAAAGTCCTGCATCCCAGGAAATCCCCCATTCCTGAGCAATCTGGGATGGTTGGTCACCCTACAACAAATTACCCAGGGATGGAAAAAATTTCACTACAGACCTGCAGAGGATAAAAAGGAAATACTAAAAACAACTCTACACACAGAAAGTCAACCAATCCTGATGAAATGGACTGTTTCTTTGAAAACCACAAATTATAAAAACCCACCCAAGATGAAATAGACAACCTGAATAACTTGATAAGTACTAAAGAAATTGAATTCATAGTTAACAACCTCCTGTAAAAGAACTCTCCAGGCCCAAATGGTTTCACTGGCAAATTCTACTAATCATTTAAAGAAGAAATAGCACAAATTCCTTATAATCTCTTGCAAAAAAATAGAATAGGAAGGAATATTTCCCATCTTGTTATTTGATTACTTAATTACTCTGATACCAGAACCAGAAAAGAGATTAGAAGAAAACCACAGCCCAATAACCCTCATGAACATAGGTGCAAAAATTTTCAATGAGGTATTACCGAATTAAATCCAGCTCTTCCTTTCTTGTTTCCTTCCTTCCTTTGTACCTTCCTTCCTTTCTACGTTCCTTCCTTTCTACATTCCTTCCTTTCTACCTACCTACCTGTCTATCCATCCATCCACTCACCCACCCATCCATCTACCTACCTAGCTATCTCACCATGAACAAGTGCATCTTATCCTGGTGATGCAAGAAGACTGGCTCAATTTTCAAATAACAATCAATGTTATCCACCATATTAACAATCTAAAGAAGAAAAATGACATGATCTTACCAAGTGGTACAGAATAAGCTTTTCACAATTCAGCATTTAATCATGATACAAATTTTTGGTGAACTAGAAATAGAAGGTAACATTCTCAACCCAATAAAAAGCATCTACAAAAAATGTACAGCTAACATCATACTTAATGATGAAAAAATGAATGTGTTTCTTCTAAGATCAGAAACAAGACTGGGATATCTACTCTCCTCACTCCTAGTCAACATGGTATTGAAGTCTAGCTAGTGCAATAAGGCAAGAAAAAAAGGCATACATATTAGAAAGAAAGAAATAATCATATTACCTGTGAATAGGGATGATTTTAAGAAAATCACAAGGAATCTACAAAAAACAAAAACAAAACCCTCCCAGAACAATAAATGAGTTCACTGACAGAGCAGAATTCAAGGTCAATTCACAGTATCAGCTGTATTTGTTATATACTAGCATGAACAATTAGAACCTCAAATTTAATACAAATACAATAGACCCCCCAAAAACAGAGAGAAAGAAATATTGACATATAAATCTAACAAAACATGTATAGGTTCTATATGCTGAAAACTACAAAACTCATGAAAGAAAGCAAAGAATACCTTGAAAAATGCAGATGTAAACCTTGTGAGTTGGAAGTCTCAAAAGAGTAAACATGTTAGTTCACCACAAATTAACCTACAAGTTTAATACAATTCCAATACAAATTCCAGAAGAACTTTTTGTTGATGTGGACAGCTTATTCTAAAACTCATATGGAATGGCAAAGAAACTAGAATAGCCAAAAAAATTTTTCAAAAAAAATAAAGTTTTACCCTAAAGACTCAACACAAAAACTACTAGAATTGATAAACAAATTCAGTAAGATAGCAGGATACAAGATTAACATACAGAAATCTGCTGCATTTATTTACACTAAGAATGAAATTCAGAGAGGGAAAGTTAATTAAAAAGTCCCTTTTAAAATTGTATCAAAAAATAAAATACTTAGGAATAAGCCTGACCAAGGGGTTAAAGACTTATATGATGAGAACTATAAAACATTGATAAAGGAAACTGAAGATGATTCAAAGAAATGGAAAGATATTCCATGCTCTTGGATTGGAAGAATTAATATTTTTAAAATGGCCACATTACCCAAAGCAACCTACAGATTTAACCCGATCCCTATCAAATCATCCATGGCATTTTTCACAGAACTAAAACAAATAATCCTAAAATTTATATTGAACAATAGAAGACCCAGAAGTGCCAAAGAAATCTTGAGGAAAAAGAATAAAGCTGAGGCATACTTTCCCAGACTTCAGATAATACTACAAAGCTACGGTAATCAAAACAGTGTGATATTGGCCCCAAACCATCACATGGATCAATGAAACAGAACAGAGAGCCCAGAAATAAATCTACACACATATGGTCAATTAATCTTCGACAAAGGAGTCAAGAATATACAATGGAAAATGACAGTCTCTTCAGCAAGTGGTGTTGGGAAAGATGGACAGCCGCATGTAAATCAATGAAGTTAGAACACTCCCTCACACCATATACAAAAATAAACTCAAAATGGCTTAAAGACGTAAGTTTAAAACATGACACCATAAAACTCCTAGAAGAGAACATAGGCAAAACATTCTCTCACATAAATGATAGTAATGTTTTCTTAGGTCAGTCTCCCAAGGAAATAGAAATAAAAGCAAAAGTAAACCAATGGGACCTAATCGAACTTATAAGCTTTTGCACAGCAAAGGAAACCTAAACAAAACAAAAAGACAGCCTACGGACCGGGAGAAAATATTTGCAAATGATGTGACCAACAGGGCTTAATATCCAAAATATACAAACAGCTCATACAACTTAATAACAACAACAAAACAACCCAATCAATAAATGGGCAGAAGATCTAAATAGCCATTTCTCCAAAGAAGACATCCAGATGTCCAACAGGCACATGAACAGATGCTCAACATCGCTAATTATTAGAGAGGTGCAAATCAAAACTACAAATGAGGTATCACCTCACACTGGTCAGAGTGGCCATCATCAAAAAGTCTACAAATAATAAATGCTGGAGAGGGTGTGGAGAAAAGGGAACTCTCCTACACTGTTGGTGGGAATGTAAATTGGTACAGCCACTATGGAAAGCAGTATGGAGGTTCCTTAAAAAACTAAAAATAGAACTACCATATGACCTAGCAATCCTACTCCTGGGAATATCTTCAGAAAAAACTCTAATTGGAAAAGATACATGCACCCCAATATGCATAGCAGCACTATTTACAATAGCCAAGACATGGAAGCAACCTAAATGTCCATCAACAGGTGAATGAATACAGAATATGTGGTGTGTGTGTGTGTATATATATATATATATATATATATATATATATATATACACACAATGGAATGTCACTCAGCCATAAAAAAGAATGAAATGACCATTTGCAACAACATGGATGGACCTAGAGATTATCATACTAAGTGAAGTCAGACAGAGAAAGATAAATATCATATGATATCACTTATATGTGGAATCTAAAAAATGATACAAATGAACTTATTTACAAAAGAGAAACAGACTCACAGACATAGAAAAAATCTTATGGTCACAAAAGGGAAAGGGGTATGGGAGGGATAGATTAGGAGTTTGGGATTAACATATACACACTGCTACATATAAAATAGATAAACAAGGTCCTACTGTATAGCACAAGGAACTATATTTAATATCTTATAATAAACTATGTTTAAAATCTTGTAATAAACTACAAAACAATCAGAAAAAGAATATGTATATGTAAAACTGAATCACTTTGCTGTACACTTGAAACTAATACAACATTGCAAATTAACTATACTTCAATAAAAAAATAACTGATATTAAAAAAAAAAGACTTCCTCTCTTCACCTACATCAGAGGGAAGGCAGCTCGTGAGAAATGAGGTCTCATGGAAGATATATATCACTTTGTTGTACACCAGAAACTAACACAACATTGTAAATCAAATATACTTCAATAAAAATAAATAAAATTGTATAGCTTGGTTCCTCAAACTTTAAGACGTACTATACAGCTACAGAAATCAATACAGGAGGACCTTCAAGATGGAGGAGGAGAAAGAAGTGGAGATCACCTTCCTTTCCACAAATACATCTACATGTGGAAGAACTCCTACAGAACACCTACTGAACGCTGGCAGAAGACTTCAGACTTTGCAAAAGGCAAGAAACTCCCCACGTACCTGGCCATGTGGCTGACACAGTCTTAGTGCTCTGGCCAGGTGTCAGGCCTGAGCCTCTGACATGGGAGAGCTGAGTTCAGGACATTGGACCACCAGAGACCTCCCAGCCCCATGTAATATCAATTGGCGAGAGCTCTCCTAGAGATCTCTGTCTCAACGCCAAGACCCAGCTTCACTCAACAACCTGCAAGCTACAGTGCTGGACACCCTATGCCAAACAACTAACAAGACAGGAACACAACCTCACCTATTAGCAGAGAGGCTGCCTAAAATCATAATAAGGCCACAGACACCCCAAAGCACACCACTGGAGGCGGTCCTGCCTATAAGAAAGACAAGATCCTGCCTCATTCACCAGAATACAGGTACCAGTCCCCTCCACCAGGAAGTCTACACAACCCACTGAACCAACCTTACCTACTGGGGCAGACATCAGAAACAATGGGAATTACAAACATGCAGCCTTCAAAAAGGAGATCCCAAACCCAGTAAGTTAAGCAAAACGAGAAGACAGAGAAACACACAGCAGATGAAGAAGCAAGGTAAAAGCCCACCAGACCAAACAAATGAAGAGGAAATAGGCAGTCTACCTGAAAAACAATTCAGAGTAATGAAAGTAAAGATGATCCACAATCTTGGAAATAGAATTGAGAAAACACAAGAAACATTTAACAAGGATCTAGAAGAACTAAAGAGCAAACAAACAATGATGAACAACACAATAAATGAAATGAAAAATTCTCTAGAAGGAATCAAAAGCAGAATAACTGAGGCAGAAAACCAGATAAGTGACCTGGAAGATAAAATAGTGGAAATTTAGCTACCACAGAGCAGAATAAAGAAAAAAGAATGAAAAGAATTGAGGACAGTCTCAGAGACCTCTGGGACAACATTAAACACACCAGCATTCGAATTACAGGGGTCCCAGAAGAAGAAGAGAAAAAGAAAGGAACTGAGAAAATATTTGAAGAGATTATAGTTGAACACCTCCTTAATATGGGAAAGGAAATAGTCAATCAAGACCAGGAAGCACAGAGAGTCCCATACAGGATAAATCCAAGGAGAAACATGCCAAGACACATATTAATCAACATATCAAAAATTAAATACAAAGAAAAAATATTAAAAGCAACAAGGGAAAAGTAACAAATAACATACAAGGGAATTCCCATACAGTTAACAGCTGATCTTTCAGCAGAAACTCTGCAAGCCAGAAGGGACAGGCAGGACAAATTCAAAGTGATGAAAGGGAAAAACCTACAACCAAGATTACTCTACCCAGCAAAGATCTCATTCAGATTCAATGGAGAAATTAAAACCTTTACAGACAAGCAAAAGTTAAGAGAACTCAGCACCACCAAACCAGCTTTACAACAAATGCTAAAGGAACTTCTCCAGGAAGGAAACACAAGAGAAGGAAAAGACCTACAATAACAAACCCAAAACAATAAAGAAAATGGTAATAGGAACATACATATCGCTAACTACCTTAAATGTAAATGGTTAAATGCCGCAACCAAAAGACATAGACTGGCTGAATGGATACAAAAACAAGATCCATATATACGTTGTCTTCAAGAGACCCACTTCAGACCTAGGGACACACATAGACAAAGTGAGGGAATGGAAAAAGATATTCCATGCAAATGGAGATCAAAAGAAAGCTGGAGCAGCAATTCTCATATCAGACAAAATAGACTTTAAAATAAAGACTATTACAGGAGACAAAGAAGGACACTACATAATGATCAAGCGATCAATCCAAGAAGAAGATATAACAATTGTAAATATTTATGCACCCAACATAGGAGTACCTCAACACATGAGTCAAATGTTAACAGCCATAAAAGGGGAAATCGACAGTAACACAATAACAGTAGGGGACTTTAACACCCTACTTTCACCAATGGACAGATCAACCAAAATGAAAATAAGTAAGGAAACACAAGCTTTAAATGATACATTAAACAAGATGGCCTTAATTGATATTTATAGGACATTCCATGCAAAAACAACAGAATACACATTCTTCTCAAGTGCTCATGAAAAATTCTGCAGAATAGATCATATCTTGGATCACAAATCAAGTCTGGATAAATTTAAGAATATTGAAATCATATCAAGCATCTTTTCTGACCACAATGCTATGAGACTAGATATCAATTAAAGGAAAAAAACTAAAAAATACAAACACATGGAGGTTAAACAATATGCTACTAAATAACCAACAGATCACTGAAGAAATCAAAGAAGAAATCAAAAAATACCTAGAAACAAATGATAATGAAAACACAATGGCCCAAAACCTATGGGATGCAGCAAAAGCAGTTCTAAGAGGGAAATTTACATAAATACAATCATACCTCAGGAAACAAGAAAAATCTTAAACAACCTAATCTTACATGTAAAGCAATTAGAGAAAGAAGAACAAAAAAACCCCAAAGTTAGCAGAAGGAAAGAAATCATAAAGATCAGATCAGAAATAAATGAAAAAGAAATGATGGAAACAATAGCAAAAGTTGGTTCTCTGAGAACATAAACAAAATTGATAAACCATTAGCCAGACTCATCAAGAAAAAAAGGGAGAAGACTCAAATCAACAGAATTTGAAATGAAAAAGAAGTAACAACTGACACTGCAGAAATACAAAGGATCATGAGAGACTACTATAAGCAACGATATGTCAATAAAATGGACAACCTGGAAGAAATGGACAAATTCGTAGAAAAGCACAACCTTCCGAGACTGAACCAGGAAGAAATAGAAAATATGAACAGACCAATCACAAGCACTGAAATTGAAACTGTGGTTAAAAATCTTCCAACAAACAAAAGCCCAGGACCAGATGGACTCACAGGAGAATTCTATCAAACATTTAGAGAAGAGCTATCCTTCTAACACCTATCCTTCTCACACTCTTCCAAAATATAGCAGAGGGAGGAACACTCCCAAACTCATTCTGCGAGGTAACCATCATGCTGATACCAAAACCAGAAAAAGATATCACAAAGAAAGAAAACTACAGGCCAATATCACTGATGAACATAGATACAAAAATCCTCAACAAAATGCTAGCAAACAGAAACCAACAGCACATTAAAAGGATAATACACCATGATCAAGGGGGATTAACCCAGGAATGAAAGGATTCTTCAATATATGCAAATCAATCAATGTGATACACCATATTAACAAACTGAAGAATAAACACCATATGATCACCTCAAGAGACGCAGAAAAAGCTTTTGACAAAATTCAACACCGATTTATGATAAAAACCCTCCAGAAAGTAGGCATAGAGGGAACTTATCTCAACATAATAGAGGCCATATATGACAAACCCACAGCCAACATCGTTCTCAATGGTGGGAAATCTGAAACCATTTCCACTAAGATCAGGAACAAGACAAGGTTGCCCACTCTCACCACTATTATTCAACATAGTTTTGGAAGTTTTAGCCACGGCAATCAGAGAAGAAAAACAAATAAAAGGAATCGAAATTGGAAAAGAAGAAGTCAAACTGTCACTGTTTGCAGATGACATGATACTATACAAAGAGAATCTTAAACATGCTACCAGAAAACTACTAGAGCTAATCAATGAATTTGGTAAAGTAGCAGGATACAAAATTAATGCACTGCAATCTCTTGCATTCCTATACACTAATGATGAAAAATCTGAAAGAGAAATTAAGGAAACACTCCCATATACCATTGCAACAAAAAGAATAAAATACCTAGGAATAAACCTACCTAGGGAGACAAAAGACCTGTATGCAGAAAACTATAAGACACTGATGAAAGAAATTAAAGATGATACAAACAGAAGGAGAGATATATCATGTTCTTGGATTGGAAGAATCAACATTGTGTAAATGAATATACTATCCAAAGCAATCTACAGATTCAATGCAATCCCGATCAAACTACCACTGGCATTTTTCACAGAACTAGAACAAAACATTTCACAATTTGTATGGAAACGAAAATGACCCGGAATAGACAAAGCAATCTTGAGAAAGAAAAACAGAGCTGGAGGAATCAGGCTCCCTGACTTCAGACTATACTACAAAGCTACAGTAATCAAGACAGTATGGTACTGGAACAAAAGCAGAAATATAGATCAATGGAACAGGATAGAAATCCCAGAGATAAACCCATGCACATATGGTCACCTTATTTTTGATAAAGGAGGGAAGAATATACTGTGGAGAAAAGACAGTCTCTTCAATAAGTGGTGCTGGGACAACTGGACAGCTACATGTAAAAGAATGAAATTAGAACACTCCCTAACATCATACACAAAAATAAACTCAAAATGGATTAAAGACCTAAATGTAAGGCCAGACACTATAAAACTCTTAGAGGAGAACATAGGCAGAACACTCTATGACATAAATCACAGCAAGATCATTTTGGACCCACCTCCTAGAGAAATGGAAATAAAAACAAAAATAAAGAAATGGGACCTAATGAAACTTACAACTTTTGCACAGCAAAGGAAACCATAAACAAGACGAAGAAACAACCCTCAGAATTGGAGAAAATATTTTCAAATGAAGCAACTGACAAAGGATTAATCTCCAAAATTTACAAGCAGCTCATGCAGCTCAATATCAAAAAAACAAACAACCCAATCCAAAAATGGGCAGAAGACCTAAACAGACATTTCTCCAAAGAAGATATACAGATTCCCAAGAAACACATGAAAGAATGCTCAACATCACTAATCATTAGAGAAATGCAAATCAAAACTACAATGAGGTATCACCTCACACCGGTCAGGATGGCCAGCATCAAAAAATCTACAAACAATAAATGCTGGAGAGGGTGTGGAGAAAAGGGGACCCTCTTGCACTGTTGGTGGGAATGTAAATTGATACAGCCACTATGGAGAACATTATGGAGGTTCCTTAAGAAACTAAAAATGGAACTGCCATATGACCCAGCAATCCCACTGCTGGGCATATACCCTGAGAAAACCATAAATCAAAAAGACAAATGTAGCACAATGTTTATTGCAGCACTGTTTACAATAGCCAGGACATGGGAGCAACCTAAGTGTCCTTCAATAGATGAATGGATAAAGAAGATGTGGCACATATATACAATGGAATATTACTCAGCCATATAAAGAGACGAAATTGAGTTATTTGTACTGAGGTGGCTGGACCTAGAGTCTGTCATAGAGAGTGAAGTAAGTCAGAAAGAGAAAAACAAATACCGTATGCTAACACATATATATGGAATCTAAAAAAGAAAAAAATCTGTTCTGAAGAATCTAGGGGTAGGACAGGAATAAAGAAGCAGATGTAGAGAATGGACTTGAGGACATGGGGAGGGGGAAGGGTAAGCTGGGATGAAGTTAGAGAGTGGGATGGACATATATACACTACCAAATGTAAAATAGATAGCTAGTGGGAAGCAGCCGCATAGCACAGGGAGATCAGCTTGATGCTTTGTGACCACCTAGAGGGGTGGGATAGGGAGGGTGGGAGGGAGACGCAAGAGGGACAGGATATGGGGATATATGTATACGTATAGCTGATTCACTTTGTTATAGAGTAGCAACTAACACAACAATGAAAAGCAATTATACTCCAATAAAGATGTTAAAAAAATAAAGAAATCAAGACAGTGTGGTATTGGTGAAGGAACAAACCATAGACCAATGAGACAGCATAGAGAGACCAGAAATAGACCTACACAGATATGACCAATTGATGTTCCATAGAGGTTCAAAGGCAATTCAATGGAGAAAGGATTATCTTTTCAACAAATAGTGTTGGAACAACTGGATATCCATATGTAAAAAAAACCCAAAACAACCTAATTTTCACATCTACACAAAACTTAATTCAAATAGATCATAGATCTAATTGTAAAAGATAAAAATATAGAACTTTTACAGAAAAACATAGGGGAAAATCTTCTTGATCTTGATTAGGCAAAGAATTCTTAGATAAGACACTAAAAGTATGATTCACAACAGAAAATATTGGTAAATTAGACTTCAACAAAGTTAAAAACTTTTGCTCTGATAAAGATATTGTTAACAGAATGAAATACATACTACACTCTTGGATAAAATATGTATAAATCACATATCAAAGGTCTTGTATGCACAGTATATAAAAAGCTCTCAATATTTAATGGGAGGAGAAGGATTGATCCAGCAATCACCCTGTTAGGTATTTTCCCTAGGGAAATAAAAACTTTTGTTCATGCAGCTCTATTGAAAATCAACCAAAACTGGAAATAACCCAAATGTCCACCAAAAGATGAATAAATACAAACTGTGATATGTCCATAGAATGGAATTTTACTCAGCAATAGAAAGAACTGAACTACTGATACATGTAACAACCTGGATTTTCTTCAAGGCATTATGCTAAATGATAAAAAAGCCATTCTCAAAAGGTTATACACTGTATTATACAACATTTTTGAAAGGACTGAAGCATAGTGCCAGAGAACAGATTAGGGGTGGTGTGAAGGTGAGATTATGAAGATAACAGGAGACACTTTTTTGGGGTGACAGAACTATTTTGCATTCAGACTGTGGTGGTAGTTACAGAAATCAATACATGTGTTAAAATCCATAGAGCTGTATGTACATCACATGTTAACTTAAAAAATAACATTTGAATCTTTAATAATAATAGACATTTACTTTTCTGAAATAATTTCTGAAAACCCTAAGAATTAGATATTGGACTAAATGACCTCTCAAGATTCTTATAGCTCTTAGTCTTATTGAGCAGTTCCTAAGGAAAACACTAAAGACAGATTCATCTGTATTTAATTTAATTGCTTCTAATACTACAAATTTGGGTAAAACAATCTCAAATACTTTAAAGATAATAGGATAATAGAGGGGAAAGAATAGGTGTTTAATTTATCATTGAAACAGTCATTTTCTCTAACATGTGAAACAAGAAACATGTGGAAAAAGAGTAAGTCGTCATTCTAACCTTATTAGAACTCATTTGCATTTCAGTCAGGAGCTGTTTTAACCACAGCAACTTAAACACAATAGGGACCCAACCTTCCATTTTTCTGCTCCTCCATCCTTAGCATATAGCCTACATCCTCTGGGTCACCTCATGGGCCATAGCTGATGGATCTCCAACTGTTCTGTTTACCTTCCAGGGGAACAAGAAAGATGAAGGGGAGGATATGCAAAAAACTTCCAACTGAGTTAAGTCCGTTCAAGGAGTTTTGTTTGGCGGTGCATGTGTGCTTCCTCTCAGTGGCCAGACCTTGGTTACATGGCTATCTCTATCTGCAAGGGAGGTTGGGAAATGTAGTTTTTTAGCTGGGCCCAATGCAGTCCAGGATAAGATCAGAATTCTGTTACTAATGAAGGAGAGGAAATGGATGTTGGGTATTCAGCTAGTAGTTTCTGCAATAGATTCTCCCATGGGAGAGAGGGTTAATTTGATTTCATGAGGAAGGGTGGGCAGAAAGGCAGTTTGCAATAGCCCAGAGAAGCATTTGTCTTTCAGGGGGATTATCTGGTTGAATAAGCTGTGGAGAACAACTCCGCCTCAGTAAGAATCGCTTTACCAGGAGGACTCTCAGTCTGACTAAGAAAAGATCCTCTCCAGTCTGTCAGGATTTGAGAATAAAAAGTGTCTTCCGTTCCTGGAAGCTTCCAGGAAGAATTACAAGTTGTACCTCCACGTTGACTAGGTCTTGATTGAGCTGAGGACCCATATGGTAGTTTCCAGGCTTGCAGATGACGTAGGACTGCCCAGCAGTTGGGGCTAAAGGCTCGGTCATCACTCACGATTTGCACACACTGGGGGGAGCAAAGGCTTCCGGTAGCTCTTCCACCGACCCACTTCTGTGGCACTTGGAATATCTCCACCATTTCCTCTCCACTGTAGAGACGCCCCAGCCTTTGGGAGGGACACAGGTGTTTTCAGCACTGTCCTTTGTTGCTATCTTCCTGAACTCCCTCCTCAAGGGTCTGTTAATGCTGTTACCTGGAAAAACTGTCTCACGGTTTTGCTCTCTTCCCCAACTAGGCCTCTCCTTTTCAGCTGTGTTTTTAGCTCTAATCTTTACCCTCCCACTGTATTGCTGTGATGGCCCATATGTGGTGATAAGTAAAATATGGAAATATATATGTGTATTAGTCAGGGTTCTCCGGAGAAACAAAACCAATCGGATATTTGTAAACAAATAAATACAATAAATCAATGTAAACAAATAAATGTACATATATAAAAAAATAGAAATTGACTCACGTGATTATGGAGATGAAGAAGTCCCACGATTTGCCATCTGGAAACTGGGGAACAAGGGAAGCCGGTGGTATAGGTCAGTCCGAGTCTGAAGGCCTGAGAACCAGGAGTACTGAGCTCCCAAAGCGAGAGGAAGTAAACGTCCCGGCTCAGGCAGAGCGCAAACTCACCCCTCCTCCACCTTTTGGTCCTTTTCACGCCCTCAGGGGAGCTGATGATGCCCAGCTGTGCTGATGAGGCTACCAATCTGCCACTTCAAATGCTAATCTCTTTCAGAAACACCCTCACAGGTGCACCCAGAAATAATGATTTCCCAGCGATCTGGGCATCTCTTAGACTAGTCAACGTGAGGTATAAAATTAACCATCATGACCTGCATTTATTTAGCTTTTGACCACAGCAATGGGAGGTGAGCTCTGAGAGCATTTGGGGGTCTCTAAAGTGATAACATACAGTGGCAATAATAATAACAACAACAACAACACAAATAAGAATAAAGAAACATACAGACTTCCAGCCCTCTGTAAACGTGACGACCTAAATCCCTCTGCAGTCACTGGATTTCTGGCCCAAGCCCCTCGCTCTTACCACTTGAGCGTGTACCCAACAGGTTTCTCGCTCTTACCGCTTGAGCGTGTACCCAACATGTCTCTCATTGTCAGCACCTGCATTTCTTTGTGTGCGGACCTTCTCTTGCTGCTGGAGCCCACTTAGCTGCTCACACCGCCAGGCAGAAGTACCAGGGAATTAATGCTCCCTAGGAGCAGCCCTCAAGCAACGACTTATGCGAACTGGTGTAGAAATGGCCCCTTGTGTGGAGTAAATCCGAGGCATACCCTGTATGCTGGCTGCCAGAGTCTCCCCTGGGGGATAAGCTCCAGGCATCCACCATGGCGGCTGCCTCAAGAACACATGCTTGCCCCCCACCGGTGTTCCCTTCACCTCCCCAAAAGACTAGTTATCCTAGAGTCCTTGTCTTAGGATCTGCTTCTGAGGGAACCCAAACTAAGACAGGTCCCAAATGACAGTACTATGAGGAACAGCACGTATAAGCAGACAAAGAAGACATCACTATTTCATGCTTTTTTTTTTTTGAGATGCTCCTGAGTCTCACACTAACGGCTAAGGTATTATTGCTTCATGTCAATTCTAACACACTTAGATATCTGTTTTCTAAATCCAGAACAGATTGGAAGTAAAAAATTAGAAGGGAGTAGTTTTATGCTACAGGAAGGCAGAGCAGGAACTAAAAACTGAATACAAGGGAAGGGTAAAAACATGATTGAAAAAATAAGCAGTCACAGATACAGAGAACAAACAGGTGGCTGCCAGATGGAAGGGGGCTGGGGAATGAGAGAAACAGGTGAGGGAGATTGAGGTACAAACTTCCAGTTACAAAATAAATGAGTCATGGCAATGAAATGTACAGTGTGGGGAACGTAGTCCATAATTATGTCATATCTTTCTAGGGCGGCAGATGGTAACTAGCTTTACGGTGGTGACCATTTTATAATGTATAGAAATATCGAATCACTATGTTGTGTAGCAGGAACTAACATAGTGGTGTAGGTCAATTATACTTCAAAAACAAACTCACAGAAAAAGAGATCAGACTTGTGGTAACCAGAGACGGGGTGGCATGGGCGAGGGGGAACTGGATGAAGGTGGTCAATCGGTATAAACTCCCAGTTATAAGTACTAGGGATGTAACGGACAACATGATAAATATAATGAACACTGATGAACGTTATCTGTGAAAGTTGTTAAGAGGAAATCCTAAGAGTTCTCATCACAAGGAAAAAAATTTTCTTTTGAAAAAATTTTATATCTATATGAGATGATGGTTGCTTGCTAAACTTATTGTGATAATCATTTCATGAGGTATGTTAAGTCAGACCATTCTGCTGTACACCTTAAACTTATGCAGTGCTGTGTGTCCATTATATCTCAATAAAACTGGAAGAACAAAAATAAGCAGACATGGTTATTGGTACCCACAGCAGATGGAGACCATTTAGTTTAGGACAAATAGCACTACACACTTCAGATGGTCCCAATGGGTCAGTGTTTATAGAATTGTAGATGAACTGTTCTAACTTCTAGATCCCTGCTCTTGAACCAATGTGGTAATCCACTGCGCACCGTTGTTGCCCAGGTATAGCAGCCACTTTATCAGGCCTCTTTAGCATCATGCTCACCTCTCCTTAATTCGTCCCCACTGCTGTTGCCAGAGAGATCATTTTAACATGCAAACCAAATTATGCTTAATATCCTTCAGTAGCAGTATTTCTCAGCCAGGGAATGTCCCAGATGTCCTAGGGGGTGTATGCCCTTAAAAAATTTTTTTTTTTTGATTTCCTGTTTCAGATTCTATTTTTCTGAACTTGAAATAGGAATGTTAGAATTACTTAATTATTCCCACCTGTGAAAGCCCAAGCATTTGCTCCCCTCTTGAGTGGGCCTGCACGGTGGTTAATCAGATGGGAAGAAGGAAAACCCTCTTGAAGCAATTACTCAGCTGGGTTATCAGGGGACCACTGATAAGCACAGTGGGGTTTTAGCCGGTACACTATTTTAAGTTGTTTGCGTTTTTGGTTATGTATTTTAAAATTTATACCCGTAAGGAATTAATGGCTAAAGACGGGACACATTTAGGTACTCACATCAAAATGCAACAAAAGAATGAAAAAACATAAGAAAGAACATTCTCTAAATCTCTTCAAGATAATTTCATCAGATCTAGAAATTGCACCTATTAACAACACTTGTTATATAGTATATCAAGGGATCTCTGATACTTGTGACTGTTACATGTAATCTGGTGTCCGGTTTATAGGGTATAAAGCCTGTTAATACCTACAAAGTGTTCTCGGCTAGAAGAGCTGGGAAAGAGCAGTCCGAAGCCCTTTCCTAATTTCATCACTTAGAAACAAACACTAATGTTTCAAAAGTAAACCAGTTGGTATTTTTTTTCATAGCAAAGGCAAGCATTCCAATATTAGGTCATAAAAGCAGTTTTAATCTATTTTAATCTACTGTAAAGTAGCAAATAGATTTAATCTATTTTGCTACTGTAAAGTGTAGTCAAAATCATTCTATATTAGGTGTGCTCAATCTCAAAATACACCCACAATACAAGATGTTAATGGTAAATGTACTGGACAAGAAACAATGCTTTTCCTTATGTAATTAACGAAGTAAATTAAGGAGCATGTGTTGCCTATTAATGGAACAAAGAAGAAATTTGTCTGTTTAAATAAATACTATTAAACAGTTATTAAAAACTGAATCTTGTAATATAATCTGTAATCTACTAACCTAAAAATATTTTTTAACTCAAAAATATTTCTTTATCTTATACCATATATAAATGACATGAGATTTTTAAAATCCTCCAAGAGTATCACAAGCTTATCTATTTTATCTCTGTGAGAGACATTCAAGGGTCATAACTGGATCTTTTATCATGATACATTAGCCTCTCTAAGACTTGGTCCACATTTCTACCATTCACCTATGCACACTACCTCCTGGATATCCCAAACCATTGGAAGTTTCCCCCAAACACGTCCTCAAACCCTGGGTTTTTGCATGTGCTCCTTTCTGCCTGGAATGTTCTTCCATCATTGTCACCATTTTTGAACCAAATGAAGCATTTCTGACTTAATCCTTGACATCAACTTACCTCTAAACATTTCCCTTTCTGAAAGTCAGTAAGAATTAGGTGTTACTTTCCGTGTTTCCAAACCATCCTTTTCACAATCCAATTAATTATCAGGAAGTTTTGTAAGTAGTTGTGTAGTTCTCTGTCTCTCCCACTAGACTGTGAGTTCTTGGCAGTGGGGTTTTTGTCTTATTTATGTTTGTATGCCCTGGTCACAGTGCCTGGAACAAAAACTGGCTCTCAATAAATGTTTAAAATGATGTTCCATAAGGTGACCCCCATCAAGAAAGGGCTTAATTATATTTTTAAAATTCTGTTTAGAGAGCTGGAAAGTGTAAACTGTATTTTGAAAAAGATTACCATCTCAAATGACTAAAAGAGAAACAAAAATGTTGATATTTACAAAGGTGCCCTCTCAGATCTTCAGGGCACTGAGCTTTCCACAGAACCCAGTCCCAAGGGGATCCTGGGTACACAGGCTGTGCTCAGCTCAGAATCACCCATTCTTTTCACGTGAACTCCCTGTATCTACCTGATGGATATGACCCAGGTTGGTCCTTTTATCACATACTGGCTTCTGGTTCCTTTTGGAGACGGCCTTATCGCTGGAGTGAACGAGGTAAAGGCAGAAAAGGACAAAGGAGCCAGGCTATATTGGCATAAGATGTTATTTTAGTGCCTTGCAAGGAAAGAGGCCCTTGGCAGAATGAATCCACGCATGTAAGCACGAGCAGTTACATTTAATTTTGTTTCAGAGAAATCCTGAGAAAAACTGTAGGAAAGCAGTGGTATGTTCTCTTGTTGGCCCAGGAATCAAAAGGATGCATGTGAAAGCCTCCTCATTTCTCATAAATCAGGGCCAGATGGGTCTGCTGGGCGTCCTCTTTATATCTGAAGAATGTCAGGAAATCTCTAATTAAATATTCTGGAGGTGCTCTAATTTTGGGGGACTCTTGTTTGAGCAAAACCCAAGGGATGAGCTCATGCAGCTCAATATTAAAAAAACCAAACAACCCAATCCAAAAATGGGCAGAAGACCTAAACAGACATTTATCCAAAGAAGACATACAGATGGCCAAGAAGCACGTGAAAAGCTGCTCAACATCACTAATTATTAGAGAAATGCCAATCAAAACTACAATGAGGTATCACCTCACACCAGTCAGAATGGCCATCATCAGAAAATCTACAGACAACAAATGCTGGAGAGGGTGCAGAGAAAAGGGAACCCTCTTGCACTGTTGGTGGGAATGTAAACTGATACAGCCACTATGGAGAACAGTATGGAGGTTCCTTAAAAAACTAAAAATAGAATTACCATATGATCCAGCAATCCCACTACTGGGCATATACCCAGAGAAAACCATAACTCAAAAAGACACACCCCCCCCCCAATGTTCATTGCAGCACTATTTACAATAGCCAGGTCATGGAAGCAACCTAAATGCCTATTGACAGATGAATGGATAAAGAAGATGTGGCACATATATACAGTGGAGTATTACTCAGCCATAAAACGGATCAAAACTGGGTCATTTGTAGAGACGTGGATGGATCTAGAGACTGTCATACAGAGTGAAGTAAGTCAGAAAGAGAAAAACAAATATCGTATATTAACGCATATATGTGGAATCCAGAAAAATGGTACAGATGAACCGGTTTGCAGGGCAGAAATAGAGACACAGATATAGAGAACAAACATGTGGACACCAAGGGGGGAAAGCGGCAAGGGGGTTGGGGGTGGGGGTGGGGGGTGGGATGAATTGGGATTGACATATATACACTAATATGTATAAAATGGATAACTAATAAGAACCTGCTGTATAAAAAATAAATAAATAAAATTAAAAACCCAAGGGATTAGGATATAAAAAGAAAAGTCTACCTTCTCTTTTCTGTTTGAAAGGGCACTAGTGCATTCTGCCAGCTTCACTCCAACACTTCCCTAAAGAAAAGAGTGCAGGTTAAGTGGGGCGCCCTTGTGCCTTCCAAGAGAGTTCATTTATTTAACTCAGGTGCAGGTGATTTGGTTGAAAGCAGTTTGAGCAAAAGCAATTTGGTCGAATATAATTTGGACAATAAGATAATTTGGGTCAAAAATGAATGCTTCTTGATCATGGATTTTTCATGTATTAATCATTTTGGCAGACTAGGAGGGAGGTTTTGCAACCCTTAATGTATTGTTTGGGCATTTTTTGTCTCCTCTCCCTGCCTTTTTTAAGTGCAGTGAGTTTTTTCCTTATTCTTTGGATATTTTACGTTTGGAATTAATTTTCAAAGATGTATTCCAGCTCTGCACTGTATATGATAATGAAAAGTTAGAAACATTTTAAATGCTGAGCGAAAGAAAACTAGTTGAAATAAACTCCATGTCCAACAATAGGTAGATTGCTTAAACATGTTATAGCATGTTTCAAAGAAGTATGAAAATCCCCAGCTATCCCCCAAATTAGCTATGTATCAAGACTCAGACCTAAGGGATATAAACGTGTAACCCATTCTTGTAGAAAAGACGTATGGACACGCACAGAAAAAATCTGGAAGATGTATGCTTTGGTGATTTTTTTAATAGGTGGATTGATATGGGAATTCTTTATAGCTGCCTATGTTCTATTTTTTTCCTTTTAATGAACATCCATTGCCTTTTTAGTAAGAAAAATAATTTTAGAAACTTCCTTAATAAAGTAAACTATAAGAGAATGATCTGGAATTTTCATGCTTTGGGGATGTGATGGAGACTTGCAGCTGCCTGCACCATCATCAGGCAGCAGTGCACTCAGCCAGAGGGCTGCCTCTCCCAGCCTCCCCTGTAGCTGCATGGGCCTTGGGACTGGGATCTGACCTTAGCAGAGGGGCTATGTGATCCTTACAGAACATTTCCTTAAAAGGGATGGAGTGGGCCCTTGCCCTTCTCATCTTCTGTCCTCTGCCTGAACTTGGATACGATGGCCGACACTCCAAGTGTTAAGGCCAGGGATAACTGACTGAAAATGAACTAAACAATTTAGGAAAAAACAGCAAACCTCCCTCACCAAAACATGAAAATATTTAGAGAAACAGACAAAGATTTGTAGAGGCTGCAGAATCACCCCCAAAGGCACTAGAATTGTTAATACTTAAAAAGTCAGCAACTGGAGATATTTTTGTAACAGGATGAAGCTAGGTGCCAAGTGGGAGTGTTTTCTCATCTTGGTTGGAACTGATAACTAACTTAACTGCTGAAAACAAAACCTCAAGTTTCCCCACACTGTAAGCGCAGAGAATGGCCAGCCATAGGGATGGCAGCTTTCCAAAATGACTTGCTGAGAGGCAATACTTTCAGCAGGTCCCACACCACCACAAACTCCATCCTCCCAGTATCCCTCTGACCCCATCCTAAACGCCCACACCATCTCCCAGTATAGGACTTTGGGGGAGGGAAATGGTTTTTTAAGCAGGAAAATATTATGAAGAACAGCGATGTCTCCTTTTTCTTGTGCCCCTCATGGGGAGAGGGAATAAGCTCCAGGACAAGTGAAAGGGGCAGGACCTGGGGAGAATCACATTTGTACAACTTGGGAGTGTCTTCAAGAAGGGCAGGCTGACATCTCATCTTCTGGTTAAGACTAAAGAAAGAGCCCTGGGAGAGATGATAAGAGATGTCCAGATCAGGTGGGAACAAGGACCATTGCTCTATATGTTTCACTCCTAGAAATACAGAAAGTAGATTCCTCTTGTGTCGGCCGATTCCACAATTATGAGCCTCCTTGAACTGATGAGGTTGGGATAGGGCTAACTAGGGAACGTCATAGCAAATAGCAAAGAGCCTAGGCCTTGCATGAATATAGCTTAGATTGCCTGTGGGGTCATCCTGAGGATGAGATCACTTGTCTTTAGGGATCCTAGACTCCTTGGGAAACTGTCTCACATCACTGAAGCTTGTTGAGACCAGCACCTAATCACCCATCCATATCCAGACCATAGAAAACTAGCCTGGGCTTGGTGGGAGGTGGGGAGGATGGGGAGCTTTGAAATGAATTTGAAATGGAAAGTTTCAAACAAACAAGACTGAACTTCAAGGACTAAAATGAGATGACTTTTAAGAAAAAATTAATTTACTAATTTTTGGCTGCGTTGAGTTTTCATTGCTGCGCGGGCTTCTCATCGTGGTGGCTTCTCTTGTTGTGGAGCACGGGCTCTAGGTGCGCGGGCTTCAGTAGTTGTGGCACACAGGCTCAGTAATTGTGGCTTGTGGGCTCTAGAGCACAGGCTCAGCAGTTGTGGTGCACGGGCTTAGTTGCTCCACGGCATGTGGGATCTTCCCGGACCAGGATTCGAACCGATGTCCCCTGCATTGGCAGGTGGATTCTTAACCACTGTGCCACCAGGGAAGCCCCTAAAATGAGATGACTTTGATAACTGAAGGTAATTGAGGAGCTATGGGATTCAACAGAAATGTCATTAAGGAAGCTCACTCCTCCTGTGGGAAAGGGTGTTCCACAGAGCCCAGTGGAGAGCTGGCACTGGAAAACCAGGCCCATTTTGTGTTTCCACTCCAGTGTGGGATTCCCCCTTTTTAAACCAATTATATATATTCCTTTTCAAAAAAATTGTCCAATTGACTATACTGTTTCAAGCCAAATGATATGCCATCCCGACGGCTGGACAGGATCTTGCAATGAGGTGGTCACATAGCACAGGTATGGAAGAAAGTTCTAGAAAGCCAATGTGTGGTACACTTCAGGAACCATTTCTGATCCTTTTGATCTCACCTGTCCCGGGTACCCTTGATCATTTGACTGCTCCAGGAAACATTTTCTCAAGGACCCCAGTCACCTTCAGGAGGGCCCAATTCCATAGCCTCTTGGCCTTTTGCTCTACTAGACTCCTAACTCCTGCCCTGGGGCATCCCTGTTGGTGGGGAGCCACGACTCTGCCCTGAGGTCTGCTGGGGTCCCAAGGAATGATCCAAGAGTGGTCACCCAATGAGAAATGGATACATCCTCCTTTCCTCCAGGGACAGGCTGCCCTGAACTGCAGTTTACAGCACCCCTTGGAAGGGGAGCATTTGAGACTGAGTAGCCAGTCGCACCCGACACCAACATGCCCTCCTTCCCTGCCTCAGCTCTCTTCCCCCTCACACCCACTTCCCTGGGATCGTACTCTTTAATAAGGAGTAGTATATTAGTCTTTGCCTCAGGCTCTGCTTCTGGGGAACTCAGACAGGGACAGGTGTGCAAACCTGCCTTGATTTTCAAAATACTCCTTCTCTGGTTTCTGTGCCAGATTTGCCTTGAGAATCGACTCGAATAGTGTGAGTGTTAGCGCTGAAGATGCCGTTAGCTAGAGGCGTGCGATATACCAAGTGCCCACTGTCTGCCAGGAGAAAGCAGAGTCAGACAGGCTGTCAGACTCCAACCCCACTGTGCCTACCAGGGCTGGACTGCGATTCCAGGGGAACTTTCCCAAGCGAAGGCAGGGAGACTGTCCTTCACTTTGCAAATGGAGTTAGGTGGAAATGACAGGCATTGGGGAAACAAAAGTGCTCTCCAGACATTGTTGCTATGGTCCCTACAGAGACTAAAACTGAAACTGACAAGCTTTCCCAACAAAGGAAAATGACTTATCTTCCAGTATGCTAAATTAAAATGTCCATTTTGAAAGGAAGCACAGTGTTCCAACTATAGAATGCCTCCTAAGGAAATGAGACAAACCTGTGGCTAAAAGCCGCAAACCACTGGATCAGCATATCAAAACTTGACACAGTGTGGTTTACCAGAAGAATGAGCTGCTCAACTCCAGGCCAAGGTCTTCGGAGCATCACCCAGTCAATTCCTTTTGGAAGCACACCGTGACCGATCCTGTATGACAAAAGGCAAAACCATCCCTACTGATTTTTAGCTTTTTTTTTTTTTTCCTCATTCAACTATTCGTCCCTTTGCAACTAAGCTAAAGAAAGTTGAGTAGAGCCAGGATAACAATGACACCAGTCTGATTCACCTCCAGTGCGGAAAGAAAATAGAATGGAGAGCTTCAGTGTTAGTGAAAGGCAAACGCACATCCTCCCTAGGAGATGCTCGAGGCTGTTCAGGAGCAAGGGTAGGGGGCGAAGTTTGCAGATGACCCCTGAGCACTATCAGGGTATCCAAAGAAGTAGTTTAAGGGGTTGATGCTAAAGACATCTGGGGCGTCTGAGAATTCACCCAGAGTGAGGGTAGCTTTGGGGGGTTTGTACCTTCCTCACTGAGTCAGGCACCGCTGTGTGTGATACCGGCTTGGTGTCCAGGAAGGACACCAAGGCTGCCGAGAGTCCCCCAAAGAATTCCAAGACTAGGGGGCCTGGCTGCTGTCACCGCCCAGTTCCTGTAGCCCCTCCAGAACATCTGGAGGGAGGCCACATGCAGGCAGCAAGGCCGACCCGCAGCCCAGGGGAAGCAGCAGCCAGGGTCCTGCCCTCTCCCGTGTGTTCCCAGGGTGCCAGGACTGTCCACAGAGATGGCCCAGCTAAGCGCTGCGTTAAGGGAGAAGTCAGCCTTATTAAGTGGCCTCGGGCCTCCCACCTGGGTCACTGTGCAAGGTGGACATAGTTTGATGCTTGTACTTCTGTGAGGTGGTACAGGCTGTATACAAGTCCTCCTGGGAAGAGGGATAATGACAGTAGTGAGGTGGGGGCAGGGGAGAAGTCAAACAGCTGCCCCAGCCATCCTGCTGAGGCTTTCCCAGCCCCCAGGGTGCCTGCTGACCTCCGGATCAGAATGCAACAGCGCAGAGAAAGCTTCCTGCGCTGAGACCCTCTTCCTGAGGAATGTGCGTCCTCAGGGCTGAGGAGGTAGTTGGTGAGTGAGCACAGGGTAACTTTAATGGTGACGTCAGGGAAAAGGGAATGGAGGGAAAGTCCCAAGCCAGAGTATTTCCCCCAGAACCTTCCACTCCTAAAAATGGAGACCAGCACAGGCTGTAGAACTGGTTGATAGAAGCCAGACTGCCTGCCTAAGACTCCCATATCCTTTTCTTGCTAGACTCTGAATAACTTCTGTGTTCTTTCCTCCTGTCTGCACTCGGTGACTCTTTGCCCTCCTTCACACCGTATGCTGTGTGTTCCCAAGGTTTGGTCTTTAGCTTTTTGCCTTGATTTTTTTCCCTCTGAGAGCTAATTCCCAAGAAGCCCACTCCTCAAACATCACCTCTGTGGACTCCTCCAAACCCGTCTCTCCTCCTGACCACCTAGAGACCGTCTCGTGTGGTTGCTCCTGAGCCCCGGGCGTCACCAACAAGCTCAAAACCTGGATGTGCTGCTCTCTGAACACCGTCTCCTTCACCCACCACATTCGCATGGCCATCGAGGTCAGGTGATTTCCTTCTTCCCCTTCCTGTTTGCTGTTCCCATCGCCCTGACCCAGGTCTCCATCACCTCACACCTGAGTTACTGTCAGGGGACTTAGCCAACAGCATTCTTTCCTCTCCAGCTCATTTCCTCACCTTGCTGTCGGGCAAATCTCCCTGGAGCATCTTTCACTGTGTCCTATCACCCACTTACATCCAGACCTCCAACAACGATTTCCTGGGGCAGCAGATTTGAGCTTGACCTGCGCGGGGGCGGACGGGGTGGGCAGATGAGCCGGGTGGGGAGGGAGCAGGAAGGCAGGCATCCCTCCTTGAGAGCTTTGCTGGGAGCAGCCCGTGGGCAGCCGCCCAGCAGGGCTCTGGCTCTGTCTTTGACTGAGGTTTATTCGGTTCTAATTACAAGTGAACACAATACCACCCCCACTCCTTAAAAACGAGCAGTTTGCCACACTTCCGCCCACAGGATTGGATAAAAGAAGAATCCATTTGGTGACTCAGGGCTTCCTTCTCCCACTGACAATCCCACCCTCTCGCCCGTGGTGCGCACAACTTCCCAGGATTAGGTTTCCGTGATCTGAGTGGCACGGCTGGATTCTCTGATTGGACGGAGAGGGGAATGATTTCTTTTCTCTCCAGCTCACTAAAATGCTTTATTTTCTGCTCCTGGACCCTAATCTGGCTTAAGGGGTGCTCACGGGCTGCTGTGGACCCTGAGGTCTCTAATCATTCCTTTTGTGTGAAAGCCCCAGGGTTTTCATGGTCTTAAAGGGAGTTTTGAATCGCATGCTGTAATTGGGTAGAACCTAGCAATAATTGAAGAGATAGTATGTGTGAATGTAGAAAATATACTCCAAAACCTAATAGAAATGAGTTTTTTGTTTGTTTGTTTTTGTTTTTAATTCAGTTTGTTTTATCCTAGCCACAGCTCCCTTCATTGAGGGATGCTGATTTAGAAGTCTAGTTCTTAGAGTCCCACCAAACCTTTGCTTCTGTGTCTGGTTTTGTGACATTTAGTCAGACATTTTGGGCATAGTTTTTCTGGATGTCGTCCACTTCACAGTTTATTCGCTTTCTGCCCTACACACACCCGTTGTCTGGGTTCCTAATTCTGAGCCCGAGGCTCATGAAAAGGGAGAAAAAACTGGGCTTCAAAGTTGTAGGAGCTCACAGGCCAAAAACTCACTGTGGATTTATGGGAGAAAGATATTTTCATTCCCCTTCTTCGAAAGCAAAAGACGAAAGAGCTTGGAGATGTAACAGGTAATTCTAAAATTTGCTTTATTCACAAGTGAAAGATTTGCCTGGAAAGAAGAGGCAGTAGAGAGGAGTGTTTAAGAGCACAGGCTTTGAATGGAGACAGAACTGGCTCTGCTGTGTGACTTAAGGGAACTGAATTACCCTCTCTGAATCTCTGTAGGTCATCTATCAGATAAGCGGATAACTCCTCACAGTGCTCTGAAGATTAAATGAGTTGCTTAGCACAGAGCCTGACACACAGTAGCAGACAAAATCACAAACCCCCAAAACTAAAGGTGAGTCCAACAACTGGACAGCACTTTTTTCTTTCCTTCCTCCCTCTTCCCTTCGTCCCTCCTCCCTCCCTTCTTTCCTTCCTGTCTTCCTTCCTTTTGATTGTGGTAAAATAATGCACACCATAAAATTTAAGTGTACAACTCAGTGGCATTAAGTATATTCACATTGTTGTGCAAACATCACCACTACCCATCTCCAGAACTTTTCATCATCTCAAACTCTGTACCTATCATACTAACTCCCCATTCCCTCCTCCCCCCTAGCCTCTGGTAACCACTATTCCACTTTCTGTCTCTATGAATTTGACTATTCTAAGTACCTCATATAAGTGGAATCATACACTATTTGTCCTTTTGTGTCTGGCTTATTTCAGTTAGCATAACATCCTCAAGTTTCCTCGTGTTGTAGCATGTGTCAACATTTCATTCCTTTTAATGGCCGAATAATATTCCGTTGTATGGATATACCACTTCTTGTTTAGTCATTCATCTATCAATGGACATTTGGGTCCACCTTTTGGCTATTGTGAGTAATACCGCTATGAACATCGATGTGCAGATATCCGAGTCCCTGTTTTCTGGACAGCACATTAAAAAGGTGTGGTTTGCTATGAAAAATGATTCCAAACTTGGACACAGGCAAAAAGGATGACTGGATGTCCTTTCAGTGCAGTGCTGGGTGCTGTTTAACAGTCTACCCTGCGTGGAGATGATTTTCTAGGGATGTTTACCTGTTTTTTATTTCCTATTTATGATTGATTCAGTTATTTTACAACTCTATGTATTTTAGTATATTGAAAATCATCAGAATTACAAATGATTGTTGTTCAATTGCAATGCAGATGGTTTCTGCCCAGGAGGAAACAAAGTGAATGCCAAGATTACAGTTCATGCCTTGTGGCATATTGTAGCAGGTTTAACAGAGGTTGTGAAAAAACTAGAAAATCTGTATACTTTTAATAAGGATGGTTTCGGCTTCTTGGTCTATCTTGCTCTGCTTCCCAAAGAGTCTCCAACGGTGTTTGTTTTCTGGACTTGTTCAACCCTTCAGATGTCTCCCTGGAACAGGATATTTGGAAGTTGGTTTTTTTTTTCCAACTCTCACACCACTTCTTTGGTCAAGAAACCTTATCCTTGATTGGAGTCTTCATTTCTTATGGAGAATCCTGCTCTCTCTTTGAACAGTTGTGATGTATATTTCCCTACTCTAGTTCATTTCATGACTTGTGCCTGTTTATTATTTTAGTTCAGTGATAGGCAGGGTGTGGAAATGAAAGAAGAACATGAAGGGGCAGGAGGGGGTCAAAGTGACAGGTTGGATATTTGTAACCAGCACCTCTTCTTACCTTAGGAAAGTGACTCTCTCTTCTAAGCCAAGACACACTTTTGTTCTTCTCGGACAGAGAATGAGGTCTCTATTTTCTAGTAGTTAAATCTGTCAACTTTTCACCGATCCTGTTTTCCACCTTTGCATGCCCATTTGTCACTACTAGGAGAATTTATGTCTGGATTCCCTCAATGTCTTGTAGCCCCACAGAGCTCAATTCCCCAGGGCCAGAACTAGGAACCAGATGCAGTGAGTGGGTTCCTTACAAAATGTAAGGAAGCCTCTGGGACTTCCCGGGCCGTCCAGTGGTTAAGACTTCGCCTTCCAATGCAGGGGGTGAAGGTTCAATCCCTGGTCGGGGAACTAAAATCCCGTAACCAAAATATAAAACAGAAGCAATATTGTAACAAATTCAATAAAGACTTTAAAAAATAAGGAGGCCTCCCTCTCAGTGTTGTCCGAGTGCAGGGTCAGCACCCAAGATGCCTCACTTGCCTCACCCTATCTATTCCCATCCTAGGAAGCGACAGCACTGCTAAACTAGAAACTTCCTCTCCAGTACAATCTCCCTCCCTCAATATGACCTTCAGCTGGGTGCAGATAGCTTTCTCCCCCCCCAGCCATTCTTCTAACTTGCCTATTGAAACAGACAATTGTATTTAAATTGTAAACAAATAATTTAACCAGCACTAAAACAAACAAACAATTCTAACTAACATAACCACGTTAATTTTTTTTCCTTCATAAAGTTGCCAAACTAACTCAGTAATAAAGACATGTGACATTAATTCCTAGGATGCCTGAGCTAGGGGATATTATAGCCATCTCTAGACTTTAGACATTAAAATTATTCTTCACTCCAGTTCTTACAAGAGCAAATTCTTAAAGAGGCAGCTCGCTCTGCTTTTGGAGCTCACATGGTGGAAGGAGGGCAGAGCACATGGGGAAAGTCTTAGTGGTCCTCCTCGGATTTCAAGAGCGTTCGCTTGGGGAGTCAGTAATCACATCAGAGAACCAGCGGGGATTTGAGGGGTAACAATGATTGAGGCTGTCAGAGGGTTTGAAACACAAACAAGAGCTGCAAAATTAATAACACAGTACATTCTTTTGCGCATAGGAGAGTTCAAAGGCTGTTCCTGTGGGATACTGGCAATTCTTTCCAGCGCTGCTACTTTCAGAGATGACCTCCCCTTTGGCCTTGTTTCTCTCCCATGTAGTCTTTGGCCAGAGAAGAGGAAGGCTGTTTAATAAGGGGATAAAATTCCTGCTTCCCTTCCTCTCTCCCTCCCTCCCTCCTCTCCCACCCTTTCCCTTTCCTCCATCTCCCTCCCTCCCTCCTTCCCTCCTCCCTCCCTCTCTCTCCTCCCTCCCTTCCTTTCTCTGTCTTTATTTTCTTCAGAAATGCATGTGATACTAAATTCAAAGAAGAAAATAGACCATCTCATCCCTTGCTAGTCATTAGAAAACAATTAGTTCTCAGGACTTGAACTGTTTAATGATTTTCTTTCCTTTTTTTTTTTAAATAAATTTATTTATTTATTTATCTATTTATTGGAGGCGTTGGGTTTTCATTGCGGCGCGCGGGCTTCTCATTGCACTGGCTTCTCTTGTTGCAGAGCGCAGGCTCTAGGTGCGCAGGCTTCAGTAGTTGTGGCTCATGGGCTCAGTAGTTGTGGCTCATGGGCTCTAGAGTGCAGGCTCAGTAGTTGTGGCGCATGGGCTTAGTTGCTCTGCGGTATGTGGGATCTTCCCAGACCAGGGCTCGAACCTGAGTCCCCTGCATTGGCAGGCGGATTCTTAACCACTGTGCCACCAGGGAAGTCCCAGGGCTTGGACTGTTTAGATTGATGTGACTAAGGTTTAAGCCATGCTGATATACTGACAATAAATTATGCTTACATATGGTCTTCCAGGAATAAGCCAGGTAAAGTAGCTTTTTTGCCTACCATACTTATCACTATCTGAATCTCTTATATTTCTGTTTAAGAGTTGATTGTCCCTCCTACTAGAAGTTAAGCTCATCGAGGGCAGTGACTTTGCCTTACGCACGGCAAAAAGATCCTCAGTTAAAATCACTGTGCACAAGAGGGAGGAGATATGGGGATATATGTATATGTATAGCTGATTCACTTTGTTATACAGCAGAAACTAACACACCATTGTAAAGCAATTATACTCCAATAAAGTATGTTAAAAAAAATCACTGTTGGGGCTTCCCTGGTGGCGCAGCAGTTGAGAGTCCGCCTGCCGATGCGGGGGACACAGGTTCGTGCCCCGGTCCGGGAAGATCCCACATGCCGCGGAGCGGCTGGGCCCGTGAGCCATGGCCGCTGAGCCTGCGCATCCGGAGCCTGTGCTCCGCAGCGGGAGAGGCCATAAGAGTGAGAGGCCTGCGTACCGCAAAAAAAAAAAATAAAAAATCACTGTGCACATCTTGGAGTAGGTGATTAAAATTGGTTAAATGAATGAATGAATAAATGTATGAATGAGTTGCATTCCAATAATGAGTCGTCTAAGTTAGTAGATAATAATGTTTGCATTCTCTCATTTAGTAATCATTCTATCCAGTACCTATCTGGAGACATATGCCAGGCAGTGTGCTGGGCACTGAGGCTAAGGCAATGAACAAGAACTCCCTGGCTCCTGCCTTCATGGAGCTTAGAGTCTAGCAGAAAACACAAGAAATATACAAGTAATTTCAGTGTATTGCACTTTTTGTAAGGTAGTACTTTAATTTTGTTTGTTTGTTTGTTTTGGAGGAAAACAATTGAGGTATAACTTGAAGGCTGCTGGATACACTTTGACAAATGCTTGGAAGAAACCCAGGGCTTTCTGG
Organism: Tursiops truncatus; assembly: GCF_011762595.2. NCBI lineage: Eukaryota > Metazoa > Chordata > Mammalia > Artiodactyla > Delphinidae > Tursiops > Tursiops truncatus. Next base: position 30,504,718 of record NC_047035.1, on the reverse strand, counting down.
TGGGGCATATCCGTTAGAGATTGCTTTTGCCTGCATATGATAGAGTCCCGACTGCGGGAGCTTAACCAAATTGGGGTTTATTTTTCCTCATATAGCAAACAGGTGGTTCCATGATGTGGTCAGTGTTTCAAGATCTTTCCATCCCCCTGCTCTGCCATCCCAAGCATCAGACTCTCCTCCGCAAGGCTGCAAAACGGCCGTTCCACCTTGGGTCTGATACTCGCTCTCCATTCACTAAGAAGGAGAGGAAGGGACAAGGTGCAACAGGAAATTTAAATCTTCCTTGAAGTCACTTCTTCCAAAACTGTGTCTTGTGGGCAGCCTCAGACACAAAGAGTTGGGGAACTGTATCTTTTCATTACCTTGGGCAAAAGCTGTATTGGGGTGGAAGGACGGCAAATGCTACTCCATTACAAAAGCAGGTTTCCATTAGTAAGGAGAAGGGGAAGAACAAATATCAGGAAACTAATAGCAATGAACAGCCTTCCACAGATGACTTCTTTCCTCCTGAACTTGTTCAGATAGACTGAGCTGGCCTGACTGTGGGTTAGTGACTGGAAACAAGAACTTTGTGAGTCACACAGGAGAATACATCTTCAGAATGCTGGGGTTTCAGCAGGCGGTGACAACAGATTCCAGCACCAGCAGCAAAAGCGGTGACATGGTCCATCAGAGACATCTCTCAGTGTGATGACAGCAGGGTCCCGGAGCAATCAGAGAAAACAGGGAACATGTTCGGCTGCTATAATAAAAGAGACCTCAAACACAGTGGCCTGAGCAAAATGGAAAAATTCCCCCTCATATGTAGCATTCCAGCGATAAGCTGTCCAGGGCTATTTGAACTACTCTTTCATTCCCAACTTGTGGTTTCCATCTCAAGACAAGGATGCTACCCCAGTTGTCTTCAGCTCTTAGCCAGAATGAAGGAGAAAAGGGCCAGAGATGCATGTACTAGTTCTTTTAAAAGCAGGACCTGGAAGTCTTCCAGCCTCGAGGGGCTATTCTGATTCCATTAGTGATTCAAGAATATGCAGGTCTGGCTTTCTGTAAATTAGTAAGTTTTGGAGTATAAGAGGAGGAAGATTCCAGCAAGAATGGCAGACTTTCTATAAAGTGGGGAGATGGGAGCTCAAGTCTTGAACTTAGAGATACTCCTGGAAAGCTGTTATTTGTACTCCATTCTGTGAAGTGGAACTCCAGGTCACAATACTAAAATGGGATGATTATAAAGGGAACTGTCTCAGCCTGGGTACTCCAGAGACTGAGGCAAGGATTAAGGTGCTAACCCTTTTTTAGGGAGGTACAAGCCCAAAGCAGGGAGAGTAAAAGGAAAAAGAGAAATGGCCACGGATGACGGGAAGCAATGCGATTGCATTACGTTACACACTAGTCACCACTTCACAATGAGCCACAAAGAGACAAGGGACATAACAGGCTGCTCAGCAGGTGTGTTCACTCAGCATACGCAGCACTTTGCCCAGACAGGTTACAAGGAAGGAACCCCACCGGAAGTAGCTAACAGGTGATAAAGGTGAGGAAGAATTGATCAGCCTTGGTCCTCCCATTTCCTATTTCTCATTGGTCAAGGTTCACCCCATAGGAAGCAAATGCTCCCTTCCTTCCAGCATCACCAGCTGGTCCCTCAACAGCTGCTCAGACTGGCCAGATCCCATGCTCTGCAATTGGATGTTTAAGTCCCCAAGTGGAGGGGTGACTTGGCACAGGGAGGACACCCATCGGGACAGAAAAGGAAGGAGGTGGGCAAGGGAATTTGAGAGAGTGCGCAGGTGTCTGACTTAATTACCAGGACACGCAGGCTGGGATGGGATGGTAAGTGTGCAGGAAGACCTACTTTGGTCTAAAGGGTCAGCTGAACTGCCTCAATATATCGTCTCCATTTGGATCCTAAGGAGCTAAAAATATATACCTTTACATTTATTCCTGAAAGTTACTGCATCGTTGAAAGCAATGACAACGGCAATACTGAGCTATATTACCTCCCTGGGAAGAGTACCAAGCCAGGAGCATGTGACGTAGATTTTCTCTTCACAGCAGCGTGCGTGTCATCTAATATAAGTTGAGTGTGGAGCACGGTGCCTCAGAGGGACCAAAGAGACACGACACTGTCACTGCTCCACATTGAGAAAGAGAAACATAAACAAATGAACAGCATTTCGACACCACCCATGCTAAGGGTGAAGTGAGTGATAAAGAAATCAGAGGAGGACATTATCACCAGGGCTTGGGTAGAGGAGAAGGCTTCATGAAGATGGTCAGATTTGATCTGGGTCTTAAAAGAAAGGGGGACTTCAGTATGCTTGGAGTGGGAGGAGGGCATTCTGGGTTGGAGGCAAGGAGCAAAGGTATGGTCTTTGTGGGAAAGTACATGGTGAACAGCAACCAGAAGAAGAAGGAGAAGCAATGAATAACTACCTTTGTCTGGAGAAGGGAAGGGTGAGAAATATAGCTGTCAAGAGAGGTTGGATCTTAAATTGTGGATATTCTTAAACACTAAGATAGGGAGTTTGATTTTTTTCCCCCAAAGGCCTTGGAGATGCCACAGAGGGACGTTAGCATTCCGAGAATGGGAAACTGGAGGGGCAACTTTTGGTGGGCGGGGGAAGGGGAGTTGGAAAAGCCCCATTGTGGACTTTATCAAGGACCCTCAACCAAATAGGCCACACCTACTTGGTCAGAGAGGGGATAGTGAAGTGGGGTAGGTCTACGGGGCAGTGCACTTAGGGGGTGTAAAGTACAGAAAGGAAAAGCAAGAGGGCAATGAACATAATTTTTCTGTTTTGTCGTTTTGCCACGTTTTGGCTGTGAGCAGACCAAGAGATCTGGTCAGCGTGCTTCATGTTGGGTCCTTTCGACGCGATGTGAGAGGCAAAATCAGTGCAGGAGGGTCTGCCATGAAGAACTACAGTAAGTAGCGGTCTGATTTGTATGGTTGTAAGACTATTTTCCAGGGGGTGTGTGTGTGCATGTGAATGAGAAGGAGATCTTGTCTAGAGGCTGAACTAGTCTCTGACTGCATTTCGTGTTTCATTCTAACGCCTCATAATTCTGGGGCATCCGTCTTCCCGTTAAGCCAATTGTCAGATGTTATTTTGGTGAGCGTAGACCTTTATTCTAACCCATTCTTTAAAAGGTTATTTTCCAGACTATTCCATTTCTAACCATGCACCTGCTGCTAATCCTCCAGGCAGTTAATTCTAGGGCTGCCTGCAGATCCTGCCATAGATGTTTTATAACTGTTACAACGTATTTTTAAAATTCACTCGGGATGTTTTTGCTGGAGTAACTTACCCTTCCAGAAAGTCTTTAACTGCTACCCACACACCACATGAGTCACAACAGACCTTGATTCAGAGCTAGTGAAACCTTTAAGAATAAAGCTGTTATTAGTGAAAAAGGCTTAGTTCAGAAGGATTTGATTCAGTTTGGGCTTAAAAACAAGACACTTTAAAAAAAAGAATTTTGTCTTTATATCTCAAATCTATATGATTTGAGAAAATATTTCAGTACTCAGCGGGATTTCTAGTAAAATAAAATATGAGAAAATGGATTCTGGAGTGAAAGGTAATTTGTTTGAGTTTTTTTTTTTTTTTTTTTTTTTGCGGTACGCGGGCCTCTCACTGTTGTGGCCTCTCCCATTGCAGAGCACAGGCTCCGGACGCGCAGGCTCAGCGGCCATGGCTCACGGGCCTAGCCGCTCCACGGCATGTGGGATCTTCCTGAACCGGGGCACGAACCCGTGTCCCCTGCGTCGGCAGGTGGACTCTCAACCACTGCGCCACCAGGGAAGCCCCTTGTTTGAGTTTTATATAGTGTCTGTAGACAAGGGGCACTTTTCTTGATCTGGAAAGAAAAGAAGGTACCACAGTTATTAGGACAGTTTGCCAGAATCAGCCAACACATTGACTTTTTTTTTTTTTAAGTTTGCCTAATGCAGTCCCAGAATATTCTGTCTGTAAAATGCACACACAAATCTCCTGTAGGTCAACAAATCAGTCCTCATTTTGGTTACCGTTGCTATAAGTCCAACTGTCCCAGGGCCAGAAATTCTGAAGGACTCAGCTGGGAAGTTCTCACTTAGTTCTTAGCATGTAATCGCAGTCAGATGTGTACTGGGGCTGCAATCATCCAAAGGTTTGACTGGGCTGGACGTGCAAGATGGCTCATCACATGGGGGGCAGCTGATGCTCCCTGTGGGCTGACAAGAGTGTCCACAGGTGCCCTCTTCAGCAGGGCAGTCTGTGAGTAGTCAGCAGCTGGCTTCCAACATGGAGCAAACATTCCAACAAAACCAGGTGGAAGCTATATGGCCATTTCCAACCCAGTCTCAAAAGTCACATGGTGACTGTACTGGGTGATACAGTCAGAGGTCTGCCCACACTCAAGGGAGAAGGCAGAGACCCACTCTTGATGAGAGGAATACCAGATAATTTGCCACCATTAAAAAAAAACCAAACTGTTATAATCCTTTACAGCCAGCCTTAAGATGTCTCTGAGGACGTTTCTAGAGATTCTTAACAAGTTCATGTCAAATTCTGTTAGCATCAGGATATCCAATTAGTAGACTGTCTTCTCCAGCTTTTCCCCAGGACCTCCTTGTCACACTTTTCTTCGTTTTCTTTCTCTCTATTTGGACAAATCACCTTAGGTATCTCATCTTCAATTTTAAGGACTTTCTAACTGAATTGGTTCTAATCGGTTGATGGATTCCTAACTTGTGCGTAGAATGCCTGTCATAAAATGTATTTTTATATTAGTAACAAAGCGGAGATTTTAATACAATAGCTCATTTTTTGAACGATCTTTCACATGACTACATTGCACATGAATCTTATTACAATACACATCATTTCAGTGAAGAGTCTTTTTCATCTTAGTATCTAATTGGCCTTCTATCTCAACACAATGAAATTCCTTCATGATAAAATACTATGGACAGCCCTTTGGAAACAGTTGTAGTGGATTGGACCCATGTTAGAAAAATAAAGCTACTGGGAGCTGTTTGGACGCCTGAGAAATTGTATTCTGTTGAATATTTTCAAGCAATTAGCCACCAATAAGCCTCATAAAAATAGATTCTTCCCTGCCTTAAAAATGGAATAATTGCCAGTAATCTTCAGCCAGATGGATACAGCCTTCCTACAATCACTTTAAATTTTCCTTTTCAGTCTTCCTGGGTCAGCTGAGAATTATGCTCACATTAGCTTCTTAATAATGAATGAACTAAGATTGACAGGATGATGGATGCCACCCACTTCTATTACTGGAGTAAGGATGGAGGAATGGCTTTTTCTCCTGTAGGGGGAAATTCTGAAGAGGGATGGTGCCAGTGAAGAGGGAGTGTCACAGTATAACCTGAGCATGTCACACTGAGCACGTCCAGTGTGTGGCCTCGGATTTGCAAACTATGTAAACTGTTATCCAGAGCAAAAGGAAGTGGTAAATTTAGAAGGATAGCACATCACTGAGATGGCAATAGGGCTATTCAATAAACTATGAATGCCTCCTTAGAAATTAAATGTAGTTTATATAAGACAGGGGATTGTTAGGGATTTTAACACACAATATGGTTTCTGTAATACAATGGCATTTTATGGCTTTTCATGATGATTTTTTATCAATGTTGAGTATGCAGTTTTTTCTTATAGAAATTGTGTGACAAGGCAATAATAATGTGCTCTACATACAGATGAATAAGTGACCTGAGCCAGCCTCATGGGATGGCAGTGTTCTGTCCAAGGGCATTTATCTGTTATACTGTTTGTAATTCAAAACACTTCCGTGTAAACAGTGAAATCTGTATTAGTTGGCTTTTATCTACACTCCAGAGGCAGTTAGTTAATATTTGAAGTATTCTAATCAGAAATTATACACCAAAGGGATAATTAGCTAGCATTTGAAAGTTCTGAATAAAGTCTATACTCCAGAGACAGTTGACAGTAGAGGGACCTCAGCATTCCTTAACTGTGATCCACACTAGAGACTCGGATGAATATAGTGGATGTTAGAATTCTGCCACCGATGAGGTGAGTGGTCTTCAAATGTGTGGACTTGCTAGAAATATTGTTTGGGCTCTCTTACCTTTACATAAACAGGGTGTGAGGATTTAGCAAGGCCCATACGTCTCTCTAGGATTTGATTACAAATTTGCCTTGGACTCAAATGCTGATTAGAGAATTTTTGTGACCCTGCTTTGACTTGGCAACTGAATCTGCTGCTAGAGTATTACCACATTTGCTTTAAGTAAACTTTTCATGAAAGATTCTTTCCCAGCACCCAAAAGGACAGAAAGCTGGGACTGCGTTGTTTATGGAATAGAATGTATGACTCTTTTTCTGTTTATGTGTTAAAGTAACTACTCAGGCAAATTAATTGCAAGTATATCTCAAAGGTATTTTTCAAACCCACTGCCAGGGAAGAGGTTTATGAGCACACTAACTTCAATATTTCTTAATTGACACATATTTTGTAGGGGAAAAATTGTTTAGATAATCACTACTAGGCTGTATTTTTTAAAAAAGAATGTTTATACATGTACCCCAATGCAGCACTATTTACAATAGCCGGGACATGGAAGCAACCTAAATGTCCATCGATGGAGGAATGGATAAAGAAGATGTGGTACATATATACAATGGAATATTATTCAGCCATAAAAAAAACGAAATAATGTCATTGCAGCGACATGGATGGACCTAGAGATTGTCATACCAAGTGAAGTAAGTCAGACAGAGAAAGACAAATATCATATGATACCGCTTATATGTGGAATCTCAAAAAATGGTACAAATGAACTTATCTATTGATACAAAACAGAAATACAGTCACAGATGTAGAAAACAAACTTATGGTTACCAAGAGGGCAAGGGGGGGAGGGATTAATTGGGAGATTGGGATTGACATATACACACTGCTATATATAAAATAGATAACTAATAAGGACCTACCATATAGCACAGGAAACTCTACTCAATACTCTGTAATGATGTATATGGGAAAAGAATCTAAAAAAGAGTGGATATATGTATATGTATAACTGATTCACTTTGCTGTACAGCAGAAACTAACACAACACTGTAAATCACCTATACTCCAATAAAAATTAATTTAAAAAATAAAATAAAAAAGAATGTCTAAAGATCATTAGACACCCTAGGAGACTGGTCATAGGTTGCTAGACAACTCTTGAGGTTGATAGTGGATGTGTTAGTCTAGGTCTTGGTAGAAAGCAAATGGTTCACTCAAAATGGGTAATGTGAAGACGGTTGGAGAGAGGTTGTTTGTTGTGGTGTGCATGTGGGGTTTGGGGATACTAACAAGGGGTGTGCACCTCAGAGCTGGCAGCAGTGGGAGCCATTGCTACTCTTACCTGAAGGGCCAAGGGAAGGGAGCCGGCACTAGACCGGAAGAAGAGAGCTACACAGAAAGCACCATCTCCCAGGAACAGAGGCCTTCAGGAGAGGGGTCTAGCCAACCCACGGTGTCTTTGCAGGGAGAGAGCCAGGGCGTGTATACCCAACCTCACTTTCCTCCTGCCCTTTACCCTCCAGTCTCCTGCTGGTGCTTCTCACTGGCCAAACCCATCCCAAGCTGGAAGGCCAGGGAGCCCAGGAATGCAGTCCATACAAGCTAGCTTCTAGGGCTCATGAGCGTGATGAGAGGTGCAGAGTGGAGCTGGTGGCGGGTGGAAAACAGAAGACCCAGCGCAGGAAATTTTCTGGAAAGACCTCTTGAGCTCACTGAAGTCTATCAGAAAATAGCTTATGCAATTTATCAGAAATGGAAATTACCTCTCCAAAGGAGCAGCTAACTCACATCAGACCACAGAGTTCTGCCTCCATTCAGGGACAATTTTTCTTTCTCAGTATGTGTAGCAAAAATTGGTCTGACCTGGCTTTTATTACTGCTTCAGCTACCTATAAGCAGGTGCGGCTATTAGGCAGAGATTGTCTTCTTGATACCACGCACCTGTGAAGGGCTGGACTGCATTAGGTAAGCTCACTACATCTCTATACTCTACATCCTCTTCTTTTCCCTCATCGTATTTGTTGCCATTCAGATTATATATTTATTAGTTTGTTCATTTGTTTATTGTCTCTCTGCCATCCCGCTCAGTGTCCATAGTTCATGAAGACCAAAGAATATGTCTCTCTATACTGTCTATCATGGAGCCAGGCACATAGTAGGTGCTCAATAATTATTTATTGAATGAAGGAGTGAATGAATACTCTGCTTATCTGCCAGCAAGACAGCATTAGTGAAGTAAAGAGAATGTGGGTTCTGGAATAAGGAAGAATTGGGTTTGAATCTTGATCTACTTAGGAGTTGAGAGGTCTTAGCAAATTGCTTAATCTCTCAAAGCTGCAATTTCCTCTTCTATAATGTGGTGATTATAAAATTTACTCACCTGGTTGTTAAAGTTTGAATCAGATACACTGTTAAGTGCCTATAAGGACTGGGAACATGAAGGAAATAGAGTGATACCTGCTGCTGGTCTCATCTACCTATTGTTAGGTTTTGTTAAAGAATGGTTACAGCAAGAGAGGACTCCTTTCAAGCGAGGAATGCACGTTAAAACAATTTTTTTCTTGAAGGAAAAACCAGGGGCTTAGCATATAACGTAAAGTCTTTATCTTTTTGAGGGTTATAGAAATTTCTTTTTTAGATGATCACTGGTCACTGGGGTTTAGTACAATCTAGTGGATATACTTTCAGCTGAGTCCCTTAGCATCTGTGAGCCAGGGTGTCCTATGGAATTGTCATGGGGTAAAAGCAATAGAAATGTTCCTAAAAATATGAAGACACATATTTATCAATTATGTTATATTTTAAATACATTAGGAACATTCACCCTGTGATGAATTCTCTTCTAATTCTAAGAATATCTCCAACATTATTTTTTAAAATCTGATTTCCTTTAATAATGCTAATGTGGGAAAACCCATATGCTGGTGATGTCCTCTGGGCTGGCTTTCCAAGTACTTGTCAGTAAAGCACCCTCTCATTCCCTCTTTCAAAGTGGGCTTTAAAAAAATTTGAAAATATCTCAAGTTGACTGTAGAAAAAAATAAGAAATACAGATAGCAAAAATAATTTAAAAATGTAAACTCCACCCAGAATCCAACCGCTCAAGACTGAATTTGTACTTACCCTTTCCTTTATAGACTTTACCAGGAAAAATCTTCATTGGTCATACTTTCTCCTCCCTGGAACGATAGCAGGGTTTTATGTTTCAGTGAGTATTTTTGTAAACAGAATCCCTTTTGCAAATTTCCCCCACTTTCCGGCTCTAAGAAAACACTCTCGAGAACCTGTCATTGGGACTTCCCTGGTGACGCAGTGGTTAAGAATCCTCCTGCCAATGCAGGGGACATGGGTTCGAGCCCTGGGCCGGGAAGATCCCACATGCCACGGAACAACTAAGCCCCTGCGTCACAACTACTGAGCCTGCGCTCTAGAGCCCACGTGCCACAACTACTGAAGCCAGTGCACCTAGAGCCCGTGCTCCACAGGAGGAGAGGCCACTGCAAGGAGAAGCCCACGTACCACAAGGAAGAGCCGCAACTAGAGGAAGCCCGCACGCAGCAACCAAGACCCAACGCAGCCAAAAATAAAAATAAATTAAAAAAAAAAAAAAAAGAAACCGTCATTGCTTCCCCAGCATTGATTTTACCTCTTTCACGATAAGTAAAAACTATATTGTTTGGGTGGGATTGACCCAACCCCTCAGTTTTAGAGATGGGCGCTATGTGGCAAAAACGAATCCAGGTAATCCCATTTCCTCTTGCTCAACTGATTGGTTCAAGCAATGTAGGCCTAGAATGATCTGTGCTATTCCCTTAGCCACAAAGATTGACTCATAGGTGATCCAATCAACTTGTAGCTTGAGCCTTTTGCTGGGAATTCTGCAATATAAAATTTTCTCTCCTGGTTGGGGAATGTGAGTGTGTAATACAATTCTAGTCAATGCAATGTGAGGAAAGCCTTTTTGTTTGTTTGTTTGTTTGTTTGTTTTTGCAGGGCTTCTGGAAAAGAAAACTGTTCCCCTCTTAAAAGGCAAATAGGCAAATAGGGATGGGACATTTTGTCCTCCAGCCTTGGGGTGTTGATATATGAACACATGATGCTTGAGGTGGCTACAGTCATCATTTTATCATAATGTGTCAAGCCCGAGATGAGAGTCAGCGGGCCTCTCACTGCTGTGGCCTCTCCCGCTGCGGAGCACAGGCTCCGGACGCGCAGGCTCAGCGGCCATGGCTCACGGGCCTAGCCGCTAAGCGGCATGTGGGATCTTCCTGAACCGGGGCACGAACCCGTGTCCCCTGCATCGGCAGGTGGACTCTCAACCACTGTGCCACCAGGGAAGCCCAAGAACCTGGTTCTTGATGACATTGTTGAACAACTGGAAACCAACCTGCTTCAGGACGACTTGCTGTATAGTAGATTAAATCCCTTTAGCGTTCAAGCCATTTAGAGTGTTCTGTTGCTTACATCAGTGATTCACCTATGAGATATGAATAACCTATTTTCTCCTCTTAGATGTTTTTCTTTTTGTTCAGAGAGAATCAGGCTGTGGAAGAACATGAATAGCTCCACTCATTTTGTAGAAAAAATAATTACCAAAAGGTTCTTTTGGCAACCATTTTCATATATTTCATATTTTTGAGTGATAACCAGATCTTGTCAGGCTTAAAGAAAAAGTAAAACCTTTGCTTCCTGTTAGATGTGGAGGCTTGGGTACCTCAGAGAGAACTTTGGGGATCTCTTGGGACATTTTACTTCATCAATACAGTTTCAAAAAGTCTGAATGCTCACAAACAGTAGTTTTCTTCTGAGGTAAGTTCCTCAGAGAGGAGAGAAATTGTTTGGAAATACAAGATTCAGAGAGAGAAAAATTCTCTTCTTAGGGGCAGAAAGAACTATTTTTGAAACTACAACTTCCGGCAAAGTCAATATAGTTAAAGAAATAGAAAGAATAGATGCTGCTTCTGAACCATATTATGACAAAGGAAATACATCAAACATATAAACTTATTTGCCTTTTGAAAGGAAAAGATTGTGTGGCATTTACCTAAAGGCAGATCAATCCCTCTCCCAGACTAAATGAGGAAGAGATTAATTGAAATCTTAATGAAACAGAAAATTAGGCATTGGTGATATTGCCTGCAGCCATTGTAGATTGATAAATAATGCAGCCAGTCTGTTTACCTTGTTGGAATGAGCCCTGAGGAAGCCATGTATCTGATTCCTAATCTGAGAATTAAATCTTTACTCCTTAGTTTCTGTCCACAGGCTAATTTCCTTTCTCACTGGATAAATCAGGTACATTTCCAGCTTCCTTTGTTTCGACCTAGGGAAGATTTAATGATATTTGTCTAGGCATGGCAGGGTGGAGTCCAACACTATGTTGAAAAGAGCTGGAATGCAGTAAGTCGTGGCCATATTAACAGCAGTGTTCCCTGTAAAACAGCAGAAGGGGAATGATGCCTTTTGAAGAAAGACCGTATTATCACCATCCTCCTCTCTCTACATGTCAGCAATCTCTATAGTTACATGGTTGAGCTCCTTGAGGGCAAGGCCCTTCCCTCATGAATCTCCTTATCTCCCTCTTCCTGTCATGGTGCTCTGGACATAGTAGATGTTCGATAAATCCTAGATGGTTGACAATTGAGGTCAACCTGATCTCCAATCCACATTTTGAAAGGTTGTGTTCATTACTACTGAAGCTCTAGATAAAGATTGATAGGGATTAACAGGTTGTACTGCTAGTGTCTGACCTCCTGGGGTGGGAAAGAAGGTGGGGCTCCCACTTGGATGAGGGCAGCTCCTGAGTGAGAGGTCTTGCATCAGGTAGTGAATCTAAAAGGTGCTGCGTGAGAGGAAGAGATGGAGTGGAGAGTGGGAGGCCAGGAGCCAGAGGAGCAAATTAGCCAGTGGAGTTCACACTGTTCTCTTGGAGCCCCTTATTACCATTACCATGGAGATCTGAACATAGTGAGGGTGTCGTTGCCAATCCATACATCAATATACAAAATGTTAATAAAGCTTCCTTTTGTCCTAAAAAAGTTAGTAAGAAAAATAAGTAGAAATTCTACTATTATTTTTGTGCACCAAACTTTTGTACACATCTCACTTTGGAGACTGCTTGTCCACATGGATAAACAAGATAAGCACAGTTTCTCTGCCCTCATAGGGGTTATAATCCACTGGGGAATATTAATAACAAAACAAGCCTTTATAATAATGTAACACCCATATTCAAATATATACCTCCATACTTAATATTAAAATAAGTGACTATTAACTGATAGTAACATTTTTGTGTAGCTAAACAGATGACCATATTTCTCAGCTGCTGTAGCAGACAATTGTGGCTTCTGCTACCCAAACTCTATTTCCACTTTTTCTGGGAAGAACATCCTGAGTTTTTTCTCAGGATAACATCTCCTCTTCCCCCTGGACTTTTCATCCACTGCCCTCCCCTCCCCAGATCTAGGCATGGAGAAATTATCCAGGTGTAAGCAGTATATTTTAATCCCTGACCAGAGAGATTGTAGTCATGTGACCCAAGCTAGTCCAAGCAGAAAAAATCCTGGGATTGTTTTTTTTTTTTCCTGGAATAACTTGGAAAGAGGAGTTCTCTTTTTTACAGGCTTGGAATCAAGTATGAAAGTTTGGAAATTCAGGCAGATATCCTCTCCACAAGAGGAGGGCCTATGAAAAGAAAACCAAGACAGAAGAAATGTAACATTCAAGAGGCAAAGACAGACTGGGTTTTGGTGATGTTTGAGCCCTGAATCCCTGGAGACCAGATATACCTCTATACCTTCCATTTACATGGACCAATAGATTCTTGATTTTTTGCTTAAGCCGTTTTGAGTTGGGCTTTCTCTTAACAACCAAACTTTTGTAACAAATTCACTAATTTGCAGATACTTTCAATGACTGCTAAGCTAACCTTAGTCTTGTTTGAAGTTTGAATGGAGCTCACCTCTTTAACATCCTAAATTTTTCTTGGATTTATACTTTACCTAATATTTGTCTTTTATTTTTTTTCTTTGTGGTACACGGGCTTCTCACTGTTGTGATCTCTCCCGTTGCGGAGCACAGGCTCCAGACGCGCAGGCTCAGCGGCCATGGCTCACGGGCCCAGCCGCTCCGCGGCATGTGGGATCTTCCCGGACCGGGGCACGAACCCGTGTCCCCTGCATCGGCAGGCGGACTCTCAACCACTGCGCCACCAGGGAAGCCCATAATATTTGTCTTTTATCTCTGAGCTTTTAACAATGATAGTGACTTCTGGATATCATTATCCTTCCCTGCACCCTCCATTGTGATTTTTGGTATCCTAGCACAGTTTTTCCTCAGACTGTTTTGAAATCATGAGATGCCCATTGGAACTGCAGATACTGTGAAGGTTGGACAATCTGCATTTTTAAAATGCTCCCAAGTGGTTCTGTCATGCACTAGCATTTGAAAACCAGAGTCCTAGCCCTAGACCATGATCTGTAATTGCTTTCTGCTCTTCCCCCAAAACCCTTAGGTCACTCTCTGCCTTTGATCAGTTTCTTTTCCCATCCATGGATAGAAAGTGAATGAGAAACAGAAGAGCTACCTGGACTTCCCATTGGCCGGTGTGACCCTCATCTTTCTCTCTCATTCACGTAGCTGGGAAAGTTTTCCCACATGAACTATCTCAAAACTCAGCTCTTTGCCCTTTGGAAATCTGAATTTATGTTTCCTAACAAAGTGCACTGATGTCTAGTCTTCTGTACTTTTTGCAGCTGTACTTTTTGCAAGGGGCACAGAATTCCTAAAACTCAGCCTGCCTCAGAAATTGGAAAACATGTACGTAAATAGAACATAACAAGATATTTAAATGTTTTCCTTTTTCTTCCCCCTTCTATGAAGAGGCAAGGGAGGTCTGAGGCTGCCTGCCCCTTCTTCTGTAAAATGAGCCCACTTATATTAGGGGCTTGTACGGCAGCACCATATCAGGGTCTTTAAACAAAAATATCCAATGATTACCTCAAACTTGATGGGACTGTTGATTGTGATACATGAGGCTGCAGGAAAGGTTATGGGACAGTCACAGAAACCAACTTTGAACTGTGAGCCTTTCCCATGACCTGTGCCCCCAGAATAGTAGCTCCCTGCCGGCGACCATCTGTAGTCCTGATCTGACCCTGCCCCAAACATTTGTCATGTGGAAGCTGGCCCAGCTGTCACAGAGCAAGCAGATAAATTTCCCAGCGTTTACAGACTTCTCCTGGACTTGTGCATGTCCTCGCAGTAATCGCTGTTTAAAAACACCCAATAAAATTCAAGAACATGCCAATAATAACTCTGTCATCACAGGCTGGACTGGATTTGCAGAGCTCCAGATGCTGAATGCTGCTCCTCCAGGAAAGACATTGAGCAGGGTACCAGGAGATGCCCTGTTGAAGGCACTGACCTCGCCCTGGCCCCCAGGTCCATCTCACTCCAAACCACAGACCTGGTCCACTTCAGGTCAGGGAGATGTGGGTGTGGGATGAGTGGGCGAGGAAGGAAATCTCACCTTTTACATCAGTTTTTCTTAACCTTTCTTTGCTTTCCAGGTCCTGCTGCTTATCTAACCATCCCTGTCGTCCCACCCCTCACCTTCCCCCCCACCCCCGCCCTGCCCTCAACGGAGACAGATTCCTTAAAACTTCATGTAAAAAACTCTGGGTCACCTCTGCTTACACCATTAATTCTCCCTCTCTGCCCTTCCTTCCCTAAATCTCCTCCACAGTACAAGTGAGTGCCTAAGACTCTGCAATGAGATATTAAAAAATGTATTTTTAACCTAAGGAGGAAAATGATATATGAGCTCTTCCATTTTAATCGAGAAACTGAGAATTGAGAAAGGCAATGTGGTATATTTAGGGACCATTCTTCCAGAAGATCCAGGCAGATGTCAGCACTTTTGGGGAAATTCAGGGACCTCCCCACAAATCTATCTTATACAGAATATTTCCCGTCAAAAGGACTAAGGTGAGGACAGTAAGGGATAGGAAACCAGAGTTTGTGGGGCGGACTGAGGTAGAGGAAGCACTGTAGTTAGATGGGGTGACCCTTTCCTTTCTCTCGGGAAGGACCTCTGCAAGAGAGGGAGGCTTGGACCCTCCAGGGGATGAATGTTTACATCCTTCAACAAGTATTGAGTGTGCCAGGCACAGTATTGGATGTGGAGGATACAAGGATGGATAAAGAGACATGGTTCCTGCCTCCACGGAGCTAGAGTGTGTGTTGGGAGGGGTAATGCTAGTAATCAATTGATCACTAAATAAATGTGCACATGAAGCAGTGGTAGGAGCTGCTAAGGAGAGGTTTGTCAGGCTAGGAGAGGCAATTTGAGAGAGGATTTGACCTATTCTGAGGGGTCAGGAAAAGCTTTCCTAAGAAAGTGATGACTGGGTTGAGAGCTGAATGATGACTAAGAACTAGGCAGCTAAAGGAGGAAGGATGGGGCTGGAGCTGGGGGCCCATGGGGGCCTGCTGAGCAGAAGGCCCTAGAGTAAGGACAGTGGATTGGAGTTGGGAGAGCAAATGGGGGAGGGGCTGAGGCTGGAGAGGTTCTATGGCACTGATCAGGGAGCACCTTGCTTGTAGACCATGTTGAGGATTCTCGTCTTTATCATACAAGCAATGAAAAGCCATTGAACCATTTTAATTGGTGGTGGTGGGCACAGTCGTGGCGGAGGATGTGTTCAGATTCTTGTTGGAAAAGATTGTTTTGGCTACAATGTGATAGGTTGCTGGGGGTGGTAGATTCAAGGTAGAAAGAAGAGGCCGGGGGGCTCTTGTAGTAGCCCAGGCAAGAAATGATGGTAGCTTGGGCTAAGTTAGCGGCAGTGACGGGAAGAGAGATTTTAGAGGCAAAATCAACAGGGCTTGGTGTGTGTGTTCCCCTTATCAACTTCAAGCTTCCTCAAGTGTAAATCTGACAGGAGCCTGAAGGTAGCATGCCCATTGGTGCATGAGAGAGCAGGTCACAGCTAAATTACATTTATCTGAACAAACAGCTCCGGTGCTGATCTCAAAGAGGATTTTCCAGCCCTCGTGCATCTTTGGCATGAGCAAGCACTGCAAATGAAGTGCTAGGGGAGGAAGCAGGCTCCCAGGTTATTTTTAGTAAGCTCTAGGAAATAGCCGACATTCTAATTTGAATCCTCATTAAAATCCAGAGCCTCACCTCACACAGTTCTTGTTGCTAATGTCTGCAAACTTCTCTTTTCCCCAGATAATTGACAGTAGGGCCCCATGGAAGTCTTCTCAGCATTTCTGCAAAAATTCAGGAAACATTAGGCTTGACACCATCACCATGTTTGCCAAGGCAGCAAAAATCCCAGCCGGCAAAACTTCAAGTGTGATGAAGCGGAAGGGTGGGGACAGCACAGAATGACTGATCATCTCGGGATGTCTTCTAGCGAGAGTTTCCAATGTTGGCATTTTCCCTTGTCTTTGAAGCAGGAACAGGAGGCGATGGTGGCTTTGGGGTCAGGCCATGTGATGTAGGTAGGGTTTACCCCTCATCCTTTTCTACCTTTCCTCTCTGCCCTCAAGCAGTTCCTGGATTTAAAGTTATTTTTAATATTTTTATTTAACAATAGTAAAAGCGTTTTAAAATTAGTTATGTTGAAGTTATATAGAACAGTCAGTGCCTGAACTATTGCTGTGGAATTCCAGGCCCTCCATGGGCTTAACCTGGGACGTGTTATTTAGCCTCTCTGGGTCTTGATTCCGTTGCCCAAGACATGAAGAGGTGTTGTACCAGCTTGGCATTTCTCCACCTTCAGTCATTCAGGCATCACTCTTAGCATACTTGCCATGATGACTTTTCACTTACATTATGACTTTTTAACATTTTTTCCCTTTAAATTGACACATTCGTTTATATCAGTCCCTTTTTTTTAAAAAAAAAGTCTTGGCTATAATGTATATGAAATTGTGGGACTGATGTGATAATGACTTTCTTCCTTAACACACATAAATAAACACAGAATTAAAAATATTTATCTATCTGTCTATCTATCTATCTCAAATTACATTCCACTATGATGATATGTAGACCCCACTCTGGGAGACTCTGGACAAGCTGATTTCTAAGCTCTCTTGCAGTGCTAACATATTATTGTTCACATCTGGCCTTACCTACCCAGCCTTATTTCCCATGGCTTCCTAAAAGAAAACCTCAAGTTTGGCCACATCAGAGTTCTTGTTGCTCCTTGTAGACAGTGTATGCATGCTATTCCCTTCATCTAGAATCAATAAGTTACTAAGGAGAGAGGAACTCTGACCTAAGAAGAAAGCACCGATTGGCTGGACAAGCTACCCTTGACAAGTTGGCCAAGAAAAGCCTTTGGGTTGGCACTTGTTTGTTTGATGGTCAAGTGTAAAGAGTTGAGGGACTGGTCATTCGTGGGTTATTTTTTTCCCTTTAAAAAGAGGGTTACCCATTTACTGGGCAAATCTACTAGACAAATTTCTGAGTGCCCCCCGCCCCTGGGGGGATGGTCTTCATTCAGCTTCATCTAATAGAGAAGAGAAAATCTGGTTTGACTATTATTGTGAGTAATCATTATTTGCTATAGAAATTAATTAGTTCACTTATTTACAATGCATGATGCTTTATTCCATGCTAGTCATTGGATATGTGAACATAATCAAGACACTTCTCTACCCTCTAGGAGCTCAAGTTTAGGAGGAGACAGAAAATAAATAGGTGAACATGATAAGGCATGTTCAGGCCTCAAAGCAGAAGTGTCTCTAGTGTACAATGTGGCCACAGGAGAGCGAGTGTCAGCTCTATGGAGGCAAAACTTCCTAGGGGAAGTAACATGATTTATAAGTTGGGTCTTGACTATAAGCCAGTGCTGGCTTGCTGAATGGGCAGTGCAGGACAAAATGCCCTGCCAGGGAGAATAAACACAGTTAGAAGATTATCTGGCATACTCAATAAAGCTGAAAAGTGAATGCAATTTAGTAGGGGTGGAACATACAGTTACCTCTGTGTGTGTGTGTGTGTGTGTGTGTGTGTGTGAGAGAGAGAGAGAGAGAGAGAGAGAGAGAGAGAGAGAGAGAGAGAGAGAGAAAGACAGAGAGAGAGAAATATTAGACTATAGTCTCTATTCAAGAAGGAGCTATCGAAATCTTTTAAGCAAGGGGGTGATCGTTCAGAGTTACATACTGAGAATTCATTCAGGCAGCTGGGTAGTGGATAATTGGGTTGGAGGGTGTTTCCAAAGTACAGGCAAAGAGACCAGTTAAAACTCAATTACAAGGGTCCAGGTGAGAGAGGATGAGGGCAGCAGTGGGTAAAGAGGGAAGGGACAGATCTGAGACGTATTAAGAAGGATGTGATGATGAGAGAGTGGGTGATGTAGAGGAAGATGCCAAACTTTCCAGCTTGGATGACTGGGTCGTGGCGCCACTCAAACCCAAGAGGAAAGATGCAATTTGGGGAAACATGAATTTATTTTGGAACTGTATTCCCTGGGGCCTGCATGACCAAGTGACAGGGTTTGAGGCAATTATGCCTGAGTTTTTTCCCCCAGCTCTGTTGGTATGACCTCGTCTGATCTCCCAAGGTCTCTTTGTCCATAAGATGTACTGCCTGTCCTGGCTTGATCTGAGGTCTCAAAGAAAAGGTATATGTGAAAATACTTTGTAAATGTCTTCACAAATGTAAATATTTATGTCTCCAGGGAACCGCAAAGTGTAAAAAGCAGAGTCACCATTACATTTAGCTTATAAGTGGGCAGTGTGAGCAGCTGCTTTCCATTGTGATCCAGCATCCAGCAGATTTCTCTGTGAAATTGCCAGTATCACTGCCTGTCCTCCTGACCAAGATGGATTAATTCCTATGAGACTAAAATGTATTACTTTGCCCTGCAACAGTCCAATCCAAGAAACATCACACACCTTTATTTTTCTAAACCTTATTAAATCGCTCCTCCGTTCTCATTTGCCAGGGTGGCCTAAACATCCATTTTCAGTCAGAATTGAGAGTCCCATTGGATCACAGAAAAATCCTGTTTTTCATTGGTGAAATGAGTGGGGTTCGTAGGTAGGCTAAGAAATATTACATAGGGAGCTCTACCCCCTTGCATGAACAGGGTATAGGAATTGTCATAGGTTTAGGCAAACCTGTAACACCTGTTAATGCAGACCCAGGTCTTCGAGATCTGTTGCCCATAGGGCTGAGAAGAAGATGAGCCTAAGGTACCCGTACTCAAGACAGCTCAGCAACCTTATCATCCAGACCCCAATATCGAGGATTTACTTTTGGTTGCTGCTGGGTTCACAGTTTGCTGTGGAATAATCATGTTCCTTATAAACGAGGAGAGCTGTAATGTCAACAGTGTGGGGAGGGTCAAGATGGAAGGAAAACCCCAAAACTGAACCACTGAGGGTGGGGGCTGCAGAGGAGAGCTGAGGGTTGAGTGTACATGATGGAGCTGAAGTCTACCGAAGAGAAAGAGGTAGGAAATAAAGACTTAATCTGAAAAAGAGGCCAGAATGGAGAAAAATAGGAATAAGAAAGCATTCTGAGTGCATTGAAAATCTTTCTTTTAATTCTTGCAAATTGTGAACCTATCAACTTAGCGCAATTGCCCTTAGAATAAACATTTTTGATCAGAGCATTTTAAATGCTAACTCAACTCCTGGGAGGAGAGAAAAGCCCCCCTCCTAGAGCAATGTTTCTAGAGTGAGATACATGGACCACTGGTGGCCTGTGAGATGATTCTTGTAGTTAAACATAAGAATATTCTTCTATTTTAATAGTTCTATGTTTATTTTGATTATCATTGGCAACTCATGATAGTTTTCTATTTAAGGCAGTGACACTTTTTTAAAAAAATTTTATTTTATATTGGAGTATAGTTGATTTACAATGTTGTATTCGTTTCAGGTGTACAGCAAAGAGATTTAGTTATACATATACATATATCCATTCTTTTTCAGATTCTTTTCCCATATAGGTTATTGTGGAATATTGAGTAGAGTTCTCTGTGCTATCCAGTAGGTCCTTGTTGATTATCTGTTTTTTTTTTTTTTTTTTTTTTTTGGGGTACGCGGGCCTCTCACTTTTGTTGGACTGGGGGGATTTGGCTAAGGGGATAGGGTCTCCTACCCACCAGTCATTCCCCTCCTACATCCTCCTGCCTGGCAGAGCCAGCTCCATGAGATGCTGGAAAGGCTAGGTACTTGCTTGAAGGGAGGATGGCCATGTAACCTACCCAGTTATGGCCAAGGGAAAACATGCTAAGGGGCTTCTAGGAACAATTTTCTTTGCTGAAAAAAGCAGGGACATGCAAGAACAAAAGGATAGCCTGGAAGTTTCTACCTCCCTATTTCTCGTTAAGCGAGATAGAGAAATATCCTTATTGTTTATAGCCTGTTTGTCATGTATTCCCTACTTTGCAGCCCAAAGCATCCTATACCAATAGTTAAAATTATCAGTATTATCGAGTTTACCTGCTAGAATGTAAGTGTTGGAACCCATAGTTACCAAAAAACTTTGCATAAGAAAACTTTCTGCTGCAAGTAATTCAAAGTCCTTACTCCAACTGGCTTAATATAGGGAAGTTTATCACCTCATGTGGCAGGAAGCACAGAGTCAGGACAGGCTTTAGGTGGCAGGCATGCCCTGGCTCTGCTTCTCTGAGACTCTCCTATTCTGCTCTCCCTGGTGACTTTGGTCCTCAGGCCAGCTGACTGCCAAGTTCTAGGCACCACGTCCCAACAAGACCACGTCCCCAGTGGAAGAAGAGGACTTGTCCATCCCTGTGTCTCTTCAGAGAAGTGAGGAAAGCTTCTTTGCTAGTGATAATTCATTTTCCATCCTTTCCTAAGTCATTCTCTGCCAATGGGAACATAAGATCTTCATGGGCTACATTTGGGTGGAATAGATTTGGGGAACCCATACCAAGCGCCAAGTGTCGCTTTTCTTATTTTCCCTCTTCTTGGAGATCTTTCATGGACCCTGGTGAGCTCGTTTTCTACCTAGAATCTCTGAGAGCCCTAACTGATCTTTTTTCCCCCTTCTAACTTGGTTTTGAGCCTTAACTCACTCAGATCCCTCCTAGCTGACAAGTGATTCTTTAATGTTATCAGTTGGCTTCTCTTAAAAGAATTGGATCTTTTTTGTTTCTGGGTCCTTAATCCACCCCTGCAAATTATAAAACAGGTGTAGTTTAAAAACAAACAAACAAAAAAACAATGGGATACCAATTTCTTCAAAGGAAAAAAATCTAGATGTACAAACTACTGTTTTCATGGTTAAAAACGTTTTACCTCAATTTGTTCCTCTGCTTAAGCATATTTTTAAGCTTACAAAGAAAATAGGCACCATGCCTTTAGGAGGAGATATGTCAGATTTTTTAAGTGATGCAAAGTTACTTAAGGAATAAGAGCCATGAAATGTGAAGCGACTTTTATCTGGGGAAAACTTCAAGATTCAACCTGGAGGAAAGGGTTAGTAAAGGAGAGAAACTTGTGTGTCAGGTCAACCCTTTCCTCATTTGATGGGAACCCTACCCTTTCCATTACCCCTCACGGCTCCCTCTCCTGTATTCACATGGAGCAGATTAACCACTAAAGGCTTACTTTGTGCCTGGTTCCTGCTGCTTTTAGTCCGAGAATCCCCTGGGTGAACTCTGGGCCAGCAGTAGCTGATTCGGCTGTTGTCATGACTACCTCGCATCCTGTCCCTCCCTTCCCCCACCCTCAAGGGCCCAGTGTCCACCCCGGCCATCCAGCCTATGTTACTGGGCACGTGGGAGTAAGTCAACCAGCAGTCTGTGGTCACTGGCTTAGGGCAAGCACGGGACAGATATGCCTAGTCGGGAGGAATCGCAGGATTACTTTGCCTGGACTGTTGTGGCAGACACGGTCTCTCTCCCTCTGTGGTACGTGGCTATGGAGTTGGGTGCTGCCTACACTCTGGAAGGCAAAAGAGAGATTGAAAACAGAACAAAAAAAGCAGATGGAAAGAAACCGAGGGCTTCCCTGGTGGCGCAGTGGTTAAGAATCCGCCTGCCAATTCAGGGGACACAGGTTCGATCCCTGGTCCGGGAAGATCCCACATGCTGCGGAACAACTAAGCCCATGCACCACAACTACTGAGCCTGCGCTCTAGAGCCCACGAGCCACAACTACTGAGCCTGCATGCTGCAACTACTGAAGCCCATGTGCCTAGAGCCCGTGCTCCGCAACGAAGGGTAGCCCCCACTCACCACAACTAGAGAAAGCCTGTGCCCAGCAACAAAGACCCAATGCAGCCAAAGATAAATAATAAATTTTAAAAAAAAAGAAACTGAATCAAGACAGGCTTGAGGCCTGACCTGGCTCTGGACCTTCCAGTGACCTAGGCCAAGAGATCTCTTTATTGTTGATTGAATTTTCCATTAGCAGCCACTCAAAGGGCCGCACAGACGGATGCCATAGGCTGAGGGAGAAGCTGCTCTCAAGAAATTTTAGTAAATAGTCCTATATGTTTCATAAGTCTAGGTTCCTCAAGGCAAATAAGTTTATTGCCCAAGAAAGGGAGGAAAATGGATCCTTTGTGTTTTGAGGGTTGAAAAGAAAATTAGCCTGATTTCAAGCTTAGAGCCGCAGGCCTGGGAGATAAAAATGGTTTAGGAATTCTTCAGAGGCTGAGGCCACACCCAGTCAGATGCAGCCAAGGCATGGGGTCTCTGAGGGGACCAGCCTAGCAGGCGCCTGAAAGGACCAGGCAATTAGGGCATCAAAGGCTGGGGTGAGCCTGGCAGAGTGGCCATGGAGGATCCTGCTGGCCCAATCAGGAGGCTTGTCTGTGTCCTGGTCAGCAGTGCTGGGCCAAGGGTGGAGAACCAGTGATCCACAGTCACACTGTTAAAATGCAGATTCCCAGGACAGATACCAAAGTCACTGAATCAGAACCCCTGGGTGCACAGCCTGGAAACAGGCATTTCAAAAAGCATCCCAGCCAAAGTTTAGGTGAGTACCATTTGAGAACCCACACCTTAGAGCGTGCAGAGGGTTAAGCTGAGGAATCTTAGTCCGGTTGTTACAGGAGAATGGCTGAAAACAGGTGGCAGAAAGTCCAGGGTCAGGGTTCTAGCAGATGCAGAAATAGGATGCCACAGGTTACCACTCTGGGTCAGGCTGGCTTAAGATCTTAAAATCCTTTTGAGTTAATTACCAATGCTTCTGATATGAGGACCACCTTTAGTGTCACTAATGACCTTCGACACTTGTCCCTCATTGGATCGCCCTGCCAGCTTTGAGGTGTGGAGAGGCAGGGCGACGGGCATACTGGCTCCGATACCGCCAGAGCTCCCTGGCCTGTATCAGGGTCACATGGTCCTTGTGACAGACCTCATCACAGACTGGCTCCTGGGTTGAGGTCATGCAACCTATTTTCCTGCTGCTGCTTTAAAAAGTATACATACAGCAGTTGGGCAGGGAAAAGATTTTTACCCCCACTATTTACAAAGCAAGGCAGAAGCATGGAATTATTAGATTTCCAGAAGGCCAAGCAACAGGGAGTCTGGGGAGGTGGGAACCAGAGTGGTTTCTACCCGTGACCCTGTGAGCCGTCAAGGTTAGTAGAGGTCATGGCCTAGGCAGCAGAACCCCATGTGGGCCAGCTGCTCCCCCATCATTATTTGAGTTCTGAGTGTTCTTCAGCTAAAACAACAACGCAAATACGAACGGCAGGGAAAACATTAACAAGCACCATTAGGAAGAACGCAGGGCTGGAACCAGGAGGATGGAGCTCTGTTCCAACTGTAATCATTTGGCGTCCCATGGTTCTTTCTGGGCCCCTTTGTTCATCGGCAAAATAAGTAGCAGGAATTCATGGCAAAATTAACATCTAGGGCTTCTAGTGTTACGTGTTTCCTTGTCAATTTAAGCCTCTCTAATACAAGGCCGACCTGGAAGAATGCTCTAAGTGTCCATTTTATATTGGTGGTCCTTAGACTTTTCAGCTTGAGTTTATCTCATTTGGACAATACTTCTCATATTTATCCACACAGTGAAATTAAAGGAGGAGGCTGCACGTACCATTCACAGGTTTGTTTCCACTTGCTACATTAAATCAGTTGCTAAATGCTTGATCCCACGAAAGGATTAGCTAATAGATTCCTTCTCTTAAGGTTGCCTAATTTTAGAGACCTCCCAAGGGAATGAAAATGCATAGTTTATTGGGATTGGGATTTTATGGCTGAAATTCTTCATTAATTCAGAGGAAAGAGATACAACCAAAGATCTAGTTTTCCCCCAAATAATTTTGTGTTCCCATGTGAGTTGCTTCAGTAGTTAAAAAACAGTCTCCAACTTAAAAATATTCCCTTGGTGTAAATATTTATGTGTGCATAGTTTCCTAAACCTCGATCTTTTTCCATTACGTGAAGTCGTTTTCATTCTTGGTCTGCAATTCTGTTAAACAACCTATCTATCGTCCTCAAAACCAAGCACTCTGATAATTTCCTTGGGGATTAAGTCTGTAAAATATTTATCGATTCTGAGTCGCACCAAATTTACTTTCTTGACAACAACTGTATTATTTTGGGTATCGATCAGTGCCTAAAGAAACTGCCTCTGCAGTAAGCTGATTTGTGAAGTTAGTGTCGAATTCCTGTGGGAATGAATTCCATTTGGTCATGTTAAACCTACAGTATCATTACTACTGGTATATAATCGTACTCGAAAAACATTTTTATTGAGGTATAGTTGATGTAAGTTTCAGGTGTACAACATAGTGATTCACAATTTTTAAAGGTTATATTCCATTTATAGTTATTATAAAATATTGGCTATACTCCGTATGCTGTACAATATATCCATGTAGCTTATCTATTTTATACATAGTAGTTTGTACCTCTCAATCTCTTACCCCTATCTTGCCCTTCCCTCTACCCTCTCCCCATTGGTAATCACTAGTTAGTTCTCTATATCTGTGAGTCTGTTTCTTCTTTGTTATATTCACTAGTTTGTTTTATTTTTTAGATTCCACATATAAGCGATATCATGCAGTATTTGTCTTTCTCTGTCTGACTCATACCTTCTAAGCCTATCCATGTTGTTGCAAATGGCAAAATTTCATTCTTTTTTATGGCTGAGCAGTATTTTATTGTATATATACATATGCATATATATACCCACATATATATGTGATATATATACCACATCTTCTTTATCCATTCATCTGTTGTTGGATACTCCTTGGGGATTAGTTTTTAATCTTCATCTTAGTCAGTTGTTCTATTTTTTAGGAATAGTATAATTTTACTATAAGATATACATTTAAATGAAAATCAAATATAATACATGGCAAACAGCCAGGGTGTTACTAATTACTACAATAAAGATTTGTTTGAAACCCACCTGAGGTACAGAACAGCTGTGGTTTCTAGGTAGTTGCATTTAAAGTATTTAATTCTTCTCCTCTTCTTGGTTAAAGAATACGTTTTCTTTTTCTCAGAAAGAGATATTCCTTATCAAATTATATATGATCCACCCTCGTGCTGGGGTACATAGAAAAGAGACAAGGGCCCATTTCCTTTACGGTCATGTGCCTGGAGAATCTTGGGAAATTCCGGATAAAGAGTGGGTTCTGTCATCTGCAGCTCATAAATCCTCCAGAGTTGCTCCCAACTTCTCCACAGCTTCTTGCACAGTTTCAGCCTCTGAAGGGAAGAAGAATGAAGGTTGGTTCCTCCCTTGGCTTGCTCAGAGTTTTCCAGAGTAAATGCACGTTGGGGCCAGTGCAGGAAGCCTCTTCTCTTTCTCTCTACAGCAGGAATCCTCAAACTCTAGGGTGTCAGAACTACCTGAATTAATCACAGAGCTTGGTACATTGCTGACTTTCAGCTCCCATTGCTGGAGATTCTGATTCAGCAGAACTTTGGGGATGACGAACCTGCATTTTAACCCGCACGTCAACAAGATGTATATGTTAGTTAGATGTATAGGTGGACAGATAAGCAGGCCGTTAGTTAATATCTGAACTATCCTAGAGGAATGCCTATTCCAGGAGGAGTTAGGGAGTTCATAGTGACTCTCATCTAAAGCCCATGTGTGTTGGGGGAGGGGGTTGGGTGCTTACTAAACGCAGCTTCAATTATCTTTATCTCCTATCACAGAGGATTGGTTAATTAGCACAATGCACGTTAGAAATATTTTTTCATTGTGAAATGAGAGGGGTTCAAGATATGTAGGTAGGCTTAGAAATACTACAGACAGCCTTCCCTTGCATGAACAGGGTATACGAATTGTCATAGGTTCAGGCAAATCCATAACACCTGTTAATGCAGACCCAGGTCTTCGAGATCTGTTGCCCATAGGGATGAGAAGAAGATGAGCCTAAGGTACCCGTACTCAAGACAGCTCAGCAACCTTATCATCCAGACCCCAATATCGAGGATTTACTTTTGGTTGCTGCTGGGTTCACAGTTTGCTGTGGAATAATCATGTTCCTTATAAACGAGGAGAGCTGTAATGTCAACAGTGTGAGGAGGGTCAAGATGGAAGGAAAACCCCAAAACTGAACCACTGAGGGTGAGGGCTGCTGAGGAGAGCTGAGGGTTGAGTGTACATGATGGAGCTGAAGTCTACCGAAGAGAAAGAGGTAGGAAATAAAGACTTAATCTGAAAAAGAGGCCAGAATGGGAAAAAAATAGGAATAAGAAAGTGTTTTGAGTTCATTAAAATGAACTCAAAACCTTTTTTTATAATTCTTTCTTGCAAATTGTGAAAAGATCAACATGGGGCAATCACCCTTAGAACAGCATTTCTGATTAGGGTATTTTAAATGCTAATTGCCTGCTCATGTGTATATTAATCCTAATAGACGTACTTATATCTTGCTGAAATGCAGGTTAAAATGCATTAGAGTCTGATGTCCCAGTTGGATGCCTCATAAGAGAGACTAGAACAGTGAATTTCAGTGGGAGAGGAAGGCCCATGGGCATGTATCAGGATATCTGTGTGTGTGAGAGTATGTGTAATTAACACAAATTATTTGCTTCGAGGATTCTTTCAAGCTTTTTGACCCTGTTTTACTTTCTGCAGACACTGTCATTGCTATAGGAAATCATCTAAGTTCCATGACTTTAAATCCCACCTGTTTTATATCTGCAGCCCTCATTTCTCCCTCAAAGGACCGAGATGAACATACAGCTTCCCAACAGACATGTCAAAACAACACGGCCCCAGACTGAGTGCTGGTCTCCAGCACACCTGTTGCATCTCATTGTTTTTCACCTTGGTAAATGGTACTATCCTTTTTCCTCGTTTTCAAGGTTAGAATCATTCTTGACTCCTCTCTTTTTCTCACAATCTTTATCCAACCTATCAGCAAGTCTTATTAGCTAAATCATATCCTGAACCTCAACCACTGCTTATTACTCTCACCTCTATCGCTCTAATCCAAGACAAAACACCATCCTCCCTTGCCATGCTGGTTTACTACAATAGCCACAGTCTCTGTGCTTCCTCCTTCATAGTCTATTCTAAACACAGCAGCTAGAATTTAAATAATAAACATGATTGTGTTATTCTCCTACTCAAAGCCCCCCAACAGCTTTCCATTGCACTTAAAATAACATCCAAAGTATCAGGGTCTCAAGGTCTGCTGTGATCTGAACCCCAGGCATTTCTCTGAACATATCTCCTCCTCTTTTTTTTAAAAAAATTTTATTGCAGTATAGTTAATTTACAATGTTGTGTTAGTTTCAGGTCTTCAATAAGGTGAATCTGTTTTACATATCCATACATCCACTCTTTTTAAAATTCTTTTCCCATATAGGCCATTACAGAGTATTGAGTAGCATTCCCTATGCTACTTATTAGTTATCTATTTTATATATAGTAGTGCGTCCTTCTACTCTTTCTTCCTTGTATATTCTGCTGTTCTTTAACATGCCAAGCTCATTCTCACCTCAGAGCCTTTGCAGAAGTTGTTGCTTCTGTCTCAGAAGGATTTAATCTAGATATCTGCATGGCTCGTCTCCCCCACCTTCAGTCTATGCTCAAATATCGCTTATCATAAAAGCCTTCTGTAACCTCCTGCTCTAAAATAACGTTATCCAGCTTTATTTTCCTTATGACATTATTATTATCCGACAATACATTTATTCTATTCTTTCTTTCTCTTTTAACCTTCCAAACTACAACGTAAGCTCTACGAGGACAGGCTTTTCATCTGTTTTGTACATGGTATATTCCTAGCACCTAAACTGTGCCTGACATTTAGTAAGAACTCAGTAAATATTTGTTAAATGAAGTAAGAAACTCTCAAAACCATCCTAAGCAGTTGAGGTGCTACACTTTAAGCAATAAATCACAAAAGCCTTATACCTTTCAAAATATTCTATGGCCTTAAAACTTAAAAAAAATTTTTGGAATAATTTTTAGACTTACAGAGAAGTTACAATGATAGTACAGAGTGTTTACATATCCTTCACCCAGATTTCCCTAATGTTAACATCTTACATAACCATGGTACATTTATCAAAGCTGAGGAATTAGCACAGCTGCAATACGGTTAACTGAACTACAGACTTCATTTAGGTATCACCCGTTTTTCCACTAATGTCTCTGCTGTATTGCAGATCCAGTGCAGGATACTACATTGCATTTAGTCACCAAGTGTCTTTAGTCTCCTCCGATCTATGCCATTTTCTCTTTAGGCTCCTCCAATCTATCTCATTTTCTCTTTGTTGACCTTGACGGTTTTGAGCAGCACTGGTCAGGCATTTTGGAGAATGCACTACCATGCTCTTTCTATTTGTTTGCCACAAAAACCAATGTGATAGGAAACCAACAAAAGGGAACCCCAGCACCCATTGAAAATTTTGCTATAGCTTACCTTCCGCGGGCTCCTATGAGAGCAGGAACTTAGTCACATTAAGTAGGAGATTGTGGAGGCTGAGGGGATCAGGAGAGCAGGGATTAAGACCCAAGAAGCTTTTTACCAGAAGCTCCCAGCAGATTTTCCATCAAGTTCCATTGGTTATATAACATGGCCATAGAAATGGAATCACTATGATTAGCTTAATCCAATGAAGATTCACTCTGGTGAAAGTGGGACTGGGTCCTCTTCCCTGACTCATGCTACTAGAAGGGGGAGAAGCCAACAAAGATGAAGGAGGAAACTGAGGGGCATCAGGGATGGGGACCGGGCAGGGAATGGGTTTGGTAGACAACAATGTCTGTTACAGAGTCTATTTTTATATTCTGTGTACCAGTAATGTTTGAATGGGTCATGGCCTCCTAGGAGAATAACATATCAGAAGTGCGATATTTATCAAAAGATGGCTGGTGTGGATAAACAAACTGGTATATCTATACAATGAAACACTACAGGCACTCAAAATGAATGGACTGCTGGTACATGCAACATCATAGATGAATCTCAAAGGCATTATGCCAATCAAAAGAAGCCTGACAAACAACTGTGTACTGTATGTTTTCAATTATATGACATTCTAGAAAAGGCACAATCATAGGGACAGAAGACAGGTAAGTGGCTGCCCAGTGAGGGTGGAGGGAAGTGATTGGATGCAAAGCGGTATGAGGGAACTTTTGGGGCTGATGAAAATGTTCTACAGATTAAAGAGAAAACAATTATTGGGTCTTGGGTGATGGCATGAAAAGGAACAAAAGGACATGACATTGTGGGAAAGTTCTTTTCGAGCATAGGGTACAGTTCTGTTGTCTTGAGAAGGACTCATCGACCTAGGCTTTGGTTTGGGCAAATGGTGCAAATTTCATTTCCGTGTTCTTTGGAACATCAGTTAGGTGTTGGCAAACACAAGACTGTGCAGAGGGCTGAGAATACCCTATGAGCTGAGCTCTGGTTCTTAAATATTTGCAAAAGCTCATAAATTAATTAAAATACAGTTCTATTAGGACGAAAGCTTTGCCACGTTTTACAGAGGGTGTTATGTGTTCAGTTTGGGGGGGCTACCTGTTTGTAACTGACAGATTTTGCCTCAATAAAGGAATTTTCTAGTAGAAGTACATCCCTGACTATTTACCATGGTCCTAATCAAACTTGCCTGTAACTGGTTATCAAAAACCGAGGGAATCCCAGAACCTAGGAATTCAGGGGGACAGGGTAGAGGTGAGGAACAAATATCTTTGGCTGAGGTGACGTGTCCAATATTTCAAGGCACATCACACAAACAGCTGCCTATTCTGTGATGATTCTAACCAGAAGATCCTGGATGGCAGTGCCTGAAATAATGCCTAGGAGGTGATCTGATGAAGAAGCTTGGTCTGAAAAATGGGTGTGAAGAGAATCCCATGGCTCGTTTGGGGCTGGTGTAGGTTTTTAAAAACTTGTTATTGTTGATGTAAATTTTCTCCCATGTGCACTGGTTGTACACATACCTATTCCTGCATCTTGATTTTTAAGCACTGGGACTTTGTAAATATGCATTCCAATCTGAGTAACATTACTCCTGAGTTTCAAAACATTACCATTACAGCCCCAAGATATAAACACATCCATTCCCAGACACGTGATTTTCAAAGCTGCAAATCGAGTACTAAACTGTATTAACTGTGCTGGAAAGAGAAAAAAATCCCCTTTATATTGTACTTCGCTTGCCTGTCATAGACCCCTCCTGAGAAGGAGGTTATGCAATTAGTAGTAACAGAAATGTGGGCAGGCTACGGGTTGGTCACAAGTTGTTGGAGGATGTCATGGAGAAGATGTGACCTCCGGTTGACTTCTGAGCTGAACCTGGGCAATCAGAGGCCCCTCACTGCCTCCCCGTCCTTGGAATGTACATTCTGACCACATTCTCACAGTGTTCCAAGACCGTCGCTTTACTGAGGCAAGGTGTTGTTGAGACCATCTGGAGGGTATACGTGACTAAACCCAGGTAAGGCCTCTATGTAAACTTTTAAGATTCTGGCGGGGCATGGAAATCTACTTGCCTTACAGCTGCCCAAGGCAAGCCTCTTATGTAAGTTTCCTTGCTTGTTAAAACTGCCACCTGCCAATCTGGAGGGGTCTGTCTCTTTCTTCAGTCTCTCCCTGCCCTCCGTGTATGGTGCCAGTTTTCAAACCAACGCAAATATTTGTTCAAAGGCAGATTCCCAGGTCCCATCACTAGAAATTTCAAGTCAGCAGATCTGAGGAGGTACTTGAAAATCTTTACTGCTAAGTTTTCATAAGTACTGCAGGTGATACAGATGCTGTGGCCTTCAAGAAAGACCCTTTTGAGAAAGCCCTCTTTCTAAAATATCTAAACAGGAAATTAATTTTCTTTCAGGCTTTAACAGGGGGAAAAACCTAACTCAGAATCTTTTTTTCCTTTAATTGCCAAAGTGCAAAGAAAACAGCTCTTAATTCTCAGAAAAAAAGACAACATTAAAGAGTGAGAAAAAGGAAAGGTGGGGGCTTGAGGAAAAGCAGCATCGGCCGTCAAGTGTCACAATTTCACAGTCCTGGAAAATAGGCCACACGATACCAGACTCCTTATCCTCCCCAAATCCACTGCCGTAAACTCATGCACCAAATGCATTGACACTAACCATATTTTCCTACCTTCTCCTGCCAATACAATTATTGAAACTAAATTGTCAACTCATTTTCATTCTTCTGTTTGATTTGTCACACAGTTTGAGAGCTATACCACAATCAATTCTATTACATACTTTTCTGCAACTCCTGATTATGAATCAGGAATTGATAATGAAGTAATAAAAGGATTCAAGATTTTAACTATAAACTTATTTTATTTTATACTTTAGATGAGTTTTGGGAAAGATCCTTATATGCAGCACGCCCTTAAGAAATAACTGCTGAGTGAATGAATGAAATGTTGGGCTGAATCACATTGTATACATTCCCGAAGTAGTAGACCAAATCGTATTTTCAATACAGCTCACAGGGAGTTGATTCTTAAAGAAAACCCATGGTGAACATTTTTTGAAAAGAGAAGATGGTTTTTTGGGTAATGTATCTTCTTAAAAAATCTATTTTGAAATCATTTTAAATTACAAAAAAGTTGCAAAAATAATTCAAAGAGCTCCCGTATACCCTTCGAGTTGTTAACATTTCTGAACCATCTGAGATTAAGTTGAAGATGTGATGCCCCGTTTGCCCCCTCATACTTCAGTGTGTACTTTCTAAAAATGAGGAAACTATCCTAAATAAAGTACAATCTCAACATCAGGAAAATAACATTGATCCAATTTAATTCAACAGAATGCTTTGAAGTTTCGCTGATTATGCCATTAATGTCATTTATAGATCTTGGATTCCATTCAAGATCATCTCCTGCATTTAGCTGTCCCTTTAGCATCCTCCAGTCTGGAACAATCTTTACTTTAAAGATTATATATTGTATCAGGACACAACACAA
Source organism: Tursiops truncatus (assembly GCF_011762595.2). Classification (NCBI taxonomy): domain Eukaryota; kingdom Metazoa; phylum Chordata; class Mammalia; order Artiodactyla; family Delphinidae; genus Tursiops; species Tursiops truncatus. Next base: position 30,472,301 of record NC_047035.1, on the reverse strand, counting down.
GGGTGATTTTTCCCATTACTGTTCTTTATTTACGTAAACTTTTGCCGGTTGATTAAGATGGTATCTCCCAAGTATTATAGCTGTGATTGTTAATTAATAAGTATGTTGTGTTTATTAATAAATAATAATATATTAATGAGAATTAATGAATTTTTTAGGCACATGCTTTGAGACTATAAATATCCTGTCCCTCATCAAACTTTTACCCACTAATTTTAGTATCCATTGATGATTCTGACCTGAATCAATTATTATGATAATGGTTGCAAAATGGTGATTTTCTAATTCTACCTTTCTTTCTTCATCTATTTTTTGCATTCTACCAGTAGAACTTCCTTTCTCTCTTTTTTTTTTCTCTTTTTCTATCAGCATGGACTCGTTGATTCCTATTTTATGCAAAGGTTGCAACCTGCTGCTGTCATTATTTATTTTGATGCTTAAATGGTCCTAGATTTGGCCTGTGGGGACCCCTTCAAACTGGCTCCTATATTCTTTTGCCACATCTCCATAATTCTTTAAGTACCTTCTTATTTTTTTGCTCAACAAAGTCCAGTTTCACCCACTACACATGGAACCATAGCTCCTCTTGGTGGAGAATGGTATTTAGAAACAAATCTGAGTTCTAAGTGTGTTCACTATACTGGGTGCTATTGCTTTCAGGATTTCTTGGTGGACAGAGCTAGGAAATAGATCAATGTATATATACACATACATAAGTATATATGTCTTTCTATCTACCTAAATTAAAAATCATTTCATACTATCACCTGTATTTTCAAGCCACTTCACTGAGTTTATTCTAATCTTTCCCCTTTTTATATCTGTAATTCCCTCCTCCAACAGTGAGAAACCTGCCTCTCAATATCCTTGATATATTTACTTGTTTGCTCAGTTTCCCAGTATGTAAACCAATCTCTTGGCCATGCCAGGAAAAAGTGTGGTCTGCCCCTATTAAGTTAGTTATTTTTATCATTATATATAAATTATATTTATAATATAAATATATAAATTATATAAATAAAAATTATATATCATTATTAAAATATGTGTAGTATGTATATATGTGTATTGTGTGATACATATGTACATATGTGTAATCAAACATTTTATGAAAAATCAGATATTTTCCATACATATATAAGAAATTATATTCAAGTCCTTTGTCTATTTTTTAATCAGATTTTTTTTGCTATTGAGTTGTATGAGTGCTTATATATTTTGAATATTAACTTTTTATCAGATAGCTGGTTTGAAAATATTTTCTGTCATTCTGTAGGTTGCTTTTTCATTTAGCTGATGGTTTCTTTTGCTGTGTAGAAGCTTTTTAGTTTGATGCAGTCTCACCTATTTATTTTTGCTTTGTTGCTTGTGCTTTTGGCATCAGATTAAAAAATTGTTGCCAAGACGAATGTCAAAGAGATTTTCCTTATGTTTTCTTCTAGTAGTTTTACAGTTTGGGGTCTTACATTTAAGTCTTTAATCCATCTGGAGTTAATTTTTGTGCGTGATGTAAGATAGGGGTCCAATTTCATTCTTTTGCTTATGAATATCCAGTTTTCAATAAACACCATTTATTGAAGGGACTATCCTTTCCTTACTGAGTGTTCTTGGCTCCCTTGTTAAATATTAGTTGACTGTATATGCATGGGTTTATTTCTGGGCTCTCTATTCTGTTCCATTGGTCTCTTTTTCAGTTTTTACACTGGTATTATACAGTCTTGATTACTATAGCTTTGTAATATAATTTGAAATCAGGTATTGTGACATCTCCAGCTTTGTGCTTCTTGCTCCAGACTGCTTTGGCTATTCAGGGTCTTTTGTGAGTCAATATAAATTTTAGGGTTTTGTTTCTATTTCTGTGAAAAATGCCATTGGAATTTTGAAAGGGATTGCATGAAATCTATAAATGACTTTGGGTAGTACAAATATTTTAACAATATCAATTTATCCAATCCATGAACTCGGGATACCTTTCCATTTATTTATGTCATCTTCAATTTCTTTCTTCAATATCTTGTAATTGTCAGTGTACAGATCTTTCACCTCCTTGGTTAAATTTATTCCTAATTATTTTTATTATTTTTGATGCTACTGTATTAAGGGAAGTCCACAGAAAGGCCTTTCTTCAGATACACCTGGATCCCTTTGCTCATACTTCCACGTGGTTGTTCCCTCATGCCTGACCCTCACGAAGCTGCTGGTCTCAGATATTCAGAGCTCCCCACAGAGGAAGAGCCCCCTGTCACCCCCTATTTCTCAGTAAGCAGGCTATGCTCTAAGGGTGGAGCCACAGCCAGCTTCTCAGCCACGCTTAAGCCAGATGCTAAACCTGGGGAAGGAAAGACTTTACATTTCAACTTAATAAGTGAAATAACTGGGGAATTTATTGAAATTATATTTTAACTCACTAGGTTGGGTGTGGTTTCTTTCGGTTGCATGTTTCTCTCTAGTTCTCAAGGACTTAGCCCACGGTAATACACATATCTTGTGCACTGTTAGGTCGGGGGCCTGGATGGCAGAGACTGTTCTGCCATCCATTTCTAGTGCTTAGCGGACGGTCTAACACAAGGTATATGCTAATTATTGTTTATTGGATGAAAGAATGAATACACCCATTAATCAATGTAGAATGGCGGGAAAGGAGATGTATGTTGGGAAGGAGACCTTAGATTTTCACCTCTGGACCCATATGGATGAAGGGAGTCCAGGTTATCCATCCTTAATGGAACCTAGATATTTATTTGCAAGGTTTTTTTTTTTTTTTTCCTGGTGACACAATACAATATAAGAATAAATCTTGAATTTATCCTTGATGTTGATAACATCGGTATTGCACATCAGTCCCATGGTTACCGTCCAGCACCAACAATCTTGTTCTATTTCCACCTGCAGCTTCCTGAATCCTTAACTAAGCATCAAATTTCAAAGCTCCCACATTAAAGAAGGCCGTCAATTCAAGTTACCCTTTCTCATTTTCTGTCTCCTACTTTTTCTCTTCTTCTCCAAGATTATTTGCAGAGTTAAATTTTCTTGAAAGTTCTTTTGTGGTGTACTCGATAAGAAGGCTCATAAAACACTCCAAATACAGCATGTGGTGTAAAGGTTGAAACAATAAAAATGACGACGTGAGTAACACTATCCCTGAGGATCGCGGTGGCCCGTTTTAATTTAGAGGGCGCCAGCTACACGTCAGCGAGGGATTCAAGAACTACCGGGCAATCCACTCCGGACCAGGAATCCCCAAGACAACCCTGACGCCACCAAAGTTTCCAGTCGCAGCCAGCTCTCGGAATTGACGGAAGGAGCCTCCGCCCCGCTGAGTCGCTCTGCCAGTTTTCTCGCCGGAGCTCAAGTGTCAGGAATTTCTAGGTTTTTTTCCCCCTTTCTCGGGCAAATCTCCATCTGCACCTTCCGCGACGCTGGGAACAGGTGAGCCGGGCAGCGGCGCCCTTAGGCTCTGCTCAGGTGCCTCGGCCCCGCCCGGGCCGCCGCCCCGCCCCGCCCCGCGCCTGTCGGGGTCCAGGTGCGAGAGCCCAGGTGCGCACGCCGCCGGCTGCAGCTTCGCTCGACACCCGACAGCGGGCGCCGCTGCGGCAGCTCCCGAGCGGCGGAGCTGAGCACCTTCGCGACTTGGGGCAGCTCCTGCGCTCGGCCTTGCTCGGCGGCGAGAGCTCCTCCCAGGCGCCGGATTCCCGAAGCTGCGGGAGCAGGCGGGCGGGCGCCGAGGGGGCGGACCGAGCTCTACGGACCCCGCCGGCCTGGGACGACAGAGGCGGGCGAGCGGGGAGCGCCCAGGAGCGCGGAGAGCGGGGCCATCCCCCAGCGCGCTGGAGACACCCGACCGACCTGCGCCCTTGACACCATGCGACCCACCGCGCCTCCGCGCCGGCCTCGGGCTTCGCGGTCCGCTCGCTGAGACCCCGCGCTCTCCACCGCGGAAACTCGGGAAGACCAGGCGAGACGTTGGAGAGCCGCGCGGAGACTCACCCAGGCGTCCCCTTCGCCCCCAAGAAGCTGCCGGCCCCTTGATCCCTGGACTCCTCTAGCTTTACCATGAACCTGGCGCAAGCTTGTCTTTAGGAGAAATTCAGAAACCGGAGGGGGAGTCAACGCAATTCTTTGGTTGCTAAGGTAATTGTAGTTGTTACAGAAATGAGCAAGAAACAAATGGGGGAAAAGATGTTTTAAAACGGTATGCCCTTCACCCTTCCAGTTCATGTGTGTTGATTTCATTTAATTTCCTGGGTGCAGATGCTTGTCCATTGCAGATACGTGACAGGTGTCGGGGTGTGTGTGTGTGTGTGTGTGTGTGCAGTTTGGGACTATAGAGGCACGAGCTTACATAAGTGGTTAGGCAAGCTGGCGTGTGGAGTTGTGTGGGACGGGTGCAGGTCTGCATATAAATCATGTTCCTGGGTTTCTGGGTGTGAGGCACTCACCGGCCGGCCGGGGCGAGCTGGCAGAGGGTGCGTGCTTTTAGGTACTTCCAATCTTCTGATTCCGTGATCACAGGTAGGGCAGTTTTACCTCAAAAGCAGATGTTCATTAACTTTTTCTCTGAATAAGCTCACCCATTTGTGGTTTGGAAGAAAAGCAAGCGACAGGCGAGGTGTGGAGGGCAGGGGTGGGTGGCGAGGTCTGTTGTTTGGGGACCGCGGCAGGAAAGGGACGGGTGGGTATTTGCTCCGTGAGGATGACAGCTGAAAGGGTCGTGTGAAGGACCGTGTTTACCGTCACTGTCAGGCTGCGTAAGAAGTGGCCCAGTGAGACAGGAAAGGAAAGTGACCCAGAAAATTTAATTTTGTTCAGAATGGAAGACGATGAATCTTCTACTTATTATTTTTTATTTTGATGGAGTAGGAACGTTGTTTCCTTCTCTCTTGTTGAGACGAGTGGCATTTCCACGCTACAAACTTAAGATATTTTGGGTATTGTTCTTGGCTTGGAATTGTTCCCTCAGTATTATTAGTGCTTAGCAGCTGGATCTGCAGATAGTTTCTGATCAATACCTTTTAGCAGTCCAAAAGTAAAACTGCAAAAATAAGCAGTAATAGGTAAACTGGGACCTACTTTCCTAGGGTCCCAAAAGGGTTGGACCCTTTTTCTTAGCAGAGGGGGCTCATGAGAGATGGAAGAATAAGAAATGGGCTTATAAGTGTCCGGATGGAGTTAGAGTCTGAGCCACAGGTTTGTGTGTGTTGTCAAAAAGTGTTAAACTGAAAGGAAACTGTCAGATTTGGCTCAATAGGTAAGGCTTTTATGGACCAGTTTTCCCAGGTGGATAGGTAATTATATGGAGTGGGCACTGGGGGGTTGGTGAGAAACTTTCTGTGAGTGGTATAGTCGTTATATTCTTTCTTCTTTTTTATTAATTTGTTATTTTTGTAATGGGTGGGACTGCCCTGTGAGAGAAAGCAAGTAGAGGACTGAGGGAAATTGGAGACTCTTCAGAGATTTACCTTTGTAAGGAAACGCTCACATGCTGAACAGCGAAAACCAGGATGGTAAATTTGTAAATTCTTCCTGCGTTCTCTGATATTACTAAGCTGAACTGTGGTGTAGATCTGGTGAGCTTATGTACTATAAATGTTGATGTATTACTATATATATTTTTTTACCCCAAATAATTTGTCCTTTTCTGAAAGTGTCTGGAAATTCTAGAAATGTCAGCTTCTGTGAGGTATTTTTCTGAAGTAGGTAGCCACTGGCGTTTTCTTTTCCATAGTAAGTAATTACATTTGTTCTTAACTTTACTTCCCTGTCTCCTTTAAGAAACTTTAATTAACACGCACGGAATTTATATTGCTGAGAGTTTCAGTAAAACAATGCTAGGTTTTCTTCCAGCACAAATTTATCTTATCAAGTGAAGCATTGCAACAATGCTTCTGTGGCAGAAAGATCTCTTTAAATGAGACAGTCCTTATTTATTTATTTATTTATGATTTGTGGAATGAGATGGCAAATATAGATATTTTTTTAAATGAGCAAACATTTCTTGAGAAAGAAAAAAATTTTAAAGGCTATTTAGGACAATGAAATTTGTCAGTAATTTTGGATGTCTTACTGTCCACAGGAACAGACTTTTATATAAAAATAGGATCATTTTCTTTCTTATTTCTCTGATATTCTCCCATGCATTTTATCCCCTGAACTCCTAAGACTTTGCCAGGAATTGCCAAACCTTCTGTATTGTGCCAGGGGTTCAACATCAGGGAGATATGAGTAAGGAGCTATGTGTCACATCAATGTTTTTCAAAAGAGCTGCTCTCAGAGATCTCAACACTGGGATTAATTTTTCCTTTAGCTTCACAGTTAGCTCGTCTTAATTCATAGTGCTTTGAACCTAGGAAAGCATTTAACCTCTTCATTTTCAGTGCCAGCTGGATGGAATATATTTACCAAATTTCATCTTCATTGTAACATATGGCATGATATAAATAATTACTACACACACACTATCCTGCTGTATGGAAAGAAATAGAATTACAAAATAAACCTTTATGTTGCGTGATTATGGATGTAACATTTCAAAAAAGTGGTTTTACTTTTTTCTTGATACCAAAGTAATAAATAACCATTGGGAAAAATTCAGGAAAATACAAAGGAAAAAATGGAAGATCGTTTGTAATTCTCCCATAGAAGGTGAACCACTGTTGACATTTCCGCATACTATATATTTTTCTAGACTATATTCTGATCACATTATTCCTTGTATTTTTACCCTTCTCCCTATCCCGCCCCCCCTGCCCCCCGCAATTTTCAAATTGTAAATGAAACTTGGATGTGTGTTAAAGGTTTGGGAAATTACTGCAAGTTTGCTGGATGGCTTTGATATATCAGGTTTTAATTTTTGTTAGTGGTCTTTATTTTCAAAGTGACCAGTTTCTCTGTTGTCTTTGAAAACCAGTGTTTGCACTTTGGATTGGCAAAACTTGGCTCCCCATAAGATTTAGGATTTAAAGCAACAGAAAAGAAACAGAAAGAACCTTGGCCATGCAGGGCTGGGGGTGGTGGTGGGAGACCTGAGTTCTGGTTTCAGTTTCTCCACCAACTCCTCATGTGGCTTTTGGGCTCTGGGCCTGTTTCCTCAAAGGACAAATGACACTTTTAGATTTAGCTCAATAAGCTAACCACATACTTTTAGATTTAGCTCAATAAGCTAACCACATACTTGTCGTTTTGACCTTTGATGAGGATGATCTTTGTTTGAAGCAGGTTTTTTCAAACACAGATGGCTGGGGGTTACCCCCAGAGTTTTGGACTCAGTTGGTCTGGAATGGGGCCTGAGCATTTATATTTCTAGCATGATGGTCCCGCTGATTCTGCTGGTCTGGGGACCACCCTGAGAACTAGATGGTAAGTTCCTTGGGGGCAGAAACACTGTTGCACTTTTCTTTGCATCCCTCTGCCCCATGCCTAGGAATGTAACTGCCAGTAAGTGCCCAGTAAACTTTGTTCAAACTGCTATCAGTTTTCTCCATGGGGAAAAAAACTTTCCGAAGTGGTCAGGATAAAAGAGATCATCGTCCACAATTTGGAACCATTAAATCTGTAATAAGAATAATAATCAGTCATGAAACCCAGTTCTTCCAACTGTAGAGACAGCAAAACTGCTCATAAGTAGGCAGATAAAGTGCACATTAAACCAAGTGAGTTACATCAAGTAACAACTCAGAGTAGGTGCTTGAGATGTTACAAACCAGGAAGCCTCTCCAATGCTTCACAGCTGCCTCCCTGAGACCTGTAAGAGGCAATTCTTTTTCTACCACATGCACATTCCAGTAAGGGGGAGGAAATTCACTATTAATTATCCCAACTACCAAGGCAGCCCACAAAGCAAGCAGTGGCCCAGACTCCGCCCCCATCCCCCCAAAAGGCAGAACAGTGCTCCTTAGAGCATCCTGACCAGTCTCCGAGGGAGGACTGCATCTTATGACCCAGGAAACAAGGGAAGAGGGCGCGGAGTGAGTGCATTTGCTAGCTAGGAGGTTCCAGCTGGCTGAAACGCCACACTCAGAACTTGTTGGTCTTCCTTGTGTGGCTACTTTGTGGCTAGAAAATGAATCCCTTCCTTCCACTTTGGTGTTAGAAACACAGGGTGCAGAGGACACCCATTTTTACAGATGGAAACTGAAAAATGTGTAAATATTTGAATATGAGCAGAGTAGATGCTCCCGTGAGTGAGGCTATTCAAATGAGTTGTGGTGGAGACAGCTGTCTGGGCTTTTCGAAATACTTTGGTAAAACCATCAAAGGAAAAAGCCACCTTCAAGTTTTGACATGGTAGAGCTCCCTTGTCCACTGCTGTCTGCCCTACCCTTAGAGGCTATTTTCTTGCACAGGGGAAAGCACACGTTCATCAGAGGCTCCTGAGATGAGAGTGTCCTGTATGAACGTGGATGGGTGGTGGCAGCCCTCAGAGGTCCCCAGGCGCCTGTATTGCGTTCAATCCAGGCCAGCCCCGAGCTCCCACAGAGCTACCATCCATAGCTCTTTAAGTAGCACAACAGGCATTTTAAACCCTGTTCATTGTGTTTCTGAACCTCAATGTCCTCGTCTGTAAAATAAAAATAAAAAGTATACCCCTTGAGTATGTGTGGCTGTGAGGAGAAGGGCAGAGGAGGCCCAGTAGCTGGAGAAGATGGGCCCTGTTACACCATACTTCCTGTTTTCTAAGAATTTTGATAATGAGTTACAACCCTGGTTGTTCCCTGAATGAAATCTGAAACTGGTCCCCACACATGGAAGGGGAGGAGAAGGAAGAAAGAGGGAGACCTCCAGGTTGGTAGGTGAAAGATGTAATAAGCAAGGAAACTTACATAAGAGGCTTGTCTTCCACAGGGCCTGGGGGGTAGATCTCTGTACCCACCATCCAGAACCTTAAAAATTTATGTTTTTCAGGCCTGTGTTTCTACTCTGAGGCTTTAACTGGGCTCAGTCAAGTCCTCAGTCCAGATGGTCTCAACAACACCTTTCTCTCTCTCTCTCTCTCAAGGCTGCATCCTTGCACATGCTCCCCAGGGGGATGGTGGGCAGAATGTACATTCCAAGCATGGGGGAGGAGTGAGGAGCCTCCTGAGTGCCGGGATTCAACTTGCAGGTCAACTGGAAGCCACATCCTCTCTGTGACCTCCTCCAGCCTGAGTCTGTTGGGAAATACTAAGTATTTCAGGGCAATCGTTTCCAACTTTCTTCTATTCCTGAGGACTTGCTCCATCAGCCTAGCAGCTGAGGAACTCCTAAGTTCCTTGGAGAATCTTACTCCATAGTTCTGACACTTGATGTAAGAAAGCAAGTGGCCCAAACACTGGAAGTGGAAAGGGTGGAGTGAGGATGATCTTCTTCTGTGGCAGCCAGAGATCTGTTTCCATGAGCCTAAAGGCCATTAGTCACCAGCAGGAAGAGAAGTGAAAAATAGGGGCTGCGGCTACATTGATATCTCTTGGGCCAGACCGTGACCCACACCCAGACAAGGCCCTGTGCTATTTTCCTCTCTTTTCTTGGTATCTCTTATAGTGCTTGGCACATGGTAGGGGTTTGGTAAATATTTGCTGAGTTACTGACTTGCAGAGTGACATCTATGGGTGGGTGAAAATGGAAGGAAGGATGGACAAATACTGGTGCAGATGTGCAGACTGGACCAGATGTGGGTGCATGGACTGGTCTGGGTACAGGCGCATGGGCAGTTACAGGTGAATATGCAAGGTGCAAATGGTTCTAACCCCCATTCTTATTGTTTGCTTGATTCTGCTTGGCTAGATCCACCTGAGATCCATGGTATAGTGAGGTCCTCGTCCTAGTTTGTAATTATACGTCCATGTTTGTCTCTCCCACTAGGCTGTGGTCTTTTTTTTTTTTAACCATAATTTTATCCTGCCCCCACCATGAGGCAACACTCATAGTAAATGCTTGAGAGAAGTTGGTTTCCTGAGCCAGAAGTTGCCCAGCCTACAGAGCTACGGATCTGTCATACAGCAGTGGACTGACCTTAGAATTAGCAGATGTAAAGCCTGTTGTAGATCAAAGAGTTTAACAAGAATTAGGTGGTATCACTCCCATTTTACAGATGAAGAAACTGAAGCTGAAGAAGAGGTTCAGCCACTTGCCCTAGGTCAGGTAGTTTTTGAGTTATTAAAACCAAGATTTAAATCCAGATCTTATCCGACCCTAAGATCCCAAGTCTCTCTGATATATCACAAGGTCAGGGATGAACAGAAACCCTTCCCTTGAGTTCATTTCAGTCGTTTTGGAGAGAAATAGAAATAAACAGAAAATGAACAAAGGATGTTCAGTGACAGTTTAGGAAAATAATGCACGGAATTTTATAAGTCAGATTGGGTAGCAAATAGATGATGAAGACAGTAAGTACAGTCCAGTTCAGAGAGAGAACACTGTATAATCAGACCTGGAAGAGAGGCTTTGGGAAATAGGCAGAAATTTCATAGGTGAAGAGAGGGGATAACAGCAATCTTTTCAGATAAGAGGTGTTAATAATAATAATAATTAAACCAATTATTGTTTGCTTTCAGAGTAAAAACTAATGTAAAATCTTCATCATCAGAGTCATCCCAGACCAGCGTAGCTAAAATAATTAACTCCTGCCTCAACAGTGCTCTGTATTGCCTTATCTGCTCCAGTTTTCTTTAGAGCTTTACCACCATGACATTGCACTATATGTTTTTATTTGTATTTTGTCTGTCTCTGTCCGCTAACATGTACACTCCCTGAGAGCAGGGACTCTGTTTTATTCCCTCTTGTAGCTTCAACATCTGTCAGTTTCTGATTCATAGTAATTGCTTGAGAGCTGTTTGTGAAATGAATGAAGGAAGGGAAAAGCCTTAGAAAATGGGCTGCACACTCAAACACAGAGCCAGTTAGGTAAAACAGATGAGTGAAACAAGTGAGGTTTCTTTTTTTTTAAACATCTTTATTGGAGTGAGGTTTCTTTCACAGTGGTAACTTAAGTTGTATTTTTTCATCAAAACCATGCTCTGTTTGTGTGTAAAACATGTAGAAAGTTTTTACTCTCAGAAAGAAATGTGTTTATCCCCAGTTTCTTGAAACATGGGGCCCTCTGCCCCATTTTTGAAAGAGACATGGGTACCAAATAACACTTTCTTTTTTTCTAAAAGCCAAACAGCCACCCATGTGTGACGATGAATGGCATCTGGTGCTGGACCTCAGGGTTGGGAAGCATTAGGGGCAGGTAAGGACTGTGTTAAAGCAAAGGGTATGTGCTGCTCAGAAAGCTGTTGTCATCCATTTTTAATCCATTTTAGTCATTAGCAACTAATTCTAATTAGAAAAATATTACAGGGATCTACAATGCCCAATCCAAACAAAACGCTTGTTTGAGCTGTCAGTGCTTTTTCTTCTTGTGACCTCTGGAGAAGAAAGACAACAACTTTAAAAACAGTATACTGTGTATATTTCCCTGGAGCCACTATGTAAGTGCTAGAGCATTTAGATTCCAAACCTAGCAGGAAGCTGCCGTTATATTATTTTGCTGACCATACATCCTAAAACAAAGACTGATTCAGCAGCTGGTCAGAATAGAAAGGATGCATTCACAAAAGATACATTTATTGATTATACTGGAGTTTTTTTTTAAGGGGAAGGCACTTTTAACTTTCAGAATGGCAGGTGGTTTAGGGACTTGGCTGCTGGTTCCTGCCTGTAGCCAGGGGTTTGTGACGTTAGACAGAGCAGCTTAATGCTATTGATCTGTGCTCTCCCCAGGTGCAGAATAGGGCTGAGAAACTGTGATTGCTTCGCAGGCATTCCTGTAAGAGAGAGTATTCCTGGAAATCTGAGGTTTAGTCACGCTTTTTTTTTTTAGCTGTACGCGGGCCTCTCACTGTTGTGGCCTCTCCCGTTGCGGAGCACAGGCTCCGGATGCACAGGCTCAACGACCATGGCTCACGGGCCCAGCCGCTCTGCGGCATGTGGGATCTTCCCGGACCGGGGCACGAACCCGTGTCCCCTGCATCGGCAGGCAGACTCTCAACCACTGCGCCACCAGGGAAGCCCTTAGTCACTCTTAGTTTGGGGGTGGGGGAGGATGGGGGAAGGGGAGGGGGTGTTCCTACCCCAGGCGACAGTTAGTCTAAGGTCTCTGCTCCTTGTTCGTGATGACAGTGGTCCCACTACGGAAGGGCCTTTTCTAGATGATGATTAATCAGATATGGCTTCTGTTTTCAAGAAGTTTAAAATTCTGTTGAGGGGAAAAAGATGGAGAAACAGAATGTGGTAAGACAGGCATGTATACATGGAATGGGGGAGGGATTACTTCCCACTGGGAGATTTCACTGAAGAGGTTGAATGGATGAATTGGATGTTGGAGGACCTGCAGAGTTGGGGATCTGCAGTGATGCGGCAGGGGACAGAGGTGGTCAAAGTGTGCTTGAGGCATTTCAGTGTAAGTGAAAGGATAGAAGTGACAAAGTGTGCAAAGGATTTTTAATACCTCTATACTGAGAGTCCCGTCCTCAAAGACCTTTCAGGCAGGGAAGTTCATTTTAAAGAACTTAGAATTTAAGGGGAAACAGGGATGGGGCAATCTAAATTTACGTTTACTGAAAGTAAAATGAGAAAACAAAGTAGATTGAGTGACATTTTCCTCACCTTATGTTGATAATAGAGGGTATGTCACAATGAATTTCTAGTTACTTCTTACTGTTATTCAGGAGATTGCTCCCTTGCAGTGAAATGCTTGTAACTGGTTTTGCTTTATTATAGTCAATGAACAATTCCCATGCGAATGGGCATTTTTCCCCACGATGTCAGGATCTCTGTCCAAATGTTCAATGCCTTTTAGACTTTCAGACTGAGAGGTTGACCACTGACTCCCAGATCTTCCTATGGCTTAAGGTTAAAGTGGATACATCTTGGGCTAAACTTTATTTAACTTGCTTGGCATGGCCGATTAGGAAGTTCTCCGATGTCTCACCCCAACGCATAGGGTATTTCACTTCATGCCAAAGCATATGCTGTTAATTCTAGGTTTTCGTTTCTTTGGCTTCCTTTAGCTTTCAAAAGCTTCTCTGCAAAAACCACTTCTTCAGCCTGCCATCTGCCATACTCCCCCACTTAAAAAAAATCCATTTCGAATCCCCAGTTTCTTATATTTTCTAATTGTCCTTAACAGGAATGACCAGTTGGCTATCAAAAGTGTGTTTGGAAGTAGGTTGTTTTAAGTTGAACTTTACTTATTGGTAATTCTTAGTTGCGGAATGTTTCCTGTGGTTGAGATTGGTCATGTTGTTGGTTATATGAAGATGAATAGTGATTGATAAGACTAGAAATGCAAATTGGGGCCAGTCTGTTGAAGGGATTAAATGCCACATATATATGATGAAGGTGATGATGTTAATGGTGATTCAGAGCTCTCTTGGATGTAGACAAAAAACAAAACGACTGCACTAAAACAAAATTCAAACCAACTCAAGCAAAAAAGGAATTTATCTGACTAATATATCTGGGAATTCAGGCATGGCTGGATCCAGGGACTTAAGTGATATCATCAGCACTTCTTACACCTCATCGTCTTGATATCCTTCTTCTGTGACACTAGAAAAAAAGAAGATGGTCATTAATCTCCCTCCCCTCATATCCTTTCAGCCTAATCCCTCACAGGGAATGGGCCTTCTTTCTTCCAGTATTCTTATCTCAGTCTCAAGGAAGGACCCTGATTGGTCCTGGTTAGAATCACATATCTATCTTGGTCCAATCAGTGTGCCCAGTGATTTGGCATATTCTGCTGAGGACAGTTTACAAGCCCATCTTTCTGTATCAGAAGAAGTAAATTTAACAGCAAATATATATACATATATATACACACATATATATGTGTGTGTATTTATATACACATATATATATGTATACATACACACACACACACACACACACACACATACACATACACTGGGCAAGAAGATACAGTAACTGCCTCAATCTTCTAACCTGGCTGGAAGACTTTGGATTTTATTTGCTGGGGAGTAGAAAGTTATTAAGAGCAAGTGCAGAGTATTTCAACTACTCTTTGGAAGTTCTGAGATATTTTGTGAGTTGGAAGACTTTCAATACCCAAAATAAAGCTTTTGGATAATGTGAAGCATTCCTTCAGTTGTGTGTTTCTAATCTTGTTTCACTTCTATACCAGCTCTCTCGTTCAGTGATTATTGCTCCTGGTCTACGCCTACACACAAACATTGGGGTAAGTGTGTATGTATATAGTGGTGACAGATACAACCTCTGGCTCCTCCACCATCCCTGCAACTGTATCTCTGCAATTACATCACTTTTTCTTTTTTTACATCTTTATTGGAGTATAATTGCTTTACAATGGTGTGTTAGTTTCTGCTTTATAAAAAAGTGAATCAGTTATACATATACATATGTTCCCATATCTCTTGCGTCTCCCTCCCTCCCACCCTCCCTATCCCACCCCTCCAGGCGGTCACAAAGCACGGAGCTGATCTCCCTGCGCGGGCCTCTCACTGTTGTGGCCTCTCCCATTGTGGAGCACAGGCTCCAGACGTGCAGGCTCGGAGGCCATGGCTCACGGACCCAGCCGCTCCGCGGCATGTGGGATCTCCCCGGACCGGGGTACAAACCCGTGTCCCCTGCATCAGCAGGTGGACCCTCAACCACTGCGCCACCAGGGAAGCCCTACATCACTTTTTCATGGCTGTACCTGAGATGGCTCAAGTGCCACCATGAGAATCAGAGATACTCTGTCCTATATCCTTTTCCCAGAATATTGGTACTCTTTCCAGAAAAGTACACAACTCATTGCTCACTGAATTTTCAAAGAGTAAATACATCTATATTGTCACTCCTAGGTTAAGTAAGAGAATATTTATTACCATTCCCCCAGAAACTACTGCATGCACCCTCCCAGTGGGACTACATACCCCCCTTTCCCCAGTGGTGACCACTAACCAGATTTCTAACACCATAGCACTCTCATTTTTGAAATATGTGAAATATATATGGAATTACACTTAATGTATATACTCTCTTTTTTGTGGCTTCTTATGCACAGTACTGTTTGAGAGATTTATTCATGATGTGGTATGTAGCCATAGTTTATTTTTACTGCTGTATAGCAGCCTACTCTGTAACATTTCACAAACGGTTTATTCATCTACTGTTGATGGGCATTTGGGACATTGCCAGTTTAGGGCTACTGTGAATAATACGGCTGTAATTTTTTCTAGTGTGTTTTTTGGTGCACGTATGAATGTGTTTCTGTTTAGTATGCACCTACGACTGGATTGCTGGGACATGGGGACATAATGTTCAACTTTAGGAGGGCCTTACAAAGAGATTTCCTAAGTGGTTGTACCAGTTTATACTCCTATCATCAGTTTATGAGTGTTTCAGTTTCTCCACATACTTGTCAACACTTGGGATTGTCAAATGTTTGAATTTTAGCCATTATGGTGGGTGGGTGGTGGTGCCTCATTGTGGTTTCAGTTTGCTCTGGTGACTAATGATTATTGTGCCTTGCTAGTAATTTTTTGTTGCTTTTACTTAATCTTTTGTGTTCCCTCTTCAAGTTTATTGCCTATTTTTCTGTTGGATTATCTATCTTATTGATTTGGAGGGTTTTTTTAAAAACAAATTCTGAATACAAATATTTTTACCGGTTATTTGTATTTGAAGTGTCTTTTCCTATTTTGTGGCTTTCCACTTGACTCTCTTTTGATGAATAGGAGATCTTACTTTTAATAATCCAATTTATCAGTTTCTTCCTTTATGGTTATTGTTTTCTGTGCCTGCTTAAGAAAGTTTTGCCTACCCTAAGGGTCATGAAGCTATTTTCCCACTTTAATTTATAGAAGCCCTGTTGTTTTGCCTTTTATCTTTAGGCAAAAAATCTATGGCATAAGAAAAAGATCTACTTTGCTTTCCGTAAGTATATCCAGTTAACCCAGCACTACATATTGAAAAGTCTCTTCTTTTCCACTGCTCTGAAGTGCCATCTTTGTTATAAATCAGGTGATCATTTATACATGGATCGTGGATCTCTCTCTGCTTTCTAGCCCCTTCCATTGTTCTATTTGTCTATTCTTATATCACACTCTTAACTAATATGGCTTAATAATAAATCTTGATATCCATTAGTATGTCTCCTCCAGCTTTGTTGTTATTTTAAGAATAGTTTGGTTATTCTTAGCCATTTGCATTATTTTAAATTATTTAAATTTTAAAATCATCTTTTGATGGGATTTTTTTTTTTTTTTTTTTTTGTTTTTTGCGGTACGTGGGCCTCTCACTGATGTGGCCTCTCCCGTTGCGGAGCACAGGCTCTGGACGTGCAGGCTCAGTGGCCATGGCTCACGGGCCCAGCCGCTCTGCGGCATGTGGGATCTTCCCGGACCGGGGCACGAACCCATGTCCCGTGCACGGGCAGGCGGACTCTCAACCACTGCGCCACCACGGAAGCCCTTTTGATGGGATTTTGATTGCATTAAATCCCTAACCCAAATTGGGAGAAAATTAATGTCTTTAGAATGTTGACTGTTTCAATGTATTAATATGGTAATCCCTTCATTTATTTAGAGCTTTCATTTCTGTTAGTATTTTGTATCTCTCTATGTTGTAAATGTATCACATGTTTTTCTTTAGATGTATTCCCAGTTTTTGAAGGTATTTGATGCTATTATAAATGGTATCTTTTAAAAATATCATTTTCTGATTGCTTGTTGTGGGTATATGGAAATGCAGTTGGTTTATATATATTGACCTTGTATCCAGTGACTTTGCTAAATTCACCTGTTAATCCTAACAGGTCTGATAGGTAGATTATTATGGCTTTTCCATGTACACAATCCAATTACCTGCAAAAAAAAGTTTTTGCTTTTTCCTTTGCAGTCATTGTGCCTTTTATTTCTTTTTCTTGCCTGTTGCATTGGCTGAGACCTCTAATATAATGGTGAATAGAAGTGGTCATAGTGGGCATCATTGTCTCATTCCTAATGTCAGTGGGAAAGCTTCCAGAGTCACTGTATGTGTTTTTAAAATACCCCTTATCAAATTAAGCAAGTTCCCTTACATTCAAAATTTGCTCAGAGTATTTTCATGAGTGGATGTTGGATTTGAGAAGATACCTTAAAGCAATGTTTCATGGAATGTCTGTTCTCCTCTGCACTTCCCTTTTCTTCATGTGTCCTCATTGCCTTGGGAGCACTTCTTTTAAAATTTTATCCAACTTTTCTAGTTGTTCTCAGGGGTTGGATATGGTACATTCTAAGTTGAACTATTTTTGTCTTCTATCTACATAATATGAGTAAAATCATACCCTCAGGAACCTATTCAGCTGTTATTTCTTTACCTATATTGCTCCTGCCTGGTGAGCTTTATGAATAGATCTTTCTTTTGTCAAGTGTTGCTATCTCCAGAAGGGGAAAAACCTACTACTGCAACTTCACACGTATGCACTGTAGAGTCATAAAAGAGCTGGACCCCGTATTTAAGTGCCCAGTTTTAAAGATACTGATTTTTACCTGTTCTTACAATTAAAAGAAGAAGAAAGAAAAAAACAAAATCCCAAGGAATAAAACTGACATTCTTAAAAAAAAAGCCAATCCAAGTACTTTTCATCTTGGTCCCCTGGGAACATGCCGTCCTCTTCATCTCTTAGTCATCCCATATTCTTGTGCATAGAAACTGGCAAAGCTTCCCTATCACTCCTATTTCTCCTGTAGCAGTCATGCCACCTTTCATGTGAAATAAGAGAATAATAAAATGTTAATTCTGCAGTCCCCAGAGTCAGTTATATTAGTCACTATTAGTCAGTAGTATTAGACACCGTGATCTTAGAATCCATACTTATATAAGTCCTCTAATGTGAGAGGACAGGCACTTGGGATACGAAGACCTGCATTTTCATGCTGCTTTGTTACTGACCAGGAAGATGACATGCTAGTGTAACTCTATCTCCCAAGCCTTGGTTTCAGCCTCTGAAAAATTAAGTGATTGGGCGTGTTCAGGGAACAGAAAAAATTTTGTGTAAAGGATCAAAGAGGAAGTGCTTTGAGCTTTGTGGGCCGCATGGTCTCTGCTGCAGCTACTCAGCTCTGCCCTTGTAGTACAAAAGCAGCCAAGGCAATAAGGAAACAGATGGGCGTTTATAGAACTTTGTTTATGGGCCGAGAACTTCGATTTCTATACAGTTTTCATGTGTCATAAAATATTCTTCTTCTTTTAACGTTTTTTTTTTTTTTTTTTACGGTACGCGGGCCTCTCACTGTTGTGGCTTCTCCCGTTGCGGAGCACAGGCTCCGGACGCGCAGGCTCAGCGGCCATGGCTCACGGGCCCAGCCGCTCCGCGGCATGTGGGATTTTCCCAGACCGGGGCACGAAGCCGTGTCCCCTGCATCGGCAGGCGGACTCTCAAACACTGCGCCACCAGGGAAACCCGGGAAACCCTCTTTTAACTTTTTTCAACCATCTGAAAAGGTAAAAATCATTCTTAGCTAACAGACCACACAAAAACAGGCACGGGTCGGGGTGGAGAGGGGGAATGGGGAGTTAGTGTTTAATGGGGACAGAGGTTCACTTTAGGAAGGTGAAAAACTCGGGAGATGGATGGTGGTGAGAGTTGCACAACAATGTGGATGTACTTAGTGCCACTGAACTGTACAGTTAAATATGGTTAAAGTAGTATGTTTTATATTATGTGACTTTTACCGCAATAAAAAAACATTGAAAAGCAAAACAGGCAGCAGGCTAGGTTTGTCCCAAGGGCCCTACTTTGCCAACCCTTGAACTAGCTGATTGTCAAGGGTTATTTTAGAGCTCTGTGTTAGGCATTGATGTGCTAATCTTTTTAAAAATATTTTTTTTCTGTCCCACGAACACTGTTCAGAAGAATCTTATTCCTTTCTCTTAGATCAATTTAGAATAAGAAAATAAAAGGTTTTATTTCCCTTTATTTCTTCCCTGACATTTGCTGTTTCATTTGGTACATCTAAGTTTCTGACCTATATGATTTTCCTCTGCCTGAAGAACTCCTAGCATTTCTTGCAGGCAAGTCAGTTAGTGATGAACTCACTCAGTATTGATCTGAGAAAATTTAGTTTTCCTTCACTTTCGAAGGATCATTTCACTAGATGTAGAATTCCAGGTTGGTGTTTTTTTTCTTTCAACATTTTAAGTATTTAGAAACTAACACACCATTGTAAAGCAATTATACTCCAATAGAGATGTTTAAAAAAACCCAACATTTTAAGTATTTGACTGTACTCTCATTTGTATGATTTCTGGTGAGAAGCCCCCTGTAGTTCTTATCCTTGTTTTTACATAGTTAAGGTTTTTCTTCTGGTTTCTTTCAAGATTTTCTCTTTGATTTTCTGCACTTTGAATACAGTATGTCTAGGTGTAGTGATCTGTTTTGTTCTGTTTTAATGTATACTGATTGGTGGTCTCTGATCTTTCTGGATCTGTGTTTTGGTGTATGTCATTAACTTTGGAAAATTCTCAGTCATTATTCCTACAAATATTTCTTCTTCTCCTTTCCCTTTCTTTTCCTTCTGGTACTCCAATTACACTTAATGCCTTTTGATATGTACCATAGTCTTTGGATGTTCTGTTCCATTAAAAATTTTTTTCTCCCTTTTTTTCAGTTTGGGAAGTTTCTATTGACCTCAAGCTCACTGAATTTTTCCGTGGCCATTTGGAGTCCACCAATGAGTCCACTGAGGCATTCTTCATTTGTTACAGTGTTTTTGACTTTTAGCATTTCCTTTTTAAGGATTTTTTTTTTAAAAAAGAGTTTCTATCTCTGCTTTCATTGCCATCTATTTTTTCCATTAGAACCTTCAACATATTTAATCACAGTTATTTTAAATTTCCTATCTGATAATTTCAAAATCCGTGTCGTATCTTGTTTTCATGACTGCTTGTCTCTTCAGATTGTGTTTTTTCCTTGCCTGTTAGCATGGCTCATGAGTTTTTGCTGAAAGCCAAACACAGTGTATCTGGTAATAGGAACTGAAGTAACCAGGCCTTTCACGTGAGGTTTTATTTAATTTGGTCAGGAGTTGGGCTGTGCTCAATGTTTGTTGTAGTTGTAAGTGCGAGAAGCTTCAGATTCCCCTGGTGTTCTTGTTTATGCCTTCTCTCTTAAATTAAGGCTTCCCTATGTGCTCTTCAGAGACAGTGTCTTGGAGGTCTTTGAGCTGTAATCCACTGTTATTATACCAGAGCCTGTCGGTGTGGTGGGAGGGTGTAGAGGAGGAACAATGTTCTATCACCTTCCAATTAAGGGCAAAAGTGGAGCGACTTCCCTTCTGTAAATGCAGCAGCACTTCCCCTACTGCAGTGGAAGGAAGACCAAGAACATGGTGGTTTAGGTGAGGGTGTCTCAAGATGAGAGACTTGCCTTCTGCTGCCTTCCATTTCTTCCACAGATTTTGAAGCGAGCCCATCAACTGAGACCGTGTGTGAAGCTCAAACAAGAAGTTATGAGAGAGCCAACTCGGAAGGGGAGAGAGCAAGCTTGACAGGAAAACCTTTTAGGTTTGGTGGGCAGTGTTGACGAACTAACTAATTTACTTATTTATTTATGGCTAACTCACTTAAAGTTTGTACTCATGAATTTAAAATGCAGCTTGTCAGCCTGGTGTGAGTGATTTCCTCCCCACCCCAAAGCATTCACCTGCTCGGATGTGAGCTTGGATATCGTATGGCAGAGAGTCGGGTTCCCCCGGCGTTGGAGATTTGTCAGGAAATATGACACAGAAAGGGGGAGGTGAGGAAGTTGAGGATATTTGCGAAGGACTGATGAGGAGTGATTATAACGATGGAGCCAGGGAGAGAGGAAAGTGAAGGCAGAGTGAGGCGCAGTAATGAATAGTACCAAAGGTGTGGTTGAAATGGATTGAATATTTGTAGAGAATGTTCAGTAAGTGATCTGGAAAGAGGGGCAGTGGACAGAGTGTACCTTCTCAGCTTGTGTTGGGATTTGAGGTGGTACAGTCCCCAGCGATGGCAAGGTTCAGCATGTGGCTATGCAAGGTGGTAGCTGAGGAGGAGGGATGGAGGAAAAGGGTTCAGATGAGGAAAGAAAAGGGTGGAGAAACCAGCTTTGGCTCTAATGTTAAAGTCACTGAGGTTGACCAAGGGATGGAGAAAACCTCTGAGACCTCGAAGCTGGAATCTTTAGGAAATGAAAAGGCTTAACAGGAGAGAGGTAGGAAATAGCAGTGAGAATGGGTAGACAGTGGCATGGCCAGATGGTCTGAATCTCATGAGGGCAGGGGTTTGTGTAGGAAGACGGGAGGGAAATCATTTGAAGCAGCAGTGGAGAACCAGGCGGATGCTTGCTTTACTTCTTGGTCTTGAGATAGGTGGGGTGAAGACAGGTAGGTTTCAGGGAGGGGATGTCTTTGGGGCAAGCCAGGTTTCCAAGAAGGTCACAGAAGGTCGGAGTTCAGAGAGGAGGTGGAAGGATGTAGTGGGCATGCTGTTTACAGAAGAAGAATTCAGAAGGCAGAAGGAGTCAGTGAGGAGCTGGCGGGCTCTGCGTGTCCAGAGCTGTGTGGAGTTCAAAGCCCCTGGTAAGAGAGGATTCCTAGTGGACCTGAACTTCAAGCGGCGACTGCACTAATAGAACAGTGAGGCACATCACACAGCCAGCACATCCTGGTATGTGAAGAACTTTCCACGTCTCCCTCCCAGCTGAATTATTTTTAGGACTTTTGTTTAATAGAAGGATTGCAAAAATAATTTTCTTTACAAGTAGCTTTGGTAGATTAGTTTGTTTAGGCTGTCAGGCAGCCAAGCAACTTAGGGAAGATTGTATTTATTCATATGTCTTCAGGTAGGATTGGTATGGGGATGTCAGCTTCACCGATACACTAGCAAGAAGAAGGAAAGACCCATTAATTAGTTGAGAACCTACTATGTACCAGTTGTACTATGTACCAGAAGTACCTGCTACTGAGTATGCTATAATTAGTCTCTAGGTGCAAAATACTGTATATTTAAGTATATACTGAAATTTGTATATTTACAAAATTTTGTTTTAACTACTGTGTATCAGTGATTCCACTGGAGACCAAGCTGCCCTACTGGAAACTCTGTGGGTATTGCCGTCAGTCCTGGATTTGAATTCTAGATTCTTGGCTGACAAGCTGTTCTATTGATACTTTGGGCAAGTGACCTATGTTCTGAAGCTTCAGTTTTCTCATCTGTAGCGTGGGAGTGATAACCTCCACCCGTTAGAGTTTCTGTCATCGTCTGGGTGATTCTAATGAGTAGGCAAGGCGGAGAACCACTGGTACAGGTGATGAGTCTTTGTTCCATTTTATGGATGAGGAAACCAAGGCTCGGAGAGGCTAAATAAGCTTAGCAATGTGCTGTTCATGGTCACACAGCTCTTAAGTGGCATGGCCGGGACTGACAGCCGGTTCTCAGGACCTCAGGACCCAGGCTTTATCCATCACAGTGACTTTCTGGCCAAATTCAAGGGAAGCTAAAGGAGCCTCCCCTTCAGTGTGGCTGCCCAGACTGTCGGCAGCATGGGGTGGGATGAAGGGATCAGGCGAAGAGAAGGCAGGCTCCATGGAATCTAGGTCACTAGTTCCCAAACCTGACCGTTCTTCCAAATCGCCTGGGGAACGTTTCATTTAGAAATCTCCACGGACCATCCTGGGCCTACTGGATCAGGATTTCTGGAGCGTGGGAACCAAGAACATGTATCTTTATAATCTGACCCCCTCTCCAGTGATTCTGAGTCTCCTAGTCTGGTTCAGGTCCTTGGACCAGCTTTTGGGAACCCCTGAGTTCTAACTGAAGTCCAAAAATGATCAAGAGATTACAGTCTAGTAAAATACTGGGTGCCTGGCATTGCCAGCAGCATTGCCCCTAGGGGCTGAGCTCCAGTGCCTTGTTTTCAGATCTTTGGTGCATTACTTGAAACACACTTGAGCTGTCATGGAGCATCTGAACTTTGAGTATATAGGAGACGTCAAGTTGGCAGACTCTGCAGTAATAGAAAGAGTTATTTGTTCTTTAGAGCTATTGCTCTTCTTTCCTCCCTCTTGAGGTTCCTGCCCACTCAGTCAGATTAGAGCTGTATAAACAAGCTTGTACTACTGAGCTAGCACACAATCTGTAAATTTTCTTTTTTTTCTGAAGTACTTAACATTGCTGATGTCAGAAAAAAAATCCACTGGGTTTTAATGGGCTGAGGCAAACTATGTGAATTGGATATAACACGGAGGGGAGGAAATAGCACCAACAGAAATTCTTATGTGGCAGCATAAATATTCAGACTATATTACAAGCAGGGTTTGGTTGCCTCTCCTGAAAGGTATTTCCCTGAATCGGGTTTCAAGGGCTGGACGCTAGAAGTGGCGAGCATGATGTGTAGGGCTTCTTGCTGTGTGTGATGCTGGTTTTAGTGGCGTTGTAGTGTAACTGTAGTGGTCTGCTGCTTAGTTGTGTATCAGGGTCACCCGAGAAGCTTGTGAAACTGCTAATGGCTCCATCTCAGATGCACGGAGTCAGAATACCTGAGGAGGAGGAAGTCTTTCTCCAGTGATTCTGATGTCAGTGGCCTGGAAATTTCACTTGGCCAAACACTGGCCAAAAATAAGACTGCTGGTCAGTTGCAACAATTCATTCAG
The DNA here is from genome assembly GCF_011762595.2 of Tursiops truncatus. NCBI lineage: Eukaryota > Metazoa > Chordata > Mammalia > Artiodactyla > Delphinidae > Tursiops > Tursiops truncatus. The sequence goes on along the minus strand of NC_047035.1, from coordinate 30,448,659 downwards.
TGCCAAGGAAATTCGTGTGACTTGTTTTATTCCCTCTTCAAAAGCAACCTTGCAAAGTAGAGGGTTCTCTGCTTCCAGGTGAAGAGCTGGAAGCTTAGGGTGGAGGAATCAATTACCAAAGGCCACACAGCAGCCTTGGTGCGGCCAGAGCTGAGATGTGATTCCTGGTCTGACTTCAAAGCCCCTCCCTTTTCCACATCATCGAGGTCCTTCCCACCTGCCCTGCTCAGCATCATTATCTGCTGGACCCTAGGCTTTGCTTGCTGAGGGGCTGGCATTACAAATGAAAACAGCTGGCATTTGTTGTAACCGAAGCTACAAATGCAATGTAAGTTTGGAGTGAACTGCAGTCCTGACTTTCAAAAGATTTACTAATCAGAGTCATAGATGCTCAATTGTTCTGTTATTCACAGGGTCCCTCCTCACTATACTTTCCACCCTCCCACATATTCCTTCTGATCTAACTTGCTCATGGATTCCAAAAGTGGATTCCTGAGTTCAGGGCTGGTCCATGTCAATAAACCCTGGGGGAAATCTTCTTGTGTGATTCCATCCCTAGGTCTTTGTGGATAAAGAGCCTTCTTTGCTGAGCAGTTTTAATGGCTCGTTAACCAGATGAGTGTTCTAGACGGAGTACACTGTATCTTAGTGAAATCTTATCAGTTCTGTCATTCATTAAAAATATTAAGAATCTGCCTGCCAGTGCAGGAGACACTGGTTCAAGCCCTGGTCCGGAAAGATCCCACATGCTGTGGTGCAGCTAAGCCCGCGAGCCACAGCTACTGAGCCCGTGCGCCACAACTATTGAAGCCTATGCGCCTACAGCCCATGCTGTGCAATAAGAGAAGCTACCGCAATGAGAAACTTGCACACCACAGCGAAGAGTAGCCCCCGCTCGCCGCAACTAGAGAAAGCCTGCGCGCAGCAACAAAGACCCAACGCAGCCAAAAATAAATTAATTAATTAAAAAAAAAGTTTGAGTACCTTCTAGGTGCCAGGAATAGAGGGGTAAACCCAACTGACAAAGACTCTGCCCAGGCAGAACTGGCTCTCTAGCAGCAGAGGTCCCTGATAAACAAGTGAGCAAAGTCATATGAATTCAGCTAGGTGCAAATCCCTGTTATTTCACTCTCCTCATTTGACTGTCTTCCACTTAATCTCCTTGAGATCAGATCATCGTCATGTGTTTTTCCTCCCGGGTGTCTACCACTTCTGCGGCTTCAGATGTTCATTTGGGACGCAGGCTGCAAGGGCCTCTTCTGCCTCCCCCTCCTGTTCATCCTTCTGCTTTGATGGTAGTTGCCGCCTCTTCCTGCTCTGTGCTGTCATAACTGAGCACCCACATATTACAGAGTCCTGCATTTTTGGACATGTGTCACCCCTCCTGGACTCTGAACATTTTAAGGAGAGACGATCTGTGTCTGATTTATCTTTATGTCTCCAGCACAAAGCATGGGATTCTCAGTGTTTGCTCCAAGATTAAACGTTGAGTCCCGCGGCACCTAGTGGTGGGTGGTAGTATTACAGGAATTGCTCCATGGGGAGGGATGCCGAGTCTGGGAGGGGATGCTCTAGCTTAGCAGTTTGGTGATTCTTTGAGAAGTTTGGCATGAACATCGTCATGATTAGAGGAGAAGAGTTAGCATATAAGCAGTGATGATGGAAGAGAGGTGGCATGGAACATTCTGGTGAGTCTCTGAAGAAAAGTTAGAAATTTGAAATTCTGAGGTTCTAGGACAGAGCTGGAATACTAAGGATGTATAGCTAACGTCCCCTGGGGCTGTGGCTTGACCTGGTTCCAACAGCTAGTTAGTTGCAGATCAGGTGGGGGATCCAGGCTTCTCAGTTCAGAGGGTTTTCAACTATGCTGGGACTGCGGTTTGTGACAGATAAGGAAACAAAGGCACAGAGACGTGAAGTAACTTGCCCCAGACCACACAGCTAGTGAGTGGAGCCTGGATTGAGACATAAGAGACATAGATCTGTCTGATGAGAGAGGCCAGCTTGTCGCCACTAGCTGTCATGTCTCGGAGATCGTGAAATGCGTGGTTGTAACACATTTGCAGTTTTCCTCTTCTGTTAGTTGAAAGCGACTAGAGAAAAAGATTATTACTAACGTGTTTTCTTTCTATTGAAATGTAGTTGTGTGTATTCAGAAAAAATTCACAAATACTAAAAGTCCCTATATTATTTACTGTATGTATATACATGTATATCTAAGTAACCTAAAGAAGGTTTTGTTTTTCTCTACCACTAAATTAAAAATACTCCTTCATTTTTATTGTACTTCATTTAAAAATAAATATTTATACTATGTTGTAGTGAACGAAAATCTAGTTCTTTAATTTTAGGAACCCAACTCTATAGTCAATGATTTAATTAGAACATACTTACCTGTGTAGGTTTCACATCTAGTACTCTCTAACATCTGTTGACATGTAGACTAGAAAGTGGTTGCATAACTATTTTAGAAATGCTTCTTTCTAGACACAGAAAAGTTAAATGACTTGTCTGAATTTCAAAATGAGTTGATAGAGGAACCAAAAATAGAAGCTTTTCTACTACATATTAGACTCACTAAAGTTCCAAACATAGAGGCTATGTACATTCACTGAGCAGTCTAAAGTCCAGAGCCTGGGACACCAGCCTGTTTCAACACACAGGAATGTTGCTCTTGGGGGTGGAGGGGTGGCCAGGGAAAGGCGAAAGGAGGGCTGACACGATTGTTTCACGATTGTTTCATTTCCAAACTTGCTATCATTGCACAGTTTTCTGGGTGGAAGATAATATGCTCATTAAAGTGAAAGTGTTCGTTTTAAAATAAAGCAATAGAAACACAAGATGACTCTGTTACACAGATAAATGAGATACATAAATGGACTCAGTTTTTTTTTTCACGCTGTGTCATATTCTGTGTTCAGGCAAAAGAGTAGGTAAATAAGTAGTTGTTTAAAAATGAAACAGTGTGTTGTTCATTTAACTTGAAAAGCTACTGACTAGAATAATAATGAGTGTTTTCATGTAGTACAATATTCATAGAAATACTGATATTACAGTGGGTAGAGATAATAGAATGACGCTCTTTATTTCTACTTGTAATCTAACTTTTAAAATGCACCCTGATTCATAAATGATGAAGAAAACAAGCAACATTATTCAAATGGGATACTTGGGGCAATTAAATTCTTAGCTTAAATTATAAATTCCTGTTTCTTCCCCATCTTCCGCTGAAATCTGTTTTTACAGGATGACCTTTGGTACCAACTTATTTTATAATAAAATGTTTCCTGAGTTTTTATTTTAAATTGAAATGGCCTTTTCTGTCAAGTATGGTATTTATAGAGGTTTCTTTGATGAAAAGCCTCTGAATTTTGTGCAAATAACCCAGGCAGGCTCTTAGATTAGTGATAACATTTGTATAGGACTTTAATGGCTTTATATAATACTTTACACTCGATTTATTTGACCCTTACCTGTGAGTACTCAGTGGAATTCACATTTTACTGATGAGAGCAATGTAGGGGAAGGTGACTTGGCATGGTTCTGGGCACATAGCAGGCATTCAACATGTTCACTTTAAAAGGATGGTAACAAAGGGAACCCAACAGGTTATTTAACTTGTTCGAGGTCACCCAGCAAATAGTGCATCATACCAAGAATTGAACTTGCTTCTTTAACTCAAAAATTCCATATGGTGTCATTGTCTCACTGCTGTCTTTTCAGGCTGTTAAAAAAAAAGGTCAAATTAGAAAAATTCATTCTTATTAATTGAGATGAAATTCACATAACTTAAAATTAATTTTAAAGCATACATTTCAGTGGCATTTAGTACATTCACAATGTTCTGCAGACATCACCTCTATCTAGTTCAAAAATGTTTTCATAATCCCTAAAGGAGACCCCATATCCATTAAGCAGCCATTCCATTCCTTCCTCCCCACCCCCAGCTGCTGTTAACTACGAATCTGCTCTCTGTCTCTATAGATTTCTCTATTCTAGATATTTCATGTAAATGGAATTGTACAATATAGGACTGTCTTAGTCCACTCAGGCTGCTATAATAGAATACCATAGACTGAGCGGCTTATAAACAACAGAAATTTATTTGTCACCATTCTAGAGACTGGGAAGTCCAAGATCAAGGCTTAAGCAGATTTGGTGTGTGGTGAGAACCCACCTCCTCGTTCATAGATGGCTTTCTTCTCACTGTGTCCTCACACGGTAGAAGGGAGCTCTCTCGGATCTCTTTTATAAGGACACAAATCCCAGTCATGAGGGCTCTGCCCTCATGATCTAATCAAATCCCAAAGGCTCTACCTCCTACTACCATCAGATTTGGGGTTAGGACTTCAACATATAAATTTTAAGGGGACATAAATATTCAGTCCTTAGCAGTGACCTTTTGTGTCTGGTTTCTTTTACTTAGTATAATGTTTTCAAGGTTGATCTATGTTGTAGTGTGTATCAGTACTTTGTTTGTTTTTTAAAAATCTTTATTGGAGTATAATTGCTTTACAGTGATGTGTTAGTTTCTGCTTTGTAACAAAGTGAATCAGTTACACACATATATATGTCCCCGTATCTCTTTCCTGTTGCGTCTCCCTCCCTCCAACCCTCCCTATCCCACCCCTCTAGGTGGTCACAAAGCACCGAGCTGATCTCCCTGTGCTCTGTGGCTGTTTTCCACTAGCTATCTATTTTACGTTTGGTAGTGTATATGTGTCCATGCCACTCTCTCACTTTGTCCCAGCTTACCCTTCCCCCTCCCCGTATGCTCAAGTCCATTCTCTAGTAGGTCTATGTCTTTATTCCTGTCTTGCCACTAGGTTCTTTTTTTTTCTTTTTTTTTTGCAGTACACGGGCCTCTCACTGTTGTGGCCTCTCCCGTTGCGGAGCACAGGCTCCGGATGCGCAGGCTCAGTGGCCATGGCTCACGGGCCCAGCTGCTCCGCGGCATGTGGGATCTTCCCGGACCGGGGCACGAACCCATGTCCCCTGCATTGGCAGGCGGACTCTCAACCACTGAGCCATCAGGGAAGCCTGCCCCTAGGTTCTTAATAACCTTTTTTTTTTTTTCTTAGATTCCATATATATGTGTTAGCATACGGTATTTGTTTTTCTCTTTCTGACTTACTTCACTCTGTATGACAGACTCTAGGTCCAGCCACAACACTACAAATAATTCAATTTTGTTTCTTTTTATGGCTGAGTAATATTCCATTGTATATATGTGCCACATCTTCTTTATCCATTCATCTGTTGATGTACACTTAGGTTGCTTCCATGTCCTGGCTATTGTAAATAGAGCTGCAGTGAACATTTTGGTACATGACTCTTTTTGAATTATGGTTTTCTCAGGGTATATGCCCAGTAGTGGGATTGCTGGGTCGCATGGTAGTTCTATTTTTAGTTTTTTTAAACATCTTTATTGGAGTATAATTGCTTTACAATAGTGTGCTGGTTTCTGCTTTATAACAAAGTGAATCAGTTATACATATACATATGTTCCCATCTCTTCCCTCTTGCATCTCCCTACCTCCCAATCTCCCTATCCCACCCCTCTAGGTGGTCACAAACCACCGAGCTGATCTCCCTGTGCTATGTGGCTGCTTCCCACTAGTCGTCTTTTGTATGTTTGGTAGCGTATATATGTCCATGCCACTCTCTCGCTTTGTCACAGCTTACCCTTCCCCCTCTCCGTATCCTCAAGTCCATTCTCTAGTAGGTCTATGTCTTTTTTTTTTTTTTTTTTTTTTGCGGTACACGGGCCTCTCACTGTTGTGGCCTCTCCCATTGCAGAGCACAGGCTCCGGACACGCAGGCTCAGCGGCCATGGCTCACAGGCCCAGCCGCTCTGTGGCATGTGGGATCTTCCCGGACCGGGGCACAAACCCGTGTCCCCTGCATTGGCAGGCGGACTATCAACCACTGCGCCACCAGCGAAGCCTAGGTCTGTGTCTTTATTCCCGCCTTATCTCTAGGTTCTTCATGACATTTTTTTTTCTTAGATTCCATATATATGTGTTAGCATACGGTATTTGTTTTTCTCTCTCTGACTTACTTCACTCTGTGTGACAGACTCTAGGTCCAGCCACCTCACTACAAATAACTCAATTTCATTTCTTTTTATGGCTGAGTAATATTCCATTGTATATATGTGCCACATCTTCTTTATCCATTCATCTATTGATGGACACTTAGGTTGCTCCCATGTCCTGGCTATTGTAAATAGAGCTGCAGTGAACATTTTGGTATGTGACTCTTTTTGAATTATGGTTTTCTCAGGGCATATGTCCAGTAGTGGGATTGCTGGGTTGTATGGTAGTTCTATTTGTAGTTTTTTAAGGAACCTCCATACTATTCTCCATAGTGGCTGTATCAATTTACATTCCCACCAACAGTGCAAGAGGGTTCCCTTTTCTCCACACCCTCTCCAGCAATTATTGTTTGTAGAGTTTTTAATCATGGCCATTCTGACCGGTGTGAGATGATATCTCATTGTAGTTTTGATTTGCATTTCTCTAATGATTAGTGATGTTGAGCATCCTTTCATGTGTTTGTTGGCCATCTGTATATCTTCTTTGGAGAAATGTCTGTTTAGGTCTTCTGCCCATTTTTGGATTGGGTTGTTTGTTTTTCTCATACTGAGCTGCATGAGCTGCTTGTAAATTTTGGAGATTAATCCTTTGTCAGTTGCTTCATTTGCAAATATTTTCTCCAATTCTGAGGGTTGTCTTTTCACCTTATTTATGGTTTCCTTTGCTGTGCAAAACCTTTTAAGTTTCATTAGGTCCCATTTGTTTATTTTTGTTTTTATTTCCCTTTCCCTAGAAGGTGGATCAAAAAGGATCTTGCTGTGATTTATGTCATAGAGTGTTCTGCCTGTTTTCCTCTAAGAGTTTGATAGTGTCTGGCCTTACATTTAGGTCTTTAATCCATTTTGAGTTTATTTTTGTGTATGGTGTTAGGGAGTGTTCTAATTTCATTCTTTTACATCTAGCTGTCCAGTTTTCCCAGCACCACTTATTGAAGAGGCTATCTTTTTTCCACTGTATATTCTTGCCTCCTTTATCAAAGATAAGGTGACCATATGTGTGTGTGTTTATCTCCAGGCTTTCTATCTGTTCCATTGATCTATATTTCTTTTTTTGTGCCAGTACCATACTGTCTTGATTATTGTAGCTTTGTAATATAGTCTGAAGTCAGGGAGCCTGATTCCTCCAGCTCCGTTTTTCGTTCTCAAGATTGCTTTGGCTATTCGGGGTCTTTTGTGTTTCCATACAAATTGTGAAATGTTTTGTTCTAGTTCTGTGAAAAATGCCAGTGGTAGTTTGATAGGGATTGCATTGAATCTATAGATTGCTTTGGGTAATAGAGTCATTTTCACAATGTTGATTCTTCCAATCTAAGAGCATGGTATGTCTCTCCATCTATTTGTATCATTTTTATTTTTTTCATCAGTGTCTTACAATTTTCTGCATACAGTTCTTTTGTCTACTTAAGTAGGTTTATTGCTAGATATTTTATTCTTTTTGTTGCAATGGTTAAGTGGAAGTGTTTTCTTAATTTCACTTTCAGATTTTTCATCATTAGTATATAGGAATGCAAGAGATTTCTGTGCATTAATTTTGTATCCTGCTACTTTACCAAATTCATTGATTAGCTCTAGTAGTTTTCTGGTAGCATCTTTAGGATTCTCTATGTATAATATCATGTCATTTGCAAATGGTGACAGCTTTACTTCTTCTTTTCCGATTTGGATTCCTTTTATTTGTTTTTCTTCTCTGATTGCTGTGGCTAAAACTTCTAAAACTATGTTGAATAATAGTGGTGAGAGTGAACAACCTTGTCTTGTTCCTGATCTTAGTGGAAATGCTTTCAGGTTTTCGCCATTGAGGACAATGTTGGCTGTGGGGTTGTCATATATGGCCTTTATTATGTTGAGGAAAGTTCCCTCTATGCCTACTTTCTGGAGGGTTTTTATCATAAATGGGTGTTGAATTTTGTCAAAAGCTTTCTCTGCATCTATTGAGATGATCATATGGTTTTTCTCCTTCACTTTGTTAATATGGTGTATCACATTGATTTATTTGCATATATTGGAGAATCCTTGCATTCCTGGGATAAACCCCACTTGATCATGATATATGATCCTTTTAATGTGCTGTTGCATTCTGTTTGCTAGTATTTTGTTGAGGATTTTTGCATCTATGTTCATCACTGATATTGGCCTGTAGTTTTCCTCTTTGTGACATCTTTGTCTGGTTTTGGTATCAGGGTGATGGTGGCCTCGTAGAATGAGTTTGGGAGTGTCCCTCCCTCTGCTATATTCTGGAAGAGTTTGAGAAGGATAGGTGTTAGCTGTTCTGTAAATGTTTGATAGAATTTGCCTGTGAAGCCATGTGGTCCTGGGCTTTTGTTTGTTGGAATATTTTTAATCACTGTTTCAATTTCATTGCTTGTGATTGGTCTGTTCATATTTTCTATTTCTTCCTTGTTCAGTCTCTGAAGGTTGTGCATTTCTAAGAATTTGTCCATTTCTTCCCGGTTGTCCATTTTATTGGCATATAGTTGCTTATAGTAGTCTCTCATGATCCTTTGTATTTCTGCAATGTCAGTTGTTACTTCTCCTTTTTCATTTCTAATTCTATTGATTTGAGTCTTCTCCCACTTTTTCTTGATGAGTCTGGCTTATGGTTTATCAATTTTGTTTATCTTCTCAAGGAACCAGCTTTTAGTTTTATTGATCTTTGCTATAGTTTCCTTAATTTCTTTTTCATTTATTTCTGATCTGATCTTTATGATTTCTTTCCTTCTGCTAACTTTGGGATTTTGTTGTTCTTCTTTCTCTAATTGCTTTAGGTGTAAGGTTAGGTTATTTATTTGAGATGTATCTTGTTTCTTAAGGTGGGATTGTATTGCTATAAAGTTCCCTCTTAGAACTGCTTTTGCTGCATCCCATAGGTTTTGGATCGTCATGTTTTCATTATCATTTGTTTCTAGGTATTTTTTGATTTCTTCTTTGATTTCTTCAGTGATCTCTTGGTTATTAAGTAGTGTATTGTTTAGCCTCCATGTGTTTGTATTTTTTACAGATTTTTTCCTGTAATTGATATCTAGTCTCATATGTTGTGGTTGGAAAAGATACTTGATATGATTTCAATTTTCTTAAATTTACGAAGGCTTGATTTGTGACCCAAGATACGATCTATCCTGGAGAGTGTTCCATGAGCACTTGAGAAGAATGTGTATTCTGTTGTTTTTGGATGGAATGTCCTATAAATATCAATTAAGTCCATCTTGTTTAATGTATCATTTAAAGCTTGTGTTTCCTTATTTATTTTCGTTTTGGATGATCTGTCCATTGGTGAAATTGTGGTGTTAAAGTCCCCTACTATGATTGTGTTACTGTCAATTTCCCCTTTTATGGCTGTTAGTACTTGCCTTATGTTTTGAGGTGCTCCTGTGTTGGGTTCATAAATATTTACAATTGTTATATCTTCTTCTTGGATTGATCCCTTGATCATTATGCAGTGCCCTTTTCTCTTGTAATTGTCTTTGTTTTAAAGTCTATTTTGTCTGATATGAGAATTGCTACTCCAGCTTTCTTTTGATTTCCATTTGCATGGAATATCTTTTTCCATCCCCTCACTTTCAGTCTGTATGTGTCCCTAGGTCTGAGGTGGGTCTCTTGTAGACAGCATATATATGGGTCTTGTTTTTGTACCCATTTAGCCAGTCTATGTCTTTTGGTTGCGGCATTTAATTCATTTACATTTAAGGTAATTATCGATATGTATGTTCCTATTACCATTTTCTTAATTGTTTTGGGTTTATTATTGTAGGTCTTTTCCTTCTTTTGTGTTTCCTGCCTAGAGAAGTTCCTTTACCATTTGCTGTAAAGCTGGTTTGGTGGTGCTGAATTCTCTTAGGTTTTGTTTGTCTGTAAAGGTTTTAATTTCTCCGTCAAATCTGAATGAGATCCTTGCTGGGTAGAGTCATCTGTGTAGTAGGTTTTTCTCCTTTAATACTTTAAATATGTCCTGCCACTCCCTTCTGGCTTGCAGAATTTCTGCTGAAAGATCAGCTGTTAACCTTATGGGGATTCCCTTGTGTGTTATTTGTTGTTTTTCCCTTGCTGCTTTTAATATTTGTTCTTTGTATTTAATTTTTGATAGTTTGATTAATATGTGTCTTGGCGTGTTTCTCCTTGGATTTATCCTGTATTGGACTCTCTGTGCTTCCTGGACTTGAATAACTATTTCCTTTCCCATATTAGGGCAGTTTTTAACTATAATCTCTTCAAATGTTTTGTCAGTCCCTTTCTTTTTCTCTTCTTCTTCTGGGACCCCTAGAATTCGAATGTTGGTGCGTGTTAATATTGTCCCAGAGGTCTCTGAGACTGTCCTCAATTCTTTTTGTTCTTTTTTCTTTATTCTGCTCTGCAGTAATTATTTCCACTATTTTATCTTCCAGGTCACTTATCCATTCTTATGCCTCAGTTATTCTGCTATTGATCCCTTCTAGAGAATTTTTAGTTTCATTTATTGTGTTGTGCATCATTGTTTGCTCCTTAGTTCTTCTAGGTCATTGTTAAACGTTTTTTGTATTTTCTCCATTCTATTTCAAAGAGTTTGGACATCTTTACTATCATTATTTTGAATTCTTTTTCAGGTAGTCTGCCTATTTCCTCTTCATTTGTTAGATCTGGTGGGTTTTTGCCTTGCTCCTTCATCTGCTGTGTGTTTCTTTGTATTCTTATTTTGCTTAACTTACTGTGTTTGGGGTCTCCTTTTCACAGGCTGCAGGTTCGTAGTTCCCATTGTTTTTGCTGTCTGTACCCAGTGGCTAAGGTTGGTTCAGTGGGTTGTGTAGGCTTTCTGGTGGAGGAGTGCCTGTGTTCTGGTGGATAAGGCTGGATCTTGTCTTTCTGGTGGGCAGGTGCACGTCTGGTGGTGTGTTTTGGGGTGTCTGTAGGCTTATTATGGGTTTAGGCAGCCTCTGTGCTAATGGATGGTGTTGTGTTCCTGTCTTGCTAGTTGTTTGGCATAGGGTGTCCAGCACTGTAGGTTGCTGGTCGTTGAGTTGAGCTGGGTCTTGGTGGTGAGATGGAGATCTCTGGGAGATGTTCACCGTTTGATATTATGTGGAGCTGGGATGTCTCTTGTGGACCAGTGTCCTGAACTCGGCTCTCCCACCTCAGAGGCACAGTCCTGACAACCGGCTGGAGCACCAAGATCCTGTCAGCCACACAGCTCAGAATAAAAGGGAGAAAAAAAGGAAAGAAAGAAAGAAGGTAAAATAGAATAAAATAAAGTTACTAAGATAAAGAATAATTATTAAAATTTTTTTTAAAAAGTAATAAAAATAAAGAACAGAGGAAGCAAACCAAAAAACAAATCCACCAATGATAACAAGTGCTAAAAACTATACTTAAAAAAAATAAATAAATAAAATGGACAGACAGAACCGTAGGACAAATGGTGAAAGCAAAGGTATACAGACAAAATTACATACAAAAGCATACACATACACATTCACAAAAAGAGAAAAAGGGAGAAATATATATCTATATCGTTGCTCCCAATAGTCCACCGCCTCAGTTTGGGATGATTTGTTGTCTATTCAGGTATCCCACAGGTTCAGGGTACATCAAGTTGATTGTGGAGATTTAATCCCCTGCTCCTGAGGCTGCTGGGAGAGGTTTCCCTTTGTCTTCTTTGTTCTCACAGCTCCCGGGGGCTCAGCTTTGGATTTGGCCCCGCCTCTGCATGTAGGTCGCTGGAGGGCGTCTGTTTTTCCGCTCAGGCAGGACGGGGTTAAAGGAGCCGAGCCGCTGACTCGGGGGCTCTGGCTCACTCAGGCCGCGGGGGAGGGAGGGGCACGGAGGGCGGGGCGAGCCTGTGGCGGCAGAGGCCGGCGTGACGTTGCAGCAGCCTGTGGCGTGCCGTGCGTTCTCCCGGGGAAGTTGTCCCTGGATCCCGGGACCCTGGCAGTGGTGGGCTGCACAGGCTCCCCGGAAGGGAGGTGTGGAGAGTGACCTGTGCTCGCACACAGGTTTCTTGGTGGCGGCAGCAGCGGCCTTATCGTCTCAAGCCCGGCTCTGGGGTCTGCGCTTTTAGCCTTGGCTCGCGCCCGTCTCTGGAGCTCCTTTAAGCGGCGCTCTTAATTCCCTCTCCTCGCGCACCAGGAAACAAAGAGGGAAGAAAATGTCTCTTGCCTCTTCGGCGGCTCCAGACTTTTTCCCCGACTCCCTCCTGTCTAGCTGGGGCGCACTAGCCCTTTCAGGCTGTGTTCACGCTGCCAACCCCAGTCCTCTCCCTGGGATCCGACCGAAGCCGGAGCCTCACCTCCCAGCCCCGCCCGCCCTGGTGGGTGAGCAGACAAGCCTCTCGAGCTGGTGAGTGCCGGTCGGCACCGATCCTCTGTACGGGAATCTCTGCGCTTTGCCCTCCTCACCCGTTGCTGTGCTCTCCTCCGCGGCTCCGAAACTGCCCCCCTCCGCCACCCGCAGTCTCCGCCCGCGAGGGGGCTTCCTAGTGTGTGGAAATCTTTCCTCCTTCACAGCTCCCGCCCACTGGAGCAGGTCCCGTCTGTATTCTTGTCTCTGTTTTTCCTTTTTTCTTTTGCCCTACCCAGGTACGTGGGGAGTTTCTTGCCTTTTGGGAGGTCTGAGGTCTTCTGCCAGCATTCAGTAGGTGTTCTGTAGGAGTTGTTCCACATGTAGATGTGTTTCTGGTGTATTTGTGGGAGGAAGGTGATCTCCACATCTTACTCTTCCGCCATCTTGAAGCTCCCCCCCAGTACTTTATTACTTTGGATGGCTGAATTACATTCCATGGTAGAGAGAGACCATATTTTTTTTAGCCATTCATCAGTTGATGGACATTGAGTTATTTCCATTTTTCGGTGAATAGTGCTGCTCTGACAGACATTAGTGTTCAAATATTGGTTTGAATACCTGTTTTTAGTTATTAAGAGTAGAATTTCAAGGTTATATGGTAAATTCTATTCTGTGGTAAATTCTAACTTTTTGAGGAGCCAGCAAACTGTTTTCCATGGTGACTGAACCATTTTATATTCCTACCAACAATGTACAAGGGTTCTGATTTCCCTACATCCTTGTCAATGCTTATTTGAGTTAAAAAAATTATTATAACCATCCTAGTGGGTATAAAGTGGTATCTCCTTGTGGTTTTGATTTGCAATTCCTTGATAAAATATTCATATTTTAATGCATAGAATTAATCATAAAATGAGCTTTGATAAGACAAAATCAACATGAAAATGAGTGGCTTCGTCTATCTCCAGGAGATTATTTAAGATTGGGGTATGATCTCCCCTAGAGTGAATGATTCTGGGCTGAAAATAAAACACACGTTGCTTTGAAATTAGAAGAATGTATGTGGATAATGAGACTACAGTTATCCCCAACCTAAAAAAATACTGCTTAAAGTAATGAGGAAAAAAAGAAATTACATCACGTTTTGTTTCCATGCCACCTGACAAAAGATACTTAGTTCTTTGCATGGCATTTCTTTATGTAATTCTTTCCTGTCTTAATGGTCTATTTATTTATTTTCACAGTGTGAGTGAAGACACCCAGGATGGCTCAGGGATCCGGGGATCAAAGAACAGTGGGGATTGCAGACCCAGAGGAGAGTTCTCCAAATATGATAGTCTACCGCAAAGTAAGGCATCTGGTTAAACGCTGGGGGTGCTGCCGTGTACGTGTCTGTGTTCTGTGTAGGGTTGACTGATGGTTGATGGCTCCACAAATGTTTTCTGCCTAAACGGCCTTGACTGTTGAATGAATAATTTTCTTCTCATATCCTCTGATTCCCGAATTTTAAAATTCAAGGAAGTTAGGTCTTGTCATCCTCGTTATTGAACACTTGAAAAACACTCTATGGCTTAGTTTTCTTTAAACCAAAGATTGCCTGAACAATGCAGATAGACACGTGTTGTCATTTTGTGTAAAGGCCTTAGTGTAACATTAATTAATTGAATGTGTTCAAACCCGTAGTACAGATAAGATCTGGTCTAGATACTGTGGGAGGGACACAGAGGTGTGTATGTATTAGACAGTTTGCAGCTGGTAGGAGACATAAGATGTACACAGATAACTGTTACAGCGTCCAAGTGTTAATTTCCAAAAGAGAAGTGCAAGTAGAGTGTTACATAATCTCAGGGGAGGGGGCGATTACTTCCAGCCTCTGAGATCTGGGATGGGCTGTGGAGGAGAGGCCTTTGAACTCAGTTTTAAAGGATCTGTAGGATTCCCTTCTGTGGAAAATAGAAGTGAAGAGCAACATTCAAGGCAGTGAGATGCATTCAGCAAAGGCAAAGAGCTAGAGGAAGTGAAGGGCAACCAGAACCAGTTAGCTTGGGCAGAGGATGAATTACAAGTAAATGGAGTAAATGGAGGAGAGATTTGGGGAAGAGAGTCTGGGATGGAGCCAGATTTTAGAATGTTGAATCATAGGCAATTTAATCATCAAAAACTTCAGTGCCAGGAGTTGTAAGATCAACATTTCTTTGGGATTATGAGCCTTGCGCCAGTGTGCCAAGTGGACTGTTATCGAGGGTGGGTTGGAGGCTTTGGTGGGGCGCTTCCGTATCTGTGAGAAAGGTAAGGAGGACCCTAATCTAGCAGGGAAAATGCCCCTCAGGAAGGAGCAGGACTGAGCAGAGAGATTAAAGAGTCTGAATTAGCAATGACTTGGAAACGGAATGAATATGAAATTAGAAGGTGAATAAAGAGTCAGAGATAACTGGGTTTTTGACCTTGGGTGATAGAAAGGCATTGGTGCTATTAATTCAAATAGGAATATTGGGAAGCATATGTTTTAAAGGAAGGAAATATAGTACATAAGTTTTATTTGTGCATTGCTGAATTTGAGGCAACAGTTGCTGCTTCTCATACACCTTTTTGATGTCTGCATGTTTGTAAAAATGTAGCCTAACTGTATCATATATTAATAAGGAAAATGAGTTCATCTCATTCATTTCGCTAAATATTTGAGTTGTCTGCTGAGTTCTGTGTATTCTGCAAGAGTCTGTGTTCTGTCTATGTTAATCATATGTGCAATGTTGAACTAGATATTCCTGGATGAACAATATGGTGAATTTTTCTTTTTTCCTTGTAAAAACAGAGCTCTCAAACTAATCTTGCTTTTAGTACCAAATTCCTTAATCCTTTGCTTTGAAAAAGAATGCTTAGATAACCCATCCCTAAGAGAGATGTTTATTAAGTTGTAGTAAAGAAAAAAAAGATTAGTGGGGCTAACCAAGTTGTGAGGCATATAGAATAATATAGACACGTTTATTCGTTACCTTCTTAACCCACCTCAAACTAGGAGACCCTCTGCCAAGCACATAGGAACATGGGGTTTGGGGTCAGATCTGGGTTAAAATTGCAACTCCGCCACTTCCTAGTGGTGTGACCTGGAGTTGGTTATTTAACTTCTGTGAGTCTCTGTTTCTTCATCCAGAAAAGGGGGAAAAGGTGGGAGAAAGGATAGTACCTCCAGGAGTTACTGTGAAGATTCATTTGAATAAAGTAATTAAAGCATCTTACATCCTGCTTGGTATAGAAGTGGTCCATGATTAATGCTTCTTTTTTTTTTTTATCTTTCGGTCTTGTAGCGATAGTAACACTTGGAGAGGAAATAAATTATAAAATATATAAATGTTGGTGCTGTTAATAAGGTGATTAAAGTGCATTTATACAGTGAGTTGCTTTTTATGACACAGGAAAACAAGGCAGATATTTTTATTTTATTCAGGAGATTGCAAATTAATGGATTATTAAAGGTTAATAAGAAATGTAAAGGTCATGTAATACAAACATCTTCCCACAAGAATGTTTGGTATTATGTTGAAAGGCAAAACTTCCTACAGGTTTGTGGGAACTTGATTTTTACTTTTTAGGTGGTATCAGGGGGCTCTTCATTTTTAGATTTTAATTTAGCTACAAAGTTGTAAAATGCTGTAATTGTTTAGAGAAATGACTATTAGTTATTTGGTTTCTATATTGGAAATCTGTCTTGCTTCCTCATGATAAATCTGTGGGGGGTATGTATGTGTTCATGTTATTTGCTATGTTAGTTAATTGGTATAAAAGGGACATTGGATCTGTGCCATCTATTAGAAAGAAAGCAGGCACACTTATTGCCCCGTATGGGTCCAGGACCTGGAATCATTTAAACCTAGTTAGTTTGACTAACTTAGGCCCTGGTTGTGTTTGAAACATGGGATATTCACCTAGTTTTCTGCTGTAGACTGACCACTGCCTATGACCGAGACTTACCTACTGCAGGACACTATCCTCAAGGTATAGGTAAAGATTGAATCTTGAAACCAAGGTTGATCCAAAATGTTTTCTATGGAAGTCCTCTTGTATAATGATTTATTCAAGGTCATAGCTATAAAATCAAACCTTTTCTCAGAGTTCTACAGCAAAAATTTACATTAAAAATGTGGAAATAGTGCTTTCATTTTAATTTTCTTTCTCTTGCTTGTTATTTCTTTCTCTTGTCAGATGTTTTCAGTGTGAAATTTTTGCTTGGACTATGTTGTGTTGATTCAGATGCTGACATTTAAAAAGCTAAATCTAGAGAAATGAAACTTTTGAGTAAACCTCCGACTAATAAGTGTCCATAATGTTGTTGTGACTTTTAAATGCCATTTAGGATGGTAACCTTCTGACATATGAGTAATGATGGGTGGGTTTCTTAAGCCTATACTTTTCAGAATACTCTTTATTTTCTTTTCATGTGTTCTATGTCATTAACTATGAGAAGTTATCCTTTCCCAAGGCATGATTTATTTATTGACTTGAGCAGACTTTCTAATTTAGTTTTTTTTATCCTTCCTATTCACATTTTGGATTGGAGGTGTGCATGAAAAATGTATTGGTCACATTAAAAGTCTACTTAAAAGAAAGCCTTAATTATTCATTGTCATCTAGACCTGTTAACCTTTTTTTCTTTTTCTTTTTTTTTTTTTTAATCCTGGATCCAAAAGATCCTGGGGTCATTGAATTGCCCAATGTAATGATGATATTTGAACCTGGCTATACATCAGATCATTTAGGGGTACTTTATAAAGATGCTGGTCCTCAAAGAACCCCCAAGTTGTTTGTGTTTAATATGTCTGAGCTGGGTCCTAGGAATCTGAGTTTTAAGTGTTCTCAAGAGAATCTGATGCCCAGCTAAGTTTGAAACACATTTATTTAGTGTCTTTTAAAATATCCAGGTGGAGTATGCAGTGTAAAGTCATGGGGAAGTTGGTGTCTTGAATTGGGTTTTTGATTTTGTAATTATTTGCAGATCTTTCAAGATGTAGAAAAACCAGGCTCTTAAAGAGTTAGAATTGAGGAATTTTAGTAGCTTCATCTTAGAGATTTTCTAGTCAATACCCTCATCTTATAGATGGGAAAATTAAAGTACGGGGAAGATGCATAACTTGCTGAAAGTTACTTGGCAATTTCCCAGTGAACCGCTGATTGCGTCCAGGTAACTCGACAGCCCAATTGGTGTCCTCTCTCCTGTTATGTTATCAATCACAAACTAACATTACTACTACATTGTTGGGGCTGAAAGCCATTGGTTAAATTAAATAAATGAAAATACCACGTGGCAGATCTTTGGTTTTCGAGGTTATTCTCAGAGGTGTGACTTGGGTTACCTTTGAACATTTGTAATGCTCAAGTTTCATTCTTCTTGCTAGTGCTCTTGTTTCCTGGGTGAAGATGTTCTGAAATGTTTACTTTCTTTTATAGCTAGGAATTCTTTTGAGTAAGAGTAGGTTGCTTTCTGATTTTATCTGGTTCTCTGAGAGGTGTTGGTAATGTCTCCTGACAAATTTCCACCTGGACTGGCAATGTTATTTGGTAGAACTCTGGGAAATTAAATGGTAGGTGGACAGAGAAAATTGTAGCTTACCGTGACCCGGGCTAGGGTCAGGAGGTGGTACGATGTGATGGAAGATGCCAAACAAGGAGCCAAGAGCCCTGGATCGCTTACTGCTTTGGTTCTCTCGATGGGGAACTTCATCTTCCTGGCTCTGTTTCTTATTTTGCCTTCCTCCTTCCCAACTAAGGAACACTTCTTACAAAAAATATGTATGTATTTAGTGTCTACATAAAATAGAAAGAAGCATGATACAATTAACCCTGTTTACTCACAGGGTAAACTTAATAAACTCAATAAATAAAATACTGTTTTGGCTTCATTTCCTCTTATGTAAAGTGATGGGGATTGGACTAAATAATGTGCACAGAACTTCTCTGCAGTGATTTTGAGAAAGCTAGCAGCAGGACATTGTTTTGGAATGCATTGACGGCAGTTGTAGAGGCCAGTGCAGTTGCGAGTCAGGGAACCTGCAGACCCTGATGACCAAGGCGTGATGAGGATTAGAAACTCTTTAATTAGCAAATATGTATCTAGTGTCATTTGTGTGCCAGACAGTGTTAGATGCTAGGAAGGCAAGATGGATACTATTCCCTGAAAGAACCCATTGGCCAGTGGGGCAGAGATGGGATAACTAGGCAATTGCAATGCACATAGAGGTACATTGAGGGGTCTGGGAGGAGATAGAAGGGTTGGGAGGTCCATATCAGGAGAGAGGATGATGATGTCATAGAAGACATCCAGAGGGTTTGGCCTGCCTTAATTCTTGAAAGACAAATAAGAATTAACCTTGCAGAGAATGGGAGAAAAACTGTGGAGGCAGAAGGACTAGCACATGCAAAGGGACAGAGTTGTAATGTATACTGAGTTCTGGAAACTTCCAGTGGCTGTTTTCCTGGAGCTCGGTTTCTGTGATGAAGGTTGAGAAATAAAGCTGGTTAGGTAGATTAGGGCCAGATTATGAAAGATCTTATACATCAGGCAAGGAGTTTGGATGCTGTGCAGGTATCTTCTCTTTCTGTCTCTGCGCCCACACTCCCCTGCTCTATATGCTGCGCACTGTACCATGTGGACTGCATCTACAGGGCTCCTGTGACCTCTGGCTTTCAACTGAATTTGGTCCATGGGAGCCTGAGGAGAGGTGGGGGGCTGGGAAGAAGAGCAAGGTCAGGGTATTTCTTCCCCTGGCCCCCTCTTGGCAAGGTCTCACACTGGCTGTGTCCCTTGACTGAAGGTCATTGCTCCTCTCTAGGCAGACTGCTCTCCTCCTCTGGGTCCAGATACCCTTTTCTTCGACTCATCCTTTTGGGCCTTGGGGTGGTGGTTCCAGTTTGTATTAGTAATCTATTGCAGTATAACACATCACCCCCCAACTCAATGGCTTAAACACGACATTTATTGCCACAGTTTCTGTGGGTCCGTAATCCAAGTGCAGATTAGTTGGGTCCTCTGGCTCAGGATCTCTCACAAGCTACAGTCAAGATGTTGGCTGGAATTGCAGGTTCATCTGAAAGTTCAACTGGGGAAAGGCCCACATCCAGGCTCACTCATGTGGTTCTTGGTGGGATTCAATTCCTTGAGGGTTATTGAATGATCGCCTCGGTTCCTCACTGTCTGTTGTCTGTTACTCTCAGTTCCTTTCCATATGTGTCTCTCTATAGGGTAGGTCACAACATAGAAGCCTGTTTTATCAGAGTAAGCAAGGAAGAGGTGGAGGGTGGGGGGGTTGGCAATGGGAGTCATACTATTTTATAACCTAATCTTGGCTGTAACACTCCATCCCTATCATTAGGGGCAAGTCTCCAGGTCTAGCCCTCAGTCAAGGTGAGGGGTTTATACAAGGGCACAAATACCCAGAGGCGGAGATCATCATGGGCCACTTCAGAAGCCATTTACCATAGGGTTCTACTTCCACAAGTCAGAGGTTCCTGAATGTTCCCTCATGGTTCCCCTATGCCCTGCTACTTCTTTATACTTGATCCTTTCTGAAATAAACCTTCCTTGAATTGTCCTATATTTTATTTGCCATCTGTTTGCCGATAAGCCTCTGACTCATACAGGTCTAATCCCCGAAGCAAAGAGAATCCACTGAGATCCCGTTTCTCTTCGCAATGAAATTCTCCACAAAAGGATTTAAATCAGGGAAGTCGTTCAGTGTTCAGGATGGGATTGCGGAGGGAGGCTGTAAGAGAAATGGTAGGATTAGTAAGCAGAAGAATAGTTTGGTGACTTTACAGGAATTCACGGGAGGAAAAAATGATGTCCAACTCAGTGGCAGTGATAATGTAGATGAAGAGAAGTGCTTGAGAGCTGTTTAGGAGGTAGAATCTACAGGATTTGGTGACTGATACGATGCAGGGAAGATCTGATGGTAACGAGAGGGAATGAGAGGGTTCCTCTAACTAGGTTATACCTAGGAGTTGCCTGAAGGTCTCTGGGGCAACAAAATTTTGAACCAAATAACAATGGAACTGGATTGCCTTCCCCTCTTCTTGTATGTAGATAAATCAAGAGGGTCATGGAAAGAGGCTGTAACTGGACCAGGATATCTGGCTACTTATTGTCACTGCCCCGCTAGTTCACTTTTGGCCCTGCACAAGTTGTTTCTATGTTTTATGAAGTCCAGTTTTGTCATTTGTGAAATGAAGTGTTAACTAGGCTGAGTGATCTCAAAAGCACTTTCAATTCTGACATCCCAGGGCTTTAATGATCCGTAATAAAGAAATCCACATTTTATTATGCTTATTCTTTCATAGCCTCCTTTGCTTTCTTTTTAATTTTCTTTAAAAAGTTAACCCAAGTAAAATTTTAAAACACCGGGATGTCAGTATGTTTAAAACAAATACTTTCTGGTCTTGGCTGTCTTTCATTTTCTTGTCTTTTTTTTTTTAACATTAAATAAAATTCCCAAGGACAAACTACAGAGAGTGTTCTGGGTAACTAATTTAATCGTTCAGTCTGCTTTTTAAGATTCCTTTCGTTAAATATTTTGAAGGTTCTTAATTGCCTTAGGAAAAAACTGTTCTGTTTTCCATTTCCCCTAGGATTAAACTTGTGAGGGGAAATGCTTCCCATCCCATTATCTTGGTTGGCAGGAGACAGGAGTGCAGGCAAGTTCCAGACCAGTGCTATCAGTGTCCACAGATGAAAGGGATGGTATTTTTAGTGTGGAGAATAGCTCAGTGTGGTTTAATATGATGTGTTTGCCTGAATATAACTTTCTAGTTTGAAAGCCTTTGGTGTATTTAAGGCTTCATTTCATTTTTTCAATTTTTTCCCCTCATTTCATTTCAAAGAGTCTAAGATTTTACACTTTGGCAGACAGTTTATTACTCTAGCTATTGATACTCCTGTATCCTTGTACTATGGAGAACCTGAGTGGCCACTGAGGGGATTCCCCATTCTCAGGATTTTTTTTTTGAACAAGAAAAACTAAAAGTTAATAAATGTCTGTGAAAGGAAAATAAATGTGTTAAATCATTGGGGGGGGTAGGAGGGTTATTTTTAAAAAATCTGTTAGTTTGCAAATACAAATCAAAATTGAAAAAAGGCAATGAGGGAATGGAAGAAATATACAAAGATATAAATACAGATATAGACATACACCCATTCCAAAAGAATATCCATACTCTTTGGTGAATAATATCCAAAGATGGAAATAAATCAAATGTCTCTTGAAAGGGAATTAATTAATTAATTATTCATATTTGGGATGATCCCACAGTTAGGTTACTGAACTTCTGTTCTGGTAGACCTAATAATTGCTTTGAAAGGGTGATGGTTACTGACATCCGGGGATATGGTCAGATTGACTGTTCTTTATTTTTAAAACCCTATAAGACTTTATCCTTTTTCTTTTACTTGCTAAATATAATGGTTATGTAGATGTATTAAAAACTATTGTTTCCATTATTCTTAATTATTTTCTGCACCTCTGTGTTTACATCTGGAGTCATTTTTCTTTTGTCTGAAGAACTACCTTCAGTGTCTTCTGTAGTGCAGGTCTGCTGGACATAAATTCTCTCAGTTTCTCTTTTTCTAAAAATGTCTTTGTTTCATCTTCATTTTTTGGAGGGTGCTTTTCCTACATATGGAATTCTAGATTGTCAGTTATTTTCTTTCCACACTTTAATGATAACTTTCTTTGTCTCTTGGCTTCTATGGTTTTTGTTGTGAAGTTATCTGTCAGTTTTGTTACTTTGTTGAATGTCATCTCTTTTTTTAATCTTTGACTGCTTTTAGGATTTCTTTCACTTTGGTTTTAGCAATTTTACTATGAGCTGTTATTTTCTTTTTACTTATTCTTCTTAAAGTTAATAGCAGTTCTTTTTATTTGATTGGTGTTTGGAAAATTCTCAGCCATCATCTTCTCAAGTATTGTTTATGTCTAGTTTTCTCTTTTTACTCTTCTTGGGATTTAGTTCATATAGTATGACTTTTTCTCTGTGTTTCATGTTCTTTGTGCTCTTTTCTGTGTTTTTTATTCCTCAGTGTTTCAATATGGATGTTTTCTACTGACCTAACCTCCAGTTTACAAATTTTTTCCTTAACTGTATCTAATCTGTGGTTAAATCCATCCAATTGAATTTATAACATTAGTTATTACTATTTAAGTTCTAAAATTTCCATTGAATTCCTTTTTATAGTTTCTAGTTTCCTGCTAAAATTCTCTATTTTGTCATTTAATTCCTTAAACATATTAATCATAGTTATTAAGTTAGTACCTGATACTTCAAAATCGATATCACTTGCTTGATTGTTTATATTGTCTTCAATTTTTCTTCTAGTTATTTTTTTCTTAAGTTCTGCACATTGTTTATACAACTAACATTGAGAGATAATTTTTAAGGCTCTGGGGGAATGTTATCTTACTCCAGAGGGTACTTAGTTCTGTTTCTTTTTTCTATCAGTTAGGCAAGGGGCAGACTACCTTAATCTAATCAGATACAGAGAGTATATGTAGCAGGATTTTAGTTCTTGTTAGGGCTAGTATATTTCTAGATCACCTTTACTCTTGGGTGCAAGCTCTTCTGGTTCCAACAAAACCCCTGGATGTTTGCTCAGTTTCCTCATCCTTGGTGACTCTGACCTTCAGTTGTTGTCCCTTGAGCTCCATGAGACTTCTGAAAGCACAGATCATCTTCTCTGTCATGCCTTTTGCTTAAGAAATTGGCAGTGTCCTGAGAGGAAAAAGAAACTCCAGTTGCCAGGCTCATCTTCTTAGCTCTCTTCTTTTTCAGATCTTGGTCTAAAGTTCTTACTGCCTTTGTAGCGTTCCAATGCCTTCAGACAAATTTAACAAAACATTTTTCAGTCTCTCTGGTTACTCTCAGCAGGAGGGTTTTCCTGAAACATTTACTTAGCCAGTGCCAGAAGTAGAACCTTAGAACATTGGCTTTGAAGGAAGATAGATCTGTCCCTGATAGCCTCAGTTTGCTCTTAAAATGTTTTAGAAAAGACATTTCCTGAGTGGTTTATTGGTTTAGGGTGGCAGTGGTAGAGATGAAGAACATGAGAGACTTTCAGTATATTTAGAAAGTAGAATTGACTTGGAGGGTGAGAGAGAAGAATTCGGGGCTGATGACTAGGATTTGGGCCTGGGTAGTTGGGTGACTGGTGGCACCAGTCACTGGAGTAAGTAGGAGGAGGAAGATGACTCTAAAGTGTAATATCACCACAGTACCCAAATGACATTTATTCACCCCAACCTAGTTCTACAGAACTCTAGAAAGGGGGACTATGTCAGGCAAATAACTCTAATAGGAAATGGGCCTGAAAAGAAGCTTTATCTAAAGGAAATCTTACCTGGCTCTAAAGAGCTTTTTGGTCTAGAAAACAGGACGTAGTTTATACCTGTCAGTATGACACTTCTGAACATTTTTGTATTTGTTTCCTAGGGCTGCGATTACAAATTGCCACAAACTGTGCGGCTTAAAATAATAGAAATTTATTCTATCACAGTTCAGGAGGCTAGACGTATGAAATCAAGGTGTCAGCAGGGCTGTGCTCCCTCTGAATGCTCTAAGGAAGAATCCTTCCTTGCCTCTTCCTACCTTCTTGTGGCTGCCAGTATTCCTTGGTGTTCCTTGGATTATGGCTGCATAAATCCCATTTTACTTCCACCTTCACATGGCCTTCTGCTTCTGTGTCTTCACATGGCCTTCTTATAAGGTCATTGGATTTAGGACCCACCCTAATCCAGTCCAATTCAGATCTGATATTCACTTAACTAATTACATCTGCAAAGGTCCCATTTCCAAATAAGGTCACATACACAGGTATCAGGGGTTAGGACCTCAACATGTCTTTTGGGGGGACACAATTCAACCTGTAATAGTTTCTAATTTTTCTCTGCCTGAAGCTTAGCGCTCCTTGCAAAAAACAAATCAACAAGTAGTATATATTTTAATAAATTTATTTATTTTATTATTTTATTTATTTATTGTTTTTGGCTGCGTTGTGTCTTCGTTGCTGTGTGCCGGCTTTTCTCTGGTTGCGGCGAGTGGGGGCTACTCTTCGTTGTGGTGCGCGGGCCTCTCATTGTGGTGACTTCTCTTGTTGTGGAACACCGGCTCTAGGTGCACAGGCTTCAGTAGTTGTGGCTCATGGGCTCTAGAGCACAGGCTCAGTAGTTGTGGCACACGGGCTTAGTTGCTCCGTGGCATGTAGGATCTTCCCGGACCAGGGCTTGAACCTGTGTCCCCTGTGCTGGCAGACGGATTCTTAACCACCGCACCACCAGGAAAGCCCCAACAAGTGGTATATTTATTGAACATCTGCTTCTGGTAAGGCACTGTAATTTATTCCCCCCCCCCACTTTTGTGTGGGGGAATAAAAAGTAGGGTACCACATGGTCCCTGTCCTAGACAATTTTAGATTGTCCTAGACAATCTCCCCAGTTGGGGAGACCAGGGGTGGTGCAAGACTAAGGAAGAAAATAAGCATTTATTAGCTACCCAGTGTATACCAGACGCTGTCCTGGGTGCTGAACATACACTGAATCATTTAATCATTAGAATAGCTTGTTAGGTAGGTGGTGGTCACCCTATAATTCAGATAAGGAAACTGAGTTTCAGAAGGGTTAAACAACTGGTATGGGTATTTGAATCTGGGCTTGCTTTATTTTAAAGCATGTGGTTTTTAAAAATAAGTTGAATTACATAAAAAAAGAAAAAAAAAGGAAATTTCAAGGCTGTTTATAATTAATTACAGGAGAGTTGGTGTGCACAGGGTAGGCATCCAGAGGAAAAGAAATTTGAAGAGAAATGACGTGAATTGCATCTTTAAGAAAGGATAGGATTCAGTCTGGTAGAAAGAGAGTCAAGAAATGATTCTAGGTGATGGGTGCTATCTGAGAAAAATATGAGATGTTAAGAAAACATAAGATGATAGGACTTCCCTGGAGGCACAGTGGTTAAGAATCCACCTGCCAATGCAGGGGACATGGGTTCAAGCCCTGGTCCTGGAAGATCCCACATGCCACAGAGCAACTAAGTCTGTGCGCCACAACTAATGAGCCTGCACTCTAGAGCTGGCAAGCCACAACTACTGAGCCTGCCTGCCACAGCTACTGAAGACTGTGTGCTTAGAGCCCATGCTCCGCAACTAGAGAAGCCACCGCAATGAGAAGCCCGCGCACCGCAATGAAGAGTAGCCCCCTCTCACCGCAACTAGAGAAAGTCTGTGCGCAGCAACGAAGACCCAACACAGCCATACATACATATATACATACATACATAAATAAATCGAACATAAGATGTATTTAGGAGATAGTATATTTTGTAATACTAAATCTAGGAGCTGTGCCTGATGTAATAATAGCCTCATTCTTTGTATGGAGACCCTGAAGCATGAAATCATAAAATATTTTTAGTTCTGAAACTCACATGGCAAGATATTGGTTTCCACCAACTGATTTTCTTTCTCCCTTTCCTCTTAAGAAACAATTTGTTTTCCATTTTAAAAGTTATAATTGCATTTTGAAAGAATCGAAGCATGAACTATAGAAAAAAAAAATCTCACATATTCCTACCATGCAGATATGACTACAGTAACATTTTGGTCTGTTTCCTCCCAGTTTTTTAATTTGTATCAGCAGTGTATATATAATACATTAACCTAATGGGTAATCATAGTGTATGTACAATTTGATGTTTCCCTATCATATCCTAAGCATTAATCTGTGCCACAATACATTATCATTATCATAGTTTTGAAGGTTGCTTGATATCCTAAGTGGATTATGTCCCATAATTTAATTTTGTAGTATCTCCTAATTAATAGCAGAATTTAGAATTCCTAGGTCAAAAGGCGTAAACTGTATTGTAACTCCTGATACCCACACCCACACCCACACACACTTTTTTTTTCTAGAGGGTCAATCTTGGTTTTTGCATGGATAGACTACGTTTCCCTGGGTAAAGTTCTGTGTCAGCAGACTGCAGAGAAAGAGAGTGAGGGGATTTCTAATACTCAGGGCCAGTGTCTGCTTCACTCTCAACCTCTACACCAGCTGCTTCGCCTTGTCTCGGGAGCCTCAATGCTGGGGGATTCAGACACTTTCAACCTGGAACCTTTCCAAGCCATTTGCTATTGTGTCCTCTATTTGTTTATCTTAAGCAACTAACTAAGTAAGAATAACAGCTCAGCCTCTCCTCACTCCCCACAGCATTTTTCCTGCCTCACCACCCCTGCCTATAGTTTAACCGTGGGGTTGCTTCTTATATTTTAAAGCTCAATACAAAAGCACAGTCCTGAGAAGCAGCCAAGTCCTGCAGCCAAGTTTGAAGAATAAAACTTTAAAACAGCCCTTCTGTCACCCACTGGGGAGGGGAGGCAGGCTTTGCTATAAATAAGTCACATTCCATTTCTATCTCATCCTTTGCAGTCCTCTTGGATAACGCTTTTCATACATGACTACAGTGTTCTCGAACTGCCCACTCGCCCCTTTCAACCTGCCATCTTATATCTCATTTTATTTAAATGTTTAGTGGTTCTGGAGTTTAGGGACCCTGCCTGAGAGAGGGCTAGAACTTTCCTTTCATCCTCCAGGGTTAGGTGTCATGAGACAAAGCGGCTGACTTGTTAGAAACGATACTTTATCTGGCACATTTTTAGCAGATGCCTGTATTAGTTTTCTACTGCTGCTGTAACAGATTACCACAATTTGAAACGAAACAGATTTATTCTCTTAGAGTTCTGGAGGTCAGAAGTTGAAAATGATTTGGCCGGGCTGCATTCCTTCTGGAGGCTCTGGGGGAGAATCCATTTCCTTCCTTTCTCTGGAGGCTGCCCACATTCCTCAACTCAGGACCGCTTATCACTCTGACCTCTGCTTCAGTCACTGTGTCACTTTCTCTGACTGACCCTCCTGCCTCTCTCTCACAGGAAACTGTGATTACATGAAGCCCACCCAGATACCCCAGAATAACCTCCTCATCTCAGAACCCTTAACTTAATCACACTTGCAAAGTCCCTTGTGCCATGGAAGGTAGCATATTCACAGGTTTTAGGGACTAGGTTGTGGACGTCTTTGGAAGGGGCATTTATTCTGCCGGTCACACTGTCTATCTTTGGAAAGGGAAGGAAAAATAATTTTGGAATTTTATCTTTTTTTCATAGCTGGGGAGGGTGTGTGCTGAAGGATTGGTATTCCTTTCAGTGTTTGGTAGATACAACCTAAATTAAGTCTGGGATATCCATTTGTATTGGGCCAAGTCCATCTGAGGGCAGAAAAGAGAAGCCTTTCAGCAACCGGCAGTGAGGATGGGAGGGTGTTTCAGTTAAAGACCTTCCTTCCTCTTCACTGGGTGCCCTTATTAGGCCCTGCTCAGGACACAAGCAAGCCCTTGCCGTTGAAGGGAAATGACCGAGCAGGTGCATTCAGAATAAATGAAGGAAAACCTCCTTTACTGTAGCCCCATATCGTGTGGCTTCCTTTTAGGACTGTTTGTCTCCAGTTATTTTATATTTTAGAATCTATACAAATTATGGTACTGAGCAATATAATTAATAAACACTTTCCCCATGGCTGGCCAGCCAGTACAGTAGAAGACCATGACCTTACATTTTTTTTTAAGCGATAAGAGAGAGTGCTGTCAAAAGGCACTACCAAATGTAAAATAGATAGCTAGTGGGAAGCAGCCGCATCGCACAGGGAGATCAGCTCCGTTCTTTGTGACCACCTAGAGGGGTGGGATAGGGAGGGTGGGAGGGAGGGAGACACAAGAGAGAAGAGATATGGGAACATATGTATATGTATACCTGATTCACTTTGTTATAAAGCAGAAACTAACACACCATTGTAAAGCAATTATACTCCAATAAAGATGTTAAAAAAAAAAAAAGGCACTCGCCTTAGCCTGAGAGGAATGGCAGTCTGCTTGTTGCCTTTCCTGAGCCCCCTCTTTCCACCCTTTTTCATGCGCTGGCGAGGAGTTGTGACATGTAATGGCCAACAAAAGGCACACAAGTGCTAGTATTGGCAGTAAAACTGCCCAGGAAGAGCATGACCCTGGCTGCTAGAAGGATTCAAGGTAGATGAGCCCCTCCAGGGAGCTAGTCAAGGAAGCATATGGTAGAGCCTAACTGCCAGCAAGGGATTGGAGTGAGCTTTTTCTCCAAGAAGTTATTAATATCATTAAGTTCACTGCCTTCCTGGGAAGAAGTGGTCAGTAGGTGAAAACAAACAAGCTACTGCTGCTGATGACACATTACAACTTTAGGACAGTGGTCGGCAAACTACTTGTCCTGGGACCAAATCCATCACCGGCCCAGTTTTTGTATGGCACTCCAGCTAAGGATGGTTTTTCCATTTTGAAATGGTTGGGAGGAATCAAAAGAGGAGCAACATTCCATGATGTGTGAAAATTATGTGAAATTCAAATGTCAGTGTTTGTAAATCACGTTTTATGGAAACAAAGCCACGCCATTGCTTCACCAGTTGTCTGTGGCCTTTGTTGTGCCACCGTGGAGGAGTTGAGTGCTTATGACAAGACACTGACCATATGACTGGCAGAACCTAAAATATTTACAAACTGGCCCTTTACAGAGCCGTTTGCAGTCTCTGTTTAGGGGATTTGGAAGAGACTGAAGAAGCATCTGCCAACGTCCTTGTTGGGACAATATTTCCATAGGAACCAAGACCCAGTGATTCTGCATAGTGTTGGCTCATTTCCAGGAACCCACGGAGAGTCTAACTGCAGGATGGGCAAAGGAGAGAACTTAACTGCAGGATGGGCATACGAGATAACTCGGGGACCAGGGTGCATTCATGTGCTATAAATAACACACAGGTCCTGTCATTCCACCCTGGAAGGGTATGTTCCCCTTTACTGAGGGGTCACAGAGTTTGTACCAGTGCTTTACAGAAGAGATTTTGTTTGTCTGGTTGTTTGTTTTTTTTAATGAAAAAGACCATATTGAGCCGTTGGAAGTGTTGGGCTGTGTGTTCTGAAATGTCCTCCTGGTAGGAAAAGCACTAGCTACCTACGTTTCAGATGCAGCATCCAAATGGCTCTCCTGCCTCCAGGACCCACTTTGTCTGGGTATCTGGCCAGGGCTTGGCACGTGATTGCTCACACTGATAGCACCTCTGCAAGTTCACTGCTGTTATTCCCACTCTGCCTGCGAGGAGAGGGGCTTCTGGTGGGTAAGCTCATGCCTGGGGTTCCACTCAAGGTGTGAAGCCATTTCTTCACAGACCAGGCTCTTTTCATAAGACCTGGAAGGAACAGTCCAACCACCTGGGAAGCTGCTTAATTCTGGTCTTTAATCTAGGATAGCAGGGCTATCACAAGCTCATAAGCAAAATGTCCCAATCACTGAGATATAGTATTCAGGAATAATATTAAGTACCATCAACAGACACTTAGGTTGTTTCTGTGTCTTGGCTGTTGTGAAGAATGCTGCAACAGACATG
This sequence comes from Tursiops truncatus, assembly GCF_011762595.2. NCBI lineage: Eukaryota > Metazoa > Chordata > Mammalia > Artiodactyla > Delphinidae > Tursiops > Tursiops truncatus. Next base: position 30,418,824 of record NC_047035.1, on the reverse strand, counting down.
CGAGTGCAGGTGTCTCTCTGAGATCCTAATTTTGTTTTCTTTGTATATATACCCCAAAGTGGGCTTGCTGGATCATATGGTAGTTCTACTTTTTAATTTTTTGAGGAACCTCCATACTGTTTTTTTAATATTAGCTGTACCCACTTACATTCACCAGCAATGAGCAAGTGTTCCCTTTTCTTCACATCCTTGTCAATACTTGTCTCTTGTCTTTTTGATGATGGCCATCCTAACAGGTGTGAGGTGATATCTCATTGTGGTTTTAAAAAAATTTCTATTTTATATTGGAGTACAGTTGATTAATAATGATGTGTTAGTTACAGGTGTACAGCAGTGTAATTCAGTTATACCCATACAAGTGTCCATTCTTTTTCAAATTCTTCTCCCATTTAGGTTATTACTCTCATTGTGGTTTTGATTTGTATTCACGATAGCCAAATATGGAAACAACCTACGTGTTTGTCAGTGGATGAATGGATAAACAAATATGGTATGTGTGTACAATGGAATATTATTCAGCCATGAACCACAAGGGAAATCCTGCCATTTGCGACACAATATGCATGAACCTGGAGGATGTTATGCTAAGATAAATAAGCCGGGAAGAGAAAGACAGATTCTGTATGATCTCACTTATATGTGGAATCTAAAAAAGAAGTTGAACTCATAGAACCAAAGAGTAGAATGGTGGAGTAGAGTCAGAACTGCCAGGGGCTGGGTGGTGGGATGGCCGGCAGGAAATGGGGAGATGTTGGTCAAAGGGAACAAATGTTCAGCTATAAGATGAGTAAGTTCTGAGGATCTAATGTACAGCATGATGACTGTAGTTAATCAGACTGTATTGTGTATGAAATTTGCTAAGAGAGTAGATCTTAAGCATTCTCACCACACACACACACACGTAACTATGTGAGGTGATGGGTGTGTTCATTAACTTTTTTGTGGCAAATATTTCACAACTTATATGTTATGTCAAATTATCATGTTGTACACTTTAAATATATACAAATTTGTCAATTATACCTCAGTGAATCAGGAAGAAAACTAACTTCCCCTTTATAGTTCCTTCCATATCCTTTACATTATGTTCATGACAGTCCTGAGGTATTATTTATTTCTACTTTGTGGATCAGGAAACTGAGGCTCAGAGAGGTTAAGAGACTTGTCTAGGGTCAACTAGCTTTTAGTGGCAGAGCCAGACCTTCTGACCTGGGGTCTGGTGCCCTTTACATTACTTCCCATTGTTTCTCTATGAGGCAGGGCTGGCCTGACCGTGTCACTCAAACTGATCTTAGCCAAGGACCATGCTACTGTCTAGGCTCACCGTCAGTGGTGGCTCATCTTCATCCTCATTGGTGGTCACCAACCGGCCTCCAAAGACAAATTTCACATCCTAGCTGTCTTTGGACATTACTTTAAAATTGTGGCTCTGTTGAATACAGTGTATGTCTGAATCCCTTTCTCTTCCTCATTTACCACATCTGTTGCTTGTGGTTTAGGCCAAACAAAACAGAACAAAACCAGAAATGGATTCCCATTTACGTGGTCCTTACCACATGGCATAATGCATGTGTTCTGCTCAGAAAAAGGCTGAAAAATCATAGGGAAATGCAGCTTCAAAGAAGGTTTGCATTCTTGAAGACACAGGAATATATCATTAATCAGAACTGCCGCTTACTGCTGAACAAATTTCATCTTAGGCAAATTTTAAATACTGGAGAAGATCCAACTTAAGCATGTATAACAAACACTCTGTCCTGGTTTCGCCCCAATCTTGCACATTCCCTCTCAGTGTTTGTCACTGGAGTAACTTCCTCCGCCCGCCCCAGGAATCCTTGGCTTCCTTCTCATATGCATGTGGTCTGGGGGCAAACTCCTGTACTCATATACTGATCTGTCGATCCTGAAATTGCTATCCCCCCTCCAAATTCCAAACACCTGCATCCAGCTACCAAAAGGGCATCTCTGTTTGAATTCTCCTCACTTACTGCAGACTCAACTGGTAGAACATAAATATTTGTTTGCCCTCCTGAAACTTCTCCCTCTGCAGTTCAGTGGGAGCATCATTCCCCAGCTAGCATCTGAGTAAAAAACCTGAATTTGATTCTCCTTGACACGAACCTCACTCACCCCTCTGTGCCAAGTAAATATTTTAATTTTTGTATGTGTCACATTCTGTGTCTGTCTCCCTATGATACTGTAAACGCTTGGCACCAAGTAGGCACTAAATAAATGTTTGCTGAACAGACCTGTTGATTAAGCATTCCTGAAATATATCCCATTATCTTTCCCAGATGAGATTTGGGGCCACATGACTTCTTTTACAGGATGGATCGTGTAACTCAGTCTTTGGTTCAAAGATTGGTAGCAACTCTCCAAGCTTTGCAAACTTATTTATCTTAGGAATGACAGGGCTTGGCTGCTCTCCACGTCATGTAACAATTCTGCTGTCACATTTCCCTCCTTGCTTTCTTTCTTCCCTCTCCCCCATCTTTCACATTCCTGTCTGTGAGAGAGAATAAGAAGAAATGAAGACGAGAATACAAATCCGTATTTCTCTCACCAGTTAAAAATATCCGTTTTACCATTACGTGTGTTGTCTTCTCTCTGTGTCATAATTAAAACAGCTTAGTTTCTTTCTTTTAGTTTTTTTTTATTATTGCAGAAATAGTTCCCATTTATTGTAAAAAGAAAACCCAGAAATTATAGATAAAAACACAAAGAAGAAAATAAAATGTGTAAAGCTCCACCTCTTACTCAGAGATAACTTTTACCGGTACACGGGCCTCTCACTGTTGTGGCCTCTCCCGTTGCAGAGCACAGGCTCCGGACGCGCAGGCTCAGCAGCCATGGCTCACGGGCCCAGCTGCTCTGTGGCACGTGAGATCTTCCCGTACGGGGGCACGAACCCGTGTCTCCTGCATCGGCAGGCGCACTCTCAACCACTGCGCCACCAGGGAAGCCCCAGAGATAACTTTTGAAGTACCTACTTCCATACCTTTTTTCCTATTTGCATATTTTAATAAAAATGGAGACTTTCTATTCTTGCTGTTAGGAAACTTCTTTTCACTAAATAGATTGAGAACATTCTCCCATGATTTAAATATTCATCTAGATCAGGGGTTGGCAAACTTTTTCTGTAAAGAGCCAGATAGTGAACATTTTAGGCTTTGTGGGACATACTGCTGTTATAGTGCAAAAGTGTAGATAATATGTAAATGAATGATCATGACCATGTTCCAATAAAGCTATTTACAAGAACAGACAGTGGGCCAAGTTTGGCTCATAGGTTTGACTCTAGTTTGCCTATGTTTGCTCTGGAATATCATTTTTAATGGCTAAACAGTATTCTACTTTATCCATATATCATGATTTACTTAACCAATCAGAATAATAGCTACTGTTGTTTGAGGCCTTATGCTGACCTTGGCACTTTTCTGGGTTTGCTCTATGTACTTTCTTTTCCTGCCTATAACCCTGTGAAGTGTAGGTATCATTCTTTTTATTTAACAGATGAAGAAACTCAGATAAAGAACAGGTAGGTAATTGGCCTCACTTTAGATGGCAAGTTGAAAAGACAGAATTTAAATTTGTTTGATTTTGAGAGGCCAAGCTCTTAACCACTCATTATGTTTTTATGCATATTGGTGGTTATTTCCTTAGGATAAATTCCTAGAATTAAAATAACAAGTGCATTTTAAGGCTTTTGATCTATGTTGCCAGGTTGATTTGATGTCCGTTTCTCAGGTTGTATATAACAGGGCTTTTTGTTCTTCACACCCTTGCCTATAGTGGGGACTCTTAAACCTTTGTGGTAATAGGTAAATCAAACCTCATTGTTTTAAATCACATTAAAAATTATAAATACAGATAAACACTAATCTTATGCATATTTCTCATCTATATTTTTTAAAATTGAAGTATAGTTGATTTACAATGTGTGAGTTTTAGGTATACAGCGAAGTGATTCAGTTATACATACATATATATCTTTTTATCAGAATCTTTTCCCTTATAAGTTATTATAAAATATTGAGTATAGTTCCCTGTGCTATACACTAGGTCCTTGTTGGTTATCTACTTTATATATAGTAATTTGTATATGTTAATCTCAACTCCTAATTTATCCCTTCCCTATATGTCTTCTTAAGTGAATTTTTCATTCATGTCTTTTCCTCATTATTCTTTAAGATCATTTGTCTCTTCTATTGATTTGTTGGAGCCTTTCAAATAAGGGACTCCTTTGGTGTTAATGTTACCTTGCTTGTTATGAAAATAGCCTGTTTACTTTAAAGCAATATTGTCTTTACATTTGAAAAGAATTAAAGAGAAAAGTATCCTGTTTTTAACATAATAGCACCCGTCAGACTTCTGGAATTTAAAAAACAGAAAAAAACCAAAAAAATCTGTAAGTTAAGAGAGAACTTATTTCTTCTGGGGAACTTGTTCCTTTAGTTTCCATCTCTTAAGTCACTAGGGTTTGTGTTCTTTAATTGGAACTACTACTTTGCTGTGGCCATGGCAACACATCTTAGCTGCCATGAACAGCACACACCTTGACAATATATTTTTTTAGAGAGTGGTTTTCATTAACCAGTGTATTGTGGAGAGTCTAGATGAATTAATGGGTGTAGACCCATAATTGTATAATAATAACAGTAATAAAAATAGTAAAATTAACAGTTACTATCTACAGATCACTTACTGTATTCCAGCCACAATGCTAAATGCTTTGTATTATGTAATCTGATCTACACAGTAATCCTAGGTTGTGGCTATTGTTATTACCCCTCGTTTATACATGAAGAAATTGAGACACCAAAAAGTTAAGTGGCTTGCTGTGGCTATACAGATGGTAAATACTGGAGTTTGACTTCAACCCCGATGCTGTACTGTTCTGAGTCTTACAGGCTTATTCTAAAAGCATGCTGGGGGGGGGGGGGTATATGTTTACTTAAACAGTGTGAGCATGCATGGCAAATATCTTGATTGTAAAAGCTGGGGTTAGCACTGCGAGACTAAGACAGCACTAGGATCAACTAAGACAGAACCTATGCTCTTACAAAGATCAGAGTTTTGGTGCTTTATTAGATTTAAAGAGCCCAAAGGGTAGCTGCTTCAATATATTCTATCTTGGGCTTCTCTTGAGGACCATCAAATTAGAAGAGGGTCTCTGACGGGGAAAAGGTGTAATAGTAAGGCATCCTAGGCACTAGGACAGAAGAACCACTTCTTTTGTTCTAGTTTTATTGAAGTATAATTGACAAAATTGTGTATAAAAATCACAACATGATCATTTGATATAGGTTTACATTATGAAATACTTGCCACAGTAAATTTAATTAAGACATCTGTCACCTCATGTAGTAGTTACTTTTTTTGTGTGATGAGAATGCTTGAGATGTGCTCTGTGAGCAAATTTTAGGTGTACAATACAGTATGATTAACTATAGTCACTATGCTATACATTAGATCTCCAGAACTTAGTTATTTTATAACAAAGTTTGTACCCTTTGACCAGTGTCTCTTCACTTTCCCCATTCCCCAGCCCCTGGCAACCACCATTCTATTTTCTAGTTCCATGAGTTCAACTTTTTTTTTTTTTTTCAGATTCCATATATAAGTGATATCGTACAATATTTGTCTTTCTGTGTCTAGCTTATTTCCTAAGTGTAATGTCCTCCAGTTCATTTATGTTGTCACAAATGGCAGGATTTCCTTCTTTTTTTATGGCTGAATAATATTCTGTTTTGTATATATATCAGCTTCTTTATCCATTAATCCATCTGTGGACACTTGGATTGTTTCCATGTCTTGGCTATTGTGAATAATGTTGTAATGAACGGGGGTACAGATATCTCTTCAAGATACTGATTTTATTTCTTTTGGATCTGTATCCAGAAGTGACCTTGCTGGACCATATGGTAGTTCTATTTTTAATTTTTTGGAGAACCTTCATACCGTTTTCCATAATGGCTGTACCAATGTGCATTCCCACTAACAATGTACAAGGGTTTCATTTTCTCCACATCCTTTTCAACACTTTTTGATGATAGCCATTCTGACAGGTGTTAGGTAATACCTCATTGTGGTTTCGATTTGCATTTCCCTGATGATTAGTGATGTTGAGCATCTTTTCATATACCCATTGGCCATTTGATTGTTTTCTTTGGTAAATGTCTATTTAGGTTCTTTGTCCATTTTTAAATTGGATTATTATTATTATTGCTATTGAGTTATATGGGTTCCTTATATATTTTAGATATTAACCCCTTATGAGATATAGTTTGTAAATAATTTTTCCTATTCTGTAGGTTACCTTTTCACTTTGTTGACTGTTTCCCTTGGTGTACAGAAGGTTTTTAGTTGGTTGTAGTCCCACTCATTTATTTTTGCTGTTGTTGACTGTGCTTTTGGTGTCATATCCAAAAAAATTGTTGCCTAGACCAATGTCAAAGAGCTTTTTCCCTACGTTTTCTTCTGGGAGTTTTACAGTTTCAGGTCTTATATTTAAATATTTAATCCATTTCCATTTAATTTTTGTGAGTGGTGTAAGAGAGGGGTCCAGTATCATTCTTTGGATATAGATTCCAGTTTCCCCAACACTGTTTATTGAAGAGATTATTATTTACCCATTGTATGTTCTTGGTGCCCTTGTCAATGATTAGGTGACCATATATTTGTGGGTTTATTTCTGGGCTCTCTGTTTTGTTCCGTTAGTCTGTGTGTCTGTTTTTAATGCCAGTACCATACTGTTCTGATTACTATAGCTTTGTAATATAGTTTGAAATCAGGAATTGTGGTGCCTCCAGTTTTTTCTTCCTTCTCAAGATTGCTTTGACTATTCTGGGTCTTTTGTGCTTCCATATGAATTTTAGGATTGTTTTTTACCAATTCTATGGAAAATACCACTGGAATTTTGATAGAGATTGCATTGAATCTGTAAATCGTTTTGGGTAGTATGTATATTTTAACAGTGTAAATTTTTCCAATCTATGAACATAGGATATCTTTCCATTTATTCGTGTCTTCTTCATTTTCTTTCATCAATGTCTTATAGTCTTCAGGGTACAGATCTTTTACTTCCTTGGTTAAATTTATTACTAAGTATTTTATTGTTTTTGATGCTACCATAAATGGGTTTGTTTTCTTAATTTCTCTTTCAAATAGTTCAGTTTTAGTGCATAGAAATGCAACTGATTTTTGTATGTTGATTTTATATTCTGCAACTTCTCTGAATGTTTTTATTAATTCTAACAGTTTTTTTGGTGGAGTCTTTAGAGTTCTCTATGTATAAGATTGTGTCATCTGAAAATAAAGATATTTACTTTTTCCTTTCTAATGTGGCTGCCTTTTATTTCTTTTTCTTGCCTAATTGTTCTGGTTAGGACCTCCAGTACCGTGTTGAATAGATTCTTGTCTTTTTCCTGACCTTAGAAGGAGTGCTTTCAGCTTTTCATTGGTGAGTATGATGTTAGCTATGGGCTTGTCACATAGGGCCTTTATTATGTTGAAATATGTTTCTTTTACACCTAGTTTGTTGAGAGTTTTTTTTTTTTTTAATCAGAAATGAATGTTGAATTTTGTCAAATGCTTCTTCTGCATCTATTAAAATGATTCTATGATTTAAAAAAATTTTTTTATTAGAGTTTAGTTGATTTACAATGTTGTGTTAGTTTCAGGTGTACAGCAGAGTGAATCAGTTATACATATATATATATATATATATATATATTCATTCGTTTTTAGATTATTTTCCTATTTAGGTCATTACAGAGTAATGAGTAGAGTTTCCTGTGCTATACAGAAGATCCTTATTAATTATCTGTTTTATATATAGTAGTGTGTATATGTCAATCCCAGTCTCCTAATTTATCCCACCCCCCTCCTTACCCCCTGGTAACCATAAATTTGTTTTCTACATCTCTAACTCTATTTCTGTTTTGTAGGTAATTTCATTCGTAACTTTTTTTAAGGTTCCACATACAAGTGGTATCATATGATACTTGTTTTTCTCTTTCTGACTTACTTCACTCAGTATGTCAATCTCTAGGTCCATCTATGTTGCTGCAAATGGCATTCTTTCTTTCTTTTTTTCTTTTCTTTTTTTTCTTTTTCTTTTTTTTTTTTTTGTGGTACGCGGGCCTCTCACTGCCGTGGCCTCTCCCATTGTGGAGCACAGGCTCCGATGCGCAGGCCCAGCGGCCACGGCCCACGGGCCCAGTCGCTCCGCAGCACGCGGGATCCTCCTGGACCAGGGCACGAACCCGTGTCCCCTGCATCGGTGGGCAGACCCCCAACCACTGCACCACCAGGGAAGCCCTGTTTCTTTCTTTTTAATGGCTGAGTAGTATTCCATTGTATATATGTACCACATCTTCTTTATTCATTCCTCTGTTGATGGACATTTAGGTTGCTTCCATGTCCTGGCTGTTGTAAATAGTGCTGCAATAAACACTGGGGTGCATGTATCTTCTCAAATTATGGTTTTCTCTGGATATATGCCCAAGAGTGGGATTGCTGGATCATATGTAGCTCTGTCTTTAGTTTTTTAAGGAACCTCCATACTGTTCTCCATAGTTGCTGTACCAATTTACATTCCCACCAACAGTGTAGGAGGGTTCCCTTTTCTCCACACCCTCTCAGCATTTATCGTTTGTAGACTTTTTGATGATGGCCATCCTACCTGGTGTGAGGTGATACCTCATTGTAGTTTTTATTTGCATTTCTGTAATAATTAGTGATGTTGAAAATGATCCTATGATTTTTATCCTTCATTCTGTTAATGTGTTGTATCACATTTATTTATTTGCATATGTTAAACCATCCTTGCATCCCAAGGATAAATCACACTTGATTATGGCATATGATTCTTTTAATGTGCTTTTGAATTCAGTTTGCTAGTATTTTGTTGAGGACTTTTGCATCTATGTTCTTCAGGCATTTTGGCTTGCAATTTTCTTTTCTTGCAGTGTACTTGTCTGTCTGCCTTTGATATCAGGGTAATGCAGCCCTTGTAAATTAAGTTTGGGAGTGTCCCCTCCTCTTCAGTTTTCTGGAAGAGTTTAAGAAAGATTGATGTTAATTCTTTAAATGTTTGGTAGAATTCACCAGTGAAATCATCTGATCATGGGCTTTTCTTTGTTGGGAGGTTTTTGATTACTGATTCAATATCCTGACTCATTATTGGTCTCCTCAGATTTTCTGTTTTTTCATGACTCAGTCTTGGAATGTTGTATGTTTGTATGAATTTATCTAATACTTCTTGGTTATTCACCTTTTTGGTATATAACTGTTCATAGTAGTCTCTTACGATCCTTTTGTTTCTGTAGTATCAGTTATAATGTTTCCGCTTTCATTTCTGATTTTACTTCTTTGTCTCCTCTCCGTTTTTTTTTTAGTCTTGCTAAAGCTTTGTCTGCTTTGTTTATCTTTTCAAAGAACCAGCTTTTTTTTTTTTTTCTTGCGGTACTCGGGCCTCTCACTGTTGTGGCCTCTCCCGTTGCGGAGCACAGGCTCCGGACGCGCAGGCTCAGCGGCCATGGTTCACGGGCCCAGCCGCTCTGCGGCATGTGGGATCTTCCCGGACTGGGGCACGAACCCGTGTCCCCTGCATCGGCAGGCGGACTCTTAACCACTGCGCCACCAGGGAAGCCCCCCAGCTTTTAATTTTGTTTATCTTTTCTATTATTTATATAGTCTCTATTTCATTTACATCCATTCTGATCTTTGTTATTCCCTTTCTCCTAACTTTGGGCTTAGTTATTCTTTTTCTGTTTCCTTGAGGTGTAAAGTTAAGTTGTTTGTTTTAAATCTTTCTAGTTTTTTAAAAAAATTTTTTTTGGCTGCATTGGGCCTTTTTGCTGTGTGCAGGCTTTCTCTAGTTGTGGCGAGTGGGGGTTACTCTTCATTGTGGTGCGTGGGCTTCTCACTGCGGTGGCTTCTCTTGTTACAGAACACAGGCTCTAGGCACGCAGGCTTCAGTAGTTGGGGCACATGGGCTCAGTAGTTGTGGCTCACGGGCTCTGGAGTGCAGGCTCAGTAGTTGTGGTGCACAGGCTTTGTTGCTCCATGGCATGTAGGATCTTCTGGACCAAGGCTCGAACCCGTGTCCCCTGCATTGGCAGGTAGATTCTTAACCACTGTGCCACCCAGGGAAGTCCCTCTAGTTTTTCTTTTTTTTTTTTAACATCTTTATTGGAGTATAATTGCTTTACAATGGTGTGTTAGTTTCTGCTTTATAACAAAGTGAATCAGTTATACATATACATATATCCCCATATCTCTTCCCTCTTGCATCTCCCTCCCTCCCACCCTCCCTATCTCACCGCTCTAGGTGGTCACAAAGCACCGAGCTGATCTCCCTGTGCTATGCGGCTGCTTCCCACGAGCTATCTATTTTACATTTGGTAGGGTATATATGGCCATGCCAGTGTCTCACTTTGTCCCAGCTTACCCTTCCCGCTCCCCGTATCCTCAAGTCCATTCTCTAGTAGGTCTGTGTCTTTATCTCTGTCTTGCCCCTAGGTTCTTCATGACCATTTTTTTTTTTTTAGGATTCCATATATATGTGTTAGCATATGGTATTTGTTTTTCTCTTTCTGACTTACTTCGCTCTGTATGACAGACTCTAGGTCCATCCACCTCACTGCAAATAACTCAATTTTGTTTCTTTTTATGGCTGAGCCCTCTAGTTTCTTAATATAGGTGTTTGTTTCTATAAACTTCCCTCTTAGAACTCCTTTTGCTACATCCCATAGGTTTTGATATGTTGTATTTCCATTTTTGTTTATTTCAAAGATTTTTTAAAAATCCCTTTTGATTTCTTCTGTGGCCCATTGGCCATTCAGAAGTGTTTTAATTTCCACATATTTGTGAATTTTCCACCTTTCCACCTGTTATTGATTTCTAGTTTCATACCTTTATTGTTGGAATAGATACTTGATATGATAGTAATCTTCTTAAATTTCTTAAGACCTGTTTGTAGCCTAAGATATGATTTACATTTGAGAATATTCTCTAAGCACTTGAGAAGGATGTGTATTCTGCTGCTGCTGGCTAGAATGTATATGTACTTTAGGTCTGTTTTATCCAATGTGTAGTTTAAGTTCAGTGTTTCGTTATTGGTTTTCTGTCTGTATGATCTGTCCATTGTTGAAAGTGGAGTACTGAAGTCCCCTACTATTACTGTATTGTTGTCTATTACTCCCTTCAGATCTCTTAGTATTTGCTTAATATATTCACGTGCTTGATGTTGGGTGCACATGCATTTACAATTATTATATACTCTTGATGAACTGATCCCTTTGTTATTATATAATGACCTTCTTTGTCTCTCATTATGATCTTTGACTTAAAGTCTATTTTGTCTAAGTGCAGCTACACCTGCTCCCTTCTGGTTTCCATTTTCATGGAATATCTTTTTCCATCCCTTCACTTTCAGCCTATGTGCATTCTTAAAGCTGACATGAGTCTCTGGTAGGCAGTATTTCGTTGGGTCTTCTTTTTTTTTTTTTTAATCCATTTAGCTACTCTGTGTCTTTTGATTGGAGAATTTAATCCATTTACATTTAAAGCAATTATTGATAGGTAAGGACTTACTATTGCCATCTTGTAATTGTTTTCTGGCTGTTTAGTAGTTCCTTTGTTCCTCTCTTGCTTTCTTCCCTTGTGATTTAATGATTTGTCTTTAGTGTTATATTTAGATTTCTTTCTCTTTCTCTTTTGTGTGTCTGTAATAGTTTTTTGCCTTGAGGTTACCATAAGACTTACATAAAACATCTTACAGTTATAACAATCTGTTTTATGGTGGTAACTTCAATCACATACCCTTTCACTCTCTACCTTTTACTACCCACCCCACACATTTTATGTTTTTGATGTTACAATTTACATCTTTTTACATTGTGTATCCATATCCAAATTATTGTACCTGTAGTTATTTTAAATCCCTTTTTTCTTTTAATTTTTATACTGGAATTAAGTGATTTACACATCACCTTTGTAGTATTAGAGTATTTTGAATTTGACTATATAACTTCTTTTACCAGGGAGTTATATACTTTCGTATGTTTTTATGCTGTTAATTAACATCTTTTCATTTCTGCTTGAGAACTGTCTTTAGCATTTCTCTTAAGGTATTCCTAGTGGTGATAAACTCCTTCAGCTTTTGTTTGAGAAATCTTTATCCTTCATTCAAAAGGACAGCTTTGCTGGATAAAGTATACTTGTTTGGTAGTTTTTTTCTTTCTGCACCTTGACTATCTTATCCCACTCTCTCCTGGTCTGCAAGGTTTCTACTGAGAAATCCACTGATAGCCTTATGAGAGTTCCCTTTTATGTGATGAATCCTTTTCACTTGCTGCTTTCAAAATTCTCTCTTTGTCTCTGGTTTTTGGTGGTTATAGTGTGTTTCCATGAAGTCATTTTTGAGTTGAATCTGATTGGGGACCTAGGACATCATATACGTGGATGTCCTTATATCTCCCCAGATGGAGAAGTGTTCAGCCAGTATTAGAGGAACTACTTTTCTTGGCCACCTAAATTACTTCCAGATGCCTACTAATTTAGATACAAAACTCCTTTTCCTGCCAATTAAGGTTTCCCAAACTATAATTTTAGTCTTCTATCACATGACTCCACAATACATACCCAATTCTCTGGGCAAACAGACCCAACCCAAACACAGCTTGTATTTTCTCTTTTCTTTGCTCAACCTGTTCTATCTACTTGGAATGTCTTCAGTTTCTCTGTCCCAACCACAAGTCTCCATCTGTCAGAATTATGGGCCTCCTTCAATCCTGTAATAAAACTCTATCTAAGGATCAACTCCTGATTTTTACAGACAAAAGTGCCTTCTTTCCCCCTATTTGATTCTTACAGTATTTATATTATTTTCAAGTCAATTATAACCTACTTATTTGTAGTATAGTTTTTGTGCATGTCCTCTCCCTCCAGCTCCATTGGAAGGTCCTTGAGAAATGGGATCAAATTCATTTTTATATTCCCTGTAGGACTTACATGGTTTCTTAAACATAGTAATTTTCTATAAATAAATGATGGCATGCCTTAATCCTGTTCTTAGAGATCCCAACTCTGGAAGAAAGGAAACTGCGGTTTAGAGCTTTGTTACAGGTTGAATTGTGTCTCCCCCCATAACCATACCTTGAAGTCCCAATCCTCTTTGCCTCACATTGTGACCTTATTTGGAAATAGAGTCATTGTAGATATAATTAGTTAAGATGAGGTCATAGTGGAGTAAAGTGGGGCCCCTAATCCAGTACAACTGGTGTCCTTACAAAAAGGAATATTTGGACACAGACACACATAGAGAGAACACCATGTAAAGACTGGAGTTATGCTGCCACAGACCAAGGAGCTACGAGAAGTTAGGAGAATAGCCTCGAGCTACTGCTTCCCTAGAGCATTCAGAAGAAACAGGAGCCTGCTGACACCTTGATCTCAGACTTCTAGCCTCCAGAGCTGTGAGACAGTACATTTCTGTCAGTCAGTTTGTGATACTGTTACGGCAGCCTCAGGAAACTGACACCAGCCTGGTGTTTTCACCATCCTCAGGACAAACAAGATGGGGTGTTTAACAGTGTTTTTCCTCCTGTTCTAGGTGGAACTGAGGGCTGAGGTGGGGTGGCCAGATAACAAAGTAGCCAGAGTCTTCTCGGTCATCTGCACCTCTCGTCCACAGCTCCAGCCTCAGAGCTCTGACATCCCTCTTAGCAGCTTTAGCACTGGCAACTCAGCAGGTCAAAACTGGATACACAGGGTTTCCCTTCCAAACCTCTTCCTCCCTCTTAATCTCATCTCAGTTACTGTTATTGTATTCCTTTCAGTCCCTCTGGTGAAAGCGTTCTGTGATCCTTCCCTTTCCTCATCCCCAATTTTTAAAACTTTGGATATCTGCCGTTTTTTGAAAAACAGATCTGGGAACATCAGACCCTCATTACTGCGTGGCGATAATTGGCCAGACTGAGGGGCTGCCCCTTAATGCAGAGAGTGTGTTCTTGGTCCTGCCTATTCTCATCACTCCCATCACCCCTCTTCCCCCCACCCTGGGGAAGTCAGAGTCAGAAGTCAGGGCAAAATCAGCTTGTTTTTGTAGGAAAGGTTTCATGTTGGATATAAAGTGCTGAGGGGATAAATGGAAACATGGAGCAGTGATTGGAAATATGGCCTTGATCTTGACAAGAGAGGTGGTTGGGAATTGTCACGTACAGCTGGATAGAGAGCCACAGAAGAGCTCAGATCTCTGAGGGAGTGTGGATAGTGGACGATGCCCAAAGCAGAATCCAGAGGACTTAGGTCCTCAAGAACCAGGAGAGGGACAGGGATAAGCAAATGGAATGGGAGGAGTAGGTGGAATGCCAGGATGGGTGTTGTATCAGAGGAGTCGAGAGGAAGAGCTGTTCTCAGTGGAAGGACTGGCCAGCAGTGTAGCATGCCACAGGAGGTGGAGAAGAATTCACCAGGGGCCACTGGACGTGGTGATCCCACCATTGCATTGCGTGGCCCCTGAGAAGGCTGTGTAGAGTGGGGTGAGTCAGTGGAGACAGAAGGCTGGGGACCATCTCATGAAGAGTTTGATACAGAAAGGAAAGAGAAGAGAAGACAGTAGCTTGAAATTTTTGTTTTGAAGTTGACTAATTCTTCAGTGCCTAAATACCACGTGTGACTTTGCGTGTCAGGATGTCTCCTGATTTCTCCCCTCCCCACCACAGTGGGTGGAAAGAGGAGCATCATCTAGATCTGGATTTCAGGATTCATTCTTTGGTCCATTGCTTGTGTCTGACTTGACGATGCCTTTGGCTCTGCCGGTGGCCTCTCCTGGCAACCTGTGAGGTGGGACACAAATGTGAGCAGTTGGGCGACTGCTCAAAGCCGTGTGGCTCCCCTACATTTGGAACACGTACTAGTTCCCATCTCAGTCTCCACTCGGCGGGAAGAAATCAGTCCCTGACTTTGAAATTTCAGAGGTTATACATTTGCAGAATATGAAATCAGCATATCGATGATTTCTGTCTCACCTCACAGGATTCCTTTAAACTCTACTAGAGAATGGGTACACCAGGTTGTGAAAATTTAGTCTCTCCAGGGTTTTTTCTAGAAAAACGTAAGTATGCCCAAACCCCAAAGGAACGGAATATTTTACATTTCTGTGATCATAAACAAAAACAACACACACAACAACAAACAACAAGCCAGACAACTCTAGAGTTTCAGATGGAAATGATCTCATCAGTCTACATCAAGGGCATATTCTAACTCTTATTTCCTTTCACACCTCCGTCTGTGGCTTCTACAACATAATCAGCTTGGTCTCAAATGAGTTATGAAATGGATGTAAGAAGAGGTAACTTGGATTAATATTTTTCCCTCAGTGGAATTCACTTCCTCACTCTCATATTTAAACAGCTGTGTTATACTTAAATGGCCCTGAGCTCTGTTTCTCCAGAGCTCTTTAGAGATTTAGAAGTGTTATAGTACTCTTGCATGTTTTTATAGAACTTTAGTTGTTGAAATGTTTAGATAGCCATTAATCTCATTTGACCTCACAGCAGTCTGTGTGATAGGCAGTGCAAGTATGATCATTAAGCCCATTATTGAAGATAAAGGAACTGAGATTCCCAGTGGTTAATTCACTAGCCCATGGTCACACAGGTTGTGAGCAGCAGATTCAAGACTGAAGGTCGTTTCCCAGCTCCAAATTCATTACTTTTTCTTTTTTTTAAAAATTAATTAATTAATTTTTGGCTGTGTTGGGTCTTCATTGCTGCGTGCGGGTTTTCTCTAGTTGCGGCTAGCCAGGGCTACTCTTTGTTGTGGTGCACGGGCTTCTCACTGCGGTGGCTTCTCTTTGTTGCGCAGCATGAGCTCTAGGCGCGCGGGCTCAGTAGTTGTGGCTCGCAGGCTCTAGAGTGCAGGTTCAGTAGTTGTGGTGTGTGGGCTTAGTTGCTCCACGGCATGTGGGATCTTCCCGGATCAGGGCTAGAACCTGTGTCCCCTGCATTGGCAGGCGGATTCTTAACCACTGCACCGCCAGGAAAGTCCCTCATTATTTTTTCCATTATGCTTTGGGTGGCATTTTTGACATTAGCATTTTCTTTCATTCTTAAGCACTTCAGTGTATAAGCTTTGTAAAACATCATGGTTTCTGGTAGTACATTGATTGTGGAGGGCCAGGAGCAAGAAACCACAGACTTTAAATGACAGTTACTCTTATTGGAGGCTTGGCCTTTATTGAATGGAGGTCTTTTGTTAAGGGAAGGTATACATTGATACAAGAGGTTTGCCAGTCTTTTAAAAATTGGAAACTTCTGGGCTCCTTGGGGATGGCTAATGATAATGATTATGGAGGAGTTGGCAAATGTGAAGTACTTTATAAATCCTGGAGTAGTGGCAGTGGACTGTGTACTGGGGAGAGATTTTTGCATCTGATATTCTTTGGGCACTGCTGCTTTTGGCGCACTCTGGTTTTATAAATAAGCCTGTTTTGCTTCTCTTTTAGAAATGGTCTGTTGTCTAGCTTCATGATGGTTTTCTGTACGTGTGAACTTGTGCTTTAGTTAAATTAAACACGTGCTACCGCAAAACTGAATTTAGTAATGTTGCCAATATCTTAGCTCTCAATAGTCTTTAAATATTCTTAACCCTGGGAGCTGGTCCAAGCAATAGCTTATTCTTTTTCCTGTACCACTCAGCATATAAATCCTGAATTACTGCTGACCAAAGATAGGTAAAGTACAAATCAATGAGCGTTTTGTTTCTGTATGTTAGGGAATGAGATAGTGAGTGAAAGAAAACCGCTGGATGAGGGCTTAAAAATATTGTCAGTGTTTTATGGATTAATGGAGCTGAGGCTGCTATTTTATTCATTTGTTGACCACCATGTCTTTACACTGCACGGAAAGGGTTTTTTTTTAACAGCTTTATTGAGGTATAATTCACATATCGGTGATTCACCCATTTATTTTTTAATTATATTCTTTTGTGGAGAACAAGTGGTTTACCTTATTTTTTTTAAGTAAAATTGGCTTGCAATATTAGTTTCAAGTGTACAACATAGTGATTCTATATTTTTGTACATTATGAAATGCTCACCATTGTATGCCGTTACTATCTTAAACCATATAAGATTATTTCAATATTATTATTATTATTATTATTCTTTGTGGCACGTGGACCTCTCACTGTTGCGGCCTCTCCCGTTGCGGAGCACAGGCTCCGGATGCACAGGCCCGGCGGCCATGGCTCACGGGCCCAGCCGCTCTGCGGCATGTGGGATCTTCCCGGACCAGGGCACGAACCCGTGTCCCCTGCATCGGCAGGCGGACTCTCAACCACTGCGCCACCAGGGAAGCCCTAACTGGAAGTTTTATACTTCTTAATCCCCTTCACCTATTTCACCTAGTCTTCCCCACCCCGCTCCCCTCTGGCAAACACCAGTTTTTTCTCTTTATCTATGAGTCTGTTGCTGTCTTGTTTTGTTTGTTTAGATTCCACATATAAGTGAAATCATATGATATTTTTGTTTGATTTATTTCACTTAGCATAATGCCCTCTAGGTCCAGCCAAGTTCTCACAAATGGCAATATTTCTTTCTCTTTTTTTATGGCTGAGTAATATTCCATTATATTTTGTGTATATATATGTATATATATATATGTATACATGTGTATATATACATATATATATGTGTATATATATACACACACACACACACACACACATATATATATATATATTGCTGGGCACTTAGGTTGCTTCCATACTTTGGCTGTTGTAAATAATGCTATAATGAATGTTAGGGTGCACATATCTTTCTGAATTAGTGTTTTCATTTTCTTTGGATAAATACCCAGAAGTAGAATTGCTGGATCATACAGTAGTTTTATTTTTAGGAAGCTGCATACTGTTTTCCACAGTGGCTGTGCCAGTTTACATTCCCAGAAACAGTGTACAAGGGTTCCCTTTTCTCCACATCCTTGCTAACATTTGTTATTTGTTGTCTTTTTGATAGTAGCCATCTGACAGGTGTGAGTTGTATCTCATTGGGGGTTTGATTTGCATTTCCTTGATGATTAGTGAGGTCGAGCATCTTTTCATGTGCCTCTTGGCCATCTGTATGTCTTCTTTGGAAAAATTTCTGTTCAGTTCCTCTATTTCTTAATCGGATTTTTTTTTTTTAATATTGAGTTGTATGAGTTCTTTATGTAGTTTGGATATTAACCCCTTGTTTTGTAATAGGCATGGGGAGGGCATGCAGCCATTAGCACGAGACCCATAGCACCAATGGTCAGCCTTGCAGTGGTCCTCACGGCAGAAAGTTCAGTGAGAGGCAGATCAGGGCCTTCTCCCCGGGGGCCTCCAGTCCCTCCAGCCTCGGGGCCAGCGGGTGAGCTGGGGGGCCCGGGGACAGGCTGGGGGCTGTGTCCTGCAGTGGTTCCAGAGCTCTTACCAAGGCCTCCCATTGGCCGGGCCCAGGCCTTGAAGAAGCAGCGAACCTCTCCCACATCCCTTCCTCTGTGACCTAATGCCTGCAGCAGTCTGTGTGGGTCGCAGTCCGTGGAGGTCTCAGCAACTGGAATATATGGACACTGCCATTAAGGTAACATCTTCAACCAGCTTCAGTCTCTCCTTTCAAGTTTCAAAAATTAGTCCAGCTTAGATTAGCTGTCTCCCCCTAGGAGGTGGCCAGAGGTCGGGGTTAAGGTGTAAGGACACTGCACATCATTACTTCAGGTCCACCTCTGTGGCTGGGGCTATTCTCAAAGAAGGGCAGCTGTTGTGAGCTGGGAATTCACCTGATGGGTATTTGCTACAACGTTTATTCCTATTGATCCTATACAAATGGTTCTCTCCAGTTTAAATGAAAAGCCTGAGGGTCGGCTGGGTCCTGGGTGCCTGGCTCCCTCAGTAATGATGGCTGGGGAGGGGCTGGGAATCTGGCCATGAGGGCGCCGCTAGCTGAGATCTGCCTCCTCAGCCAGGCCTGGGCACTGGTGGGAGGGCCCAGACTGGGTACTGGACGAACACTCCCAGGCCAGGGTATCCAGCTGCTCAGGGATCCCCTCCTCTTAGCCAGGGCCTAAACCTCAGAGGGTGAAAGTTGAGCCTTGGGACCTTGCCCTTTTTTTGTCAGAACAAAGAATAACATGTGTTTTGGTGGAGGGTTACAGGAACATTGTGACCAACACGTGACCTGACCTCAAGAACAAAGGATCTGACACCAAGAAGTTTGCAACAACTAACCACATCCCTCCCTCACCTTTCCTATAAAAGGGCTTTGCTGATAGCTTTCGGGGAGTTCGGGGGGTTTTAAGGCATGAGCCACCCATATCCTTGCATAACCCTGCAATCAACTTTTCTCTGCTTCAAACTCTGACGTTTTGGTATTGTTTGACCTCACTGTGTGTCGGGCACATGGACTTGCATTAGGTAACAGTTGGACATATCATTTGCATATATCTTCTCCCATTCAGTAGGTTGTCTTTTCGTTTTGTTGATGGTTTCCTTCACTGTGCAAAAGCTTTTTTAGTTTTATGTAGTCCCGTTTGTTTATTTTTGCATTTGTTTCCCTTGTCTGAGGATTCAGATCCAAAAAATATTGCTAAGACCAATGTCAAAGAGCATACTGCCTATGTTTTCTTCTAGGAGTTTTATGGTTTCAGATCTTACATATAAGTCTTTAATCCATTTTGAGTTTATTTTTGTATATGGGGTAGGAAAGTGATCTAATTTCATTCTTTTGCATGTAGCTGTCCAGTTTTCCCACCACCATTTATTTAAGGGGCTGTCTTTTCCATTGTGTAGTCTTGCCTCCTTTGTCGTAGATTGATTGACCATGTAAGTGTGGGTTTATTTCTTGGATTTCTGTTCTGTTCCACTGATCTGTGTGTCTCTTTTTGTGCCAGTACCATACTGTTTTGATTACTGTAGCTTTGTAGTATAGTTTGAAGCCAGGGAGCATGATACCTCCATCTTTGCTCTTCTTTCTCAAGTTTGCTTTTGCTATTGAGGGTCTGTTGTGGTTCCATACAAATTTTAGGATTATTTTTTCTAGTTCTGTGAAAAATGCCATGGATATTTTGATAAGAATTGCATTGAATCTGTAGATTGCTTTGGGTAGTATGGACATTTTAACAATATTAATTCTTCCAATTCATGAGCATGGTGTAGCTTTTCATTTATACGTGTCATCTTTAATTTCTTTCCTCTAAGTCTTACAGTTTTCAGAGTACAGGTGTTTCACCTTCCTGGTTAAATTTATTCCTAGGCATTTTATTCCTAGGCATTTCCTTTTGATGCAATTGTAACATGGGTTTTGTGAACTACACATCCTTGTTTTTTACCAAATTTTCATGGAAGTGTTCACTCTTTTCGTATTCATTTGTTAAGTGCCCTCCCACCCAAATGCACACCCATTCACATGTTTAACACCCTGGCAGCAAAGTGTTATCAGCAGAACATAAATAAGAACTCACAGGGTTAGGAAAATGTTGAGCCACGTTCAAATCTTCCTGACTCCAAAACTCAGCCATTAAATTTATTCGTAGGCATTTCCTTTTGATGCAATTGTAAATGAGGTGGTTTTAAAAATTTCTCTTTCTGATAGTTCATTATGAATGTGTAGAAATGCTACAGATTTCTGTATATTAATTTTGTATCCTGCAACTTTACTGAACAATTTACCCATTTAAAGTATACAATTTAATGATTTGGGGTATATTATGTTATTACTTTTTGAAAATTATGGTAAAATGTATATAACATAAAATTTGCCTTTTTAACTTTTTAATGTACAATTCGGTGGCATTAATCCGTTACCTTCATAATTTCGTGCAACCTTCACCACTATTTTCAAAAGTTTTTCATCACCCCAAACAGAAACTCTCATTAAACAATAACTCCACCTGAAAGGATTTCTGACTATGCTTTGGTAACTACCTTTAGCTGTATGTAAGGCTTTTGAGGAAGATTTTGTTTAGTTTCTTCTTTTAGAGGAAGTTTATTCTTTTAGGGGAAGCTCCATGTAGTCATGACACAGGCTGGTTGCCCTCAGGAAGCAGCCTCTGTGATGAGTGTGTAGGACATTGTTAGGGAATCTCTCAGGGTCAGCACTTGGGGGGAGGGGGAGGAGGCAGAATTGGGCAGAAGGAGAAGATGGGCTTCACTGCAGTCATGAGGCCTCCTACCCAGTGGGAATTCTGGAACTGGGATTTTCTGAGGTAGGGCAACAAGGATGGGTCTTTTTTTTTTTTTGGCTGTGCTGCGCAGCATGTGGGATCTTAGTTCCCCGACCAGGGATAGAACCCGTGCCCCCTGCAGTGGAAGCACAGAGTCTTAAGCACTGGACCGCCAAGGAAGTCCCAAGGATGGGTCATTGTATCTTCATATCCTCCAGTCGTAGGAGGCAGCAGGCCCAAGAAGGGACATGAGCTTAAATTAGTTAACTCTTATCAACCAAGGGCAATTTGAGAGAGGGCTGACAGCCGAGGGCTGTGAGCCAGCAGCATTCCCAGCAGCTGGGGGATGGAATCTTTGGTCAGTGGTTCCAAACGTTGCTGCCCACTGAATCACCTGGGCATCCTCAAAAATGCTATGCCTGCTTAAACCGGTGTGGGGTGAGAAGCGGGTGTCAGGAGTTTGAAATGAACAGCGTTTTGGGAATGCCGGCTCTTAGTCCTGAAGAGGCGTAAGCATAGTCTGCACTGCTGTGGGAAATGGCTGAGTTTTGGAGTCAGGAAGATTTGAACGTGGCTCAACATTTTCCTAACCCTGTGAGTTCTTATTTGTGTTCTACTGATAACACTTTGCTGCCAGGGTGTTAAACATGTGAATGGGTGTGCATTTGGGTGGGAGGGCACTTAACAAATGAATACGAAAAGAGTGAACACTTCCATGAAAATTTGGTAAAAAACAAGGATGTGTAATTCACAGAGAAGAAGTTTAAATGCTCTTTAAACATTTTAAAGTGTATTGTCTTAATATATTATCATTCATGTCTGAAGAAATGAAAATTAAGACTGTATATGCTTATAGTACTCAGTAATGGTGAAGGTGGTGGCCGGAGACATTTCTATACTCTTGGTGTGGGTATACATTGGTATAACATTTATGGTGGGACATGCAGCAATACGCATAGAAGTTCTTTAAAACTGAACGTCTTGGGCTTCCCTGGTGGCACACTGGTTAAGAATCTGCCTGTCAGTGCAGAGGACATGGGTTTGAGCCCTGGTCTGGGAAGATCCCACATGCTGTGGAGCAACTAAGCCCGTGCGCCACAACTACTGAGCCTGCGCTCTAGAGCCCGCAAGCCACAGCTACTGAGCCCACGTGCCACAACTACTGAAGCCTGCGCGCCTAGAGCCTGTGCTTTGTAACAAGAGAAGCCACCTCAATGAGAAGCCCGCGCACCGCAACGAAGAGTAGCCCCCGCTTGCCGCAACTAGAGAAAGCCCTCGCTCAGCAACGAAGACCCAACACAGCCGAAAATAAATAAATAAATAAATAAAATTAAAAAAAAAAGTGACTGTCTTTTGACATAACCAACCTAACTCTGGAAGTTTATCCTGACAAAGTAACCAGTAAGTGTGCAAAGACGTGTGCACAAAGGTATCAATGCTGAGGCTTGTTGACAATGATGGAAAATTGGGAGCAGCATAAATGCTCATCAGTAGGGACTGGTTAAATAAGTTATGGTACATACCTATTCTGGAACTATATAGGCATTAAAAATACTGTAGGTGTACACGTGTTCATGGAGGAAGGTAGCTACCATGTACTTTTAAGTGAGAGAAGCACTTAAAACAGCATGAGCCTATTTTTGCATTAAAATCATATTTGCATTGAATATGTCTATAAGGAGAATACTAGATGTTAACAGTAAAGTGTTTTTCCCCCTGAGTAAAAGAAGTACAGGTGAATTTTACTCTCCCTCATACCTCTCCATAATATTTAGACTTTAGAATGCATTACCCATAAGTGAATTTAATATTTGTATGTTAATTTTGTGTTCATGAAAAACATGGAGCCGTTTCCAAAAATGACATATTTCCAAAATTACACACACTATACATACATACATGCATATATATACATACATATATGTGTGTGTGGTATATATGTATCTCTACCTATCTATCCAGCAGTCTACAAGGGTATAGTCTATAATCCGTTAGTGGTTATCCCTAGAATTTAAGGTTATGGGTGAATCTTACTTTCTTTCTTATGCTTATTTACAGATTTTTATAAAAAGATTTTATTACTTATAATAAGAAATGAAAAATTAGCTTTCATACTCCAGTGTGCTTGCCTAACCTAGTTTTCTACCTACTCTTTAAACTGTGCTTTGCATCTGTTTCACGTGGAGGTCCTTTGGTTAGCATTTCTTTCTCCATCTCCATCTTTCTTCTTGCCTTCTTATTTAAATAATCACTATTATGTGTTGAAGAGTTGTGTGCTTTATCAAATTAGGGGCATTTATTCTGACTTTGACATTTGTTATCAAACAGTGTATTTTTGCTTTATTCATCTGTCATTTTTCCCCCTTAAGTTTGACCTTTACATGAGACATTTCCAAGCATAGCGTTTGTCATCTACCATTATGCTTTTGATTCAGCTATTAAACGGTAATGTGTCCTCCAGAAACACTGATATTAAATTAAGTCATTCCATAGTTGCTCTTAGGAAGAGCTTTGGGGTTATTGAATTTACCAGGCAGGTAGGATATGCAAAAAGAGAAATGCGTGGGAAGCTTCCGGCAGGCCGAGGCTCTTCCACGTGTCTGACAAATCTCATTCATCCCTTCAGGGCCCTAAATTACATACACATCACCTCCTCTGTCACACCAACTTGACTCCTCAGGGTAAGCTGGTGATAACTTCTCCCATGTGTTTTTTATGGCCCTTATTAAATTTTATTGTAAGTAGTTGTTGATGGCTATCATTCCATTAGACTTCCAGGTAGGAAACGTGGTAGCCATCCACCAAGATGGGCCCCAGTGATCCTCACCTCCTGGTATTCACGCCTTTGAAAATAGATTACTACAGAAGTGATGGTTTTTCATGTCCAAGATTAGGTTATAAGTGACTGAGGTTTCCATGTTGGGCTCTTTCTCTTGGACCACATTCTATGGAAAGCCAGCTGCTGGGCTGGGAAAATAGGCAACGCATGGAGAGAGACTCAGTCACGTGGCAGCAGCTAATAAAAAACGGGCGGCTGGCAACAACCATGTGAGTGAGTTTAGAAGCAGATCTTCCCCTTGTTGAGCCTTCAGCTGTTACAGACTCTGCCCATCAGCTTGATTGCAACTCACGGGAGACCCTGAGCTGAAACCAATCCGTCTAAATTTAGGCTCCCAATTTCTGACCCTCAGAAAGCATGTGAGACAATAGACGCTTATTGTTTTCATCAGGATGGCGTATGACACAGCAATAGGTAACTAATAAGATTTTGGTAGTAGAAGTGGGGTGCTGATGTAACGAAACACTAAAATGTGGTAGTGGCCTTGCATCTTGGCAGTGTGCAGTGGAAAAAGCTGTAAGGACTTTGAGGAACAGGTTAATAAAAGCTTAACGCACCTTGAATACACTGTCTATAGAAGCTTGGACTTTCAGGAGGCTGCCAGTGAAAGCTTACAGGAAAATAATACTGGGAGCTGGGAAAGGGAGAGTCTGTTATGTGGTGGCAAAATATTTAGCCATACTGGTGCCTGCAGTAATGTGGAAAATAAAAAATGTACCTAATGAACTAGGTGATACAGTTAAGGAGATTTCTAACCGAGGTGTTGAAAGTGCCTTCTGTTTTTTTCCTGTTGCTTATAGTAAAATTGCAGGAGGAGAGAAGCTGAGGGCAGAAGCAGTCAGCACAAAAGAGCCAGGACTAGCTGTCTTTGAAGATTTGCAGCAAGAAATGGCTTCTAAGCAAAGATCAAATTGGGGCCCCTTTTAGGAAAACAGGCTCCAAACGTGAAGCCACGGGTGTGACTGTAAAATCTTAGGATCTCACAAAATCAAAGATGGTGTCTCAGAGTACCAAGCAGCCAGCCAAAAAGCCCTCGGAAGAGATTAAGGGTTTGTCTTCACAGATCCACTTGATCAAACAAGAGCGCTTCTTGGAGGCTCAAGGACATGGTACCCCAGCAAAAGCCCAGGGTGAGGAAGGACCAAATGCACAGGGGTTGGTGGGTGGGGCTTTGGTCTAATGGAATGAATCCTAAAAGGAGTCACAGAAGACCTTCAGAGTTCTTAAGAGTCGTACTTGGAGTGGCGCCATCAGCTTGAAATGAAAGGAACATAGAACAAAATGAAGAGAGGTCTTTGGACCCCCAGGCATCAACAAGTAGGAGGCAAGCTGTGGAAACTACGCCTCTGCAAAGGTGTTTTACCCTTCATGAAAACGGAAAGATGATGGAGAGGCCAAAACCAGGAGCCCGCAGGGTGGCATTAGGGTCACAGAGAACTATTCTCAGACCTCACCTCTAGACCAAATCAAGGAACATCTGCTCGGCAGGATTTTGGAATTGCTGCCCCTACGTGCTCCTCATCACCCCCTTTGCGAGCAGGAGTGTTTATAGCAGTTATCCTCTGCTTGTCCCACCATTGCGTGTTGAGTGTGTGTCGCTGGAGTGACAGGTGTCTACAGATTGAGAGGAGCCATACATCAGAGACTATACCGAAGAAGTCTCATCTGTACTTAGACATGATCTAGATGACAAGCGTCTAGACGTGGAACGGATGCTGTGATGGGATGAGACTTTTAGGGGCCGTGGGAGGGGTTAGTGTATGTTGCATGTAGGAGGGATTTGAATCATTGGGAGCCAGAGGGTAGGCTGTGGTAGGCACCCTCCAAGACAGCCCACCATGACCCCTGACTCTTGGCATCCCCTCCTCTTCCCACATTGTACTAGAGTTGGTCTTTGTGACCAGCAGTGGAAGTGATGGTATGTCACTTGGAGATTAGCGTATTAGAGACTGTGGCTTCCATCTGGGGCATGTTCTTGATCTCTTACTCTCTTGGATGACTTGCCGTGGGGGAATGCCAGCTGCCATATGTTGAGGATGTGCAGGCAGCCACGTGGAGAGCCCTGCACAGGGAAGAACTTCCAGCCTGTAGCTGCATGCGAGAGCTTTCTTAGGAGCGTACCTCTAGCTCTAGTCAAGGCTTCCGATGAAGGAGCCCCAGCTGACACCTTGACTACAACCTCATGGGACATTGCATAGAAAAGAATTCACATAGCAGGCCTGAAACTGCCATCCGTAGGAAGTCCTGCTTGCAAGATTGGCTCTTGGCTGGCATCTGGGAGCTTGGATTTAGGGAGGGTTCTCACCATTCTCTAACTGATGGTGAGAGTGGTTGACTGTCCCTAAACTGTGCAAGCAGTATTTTTATCCTGAACACCTGCTTCTATCTGGAAGTCTGGAATTTTGGTATGTGCTAGACAGAGGGTGGGTATGTGAACAGCCACCAATAAAAACCTCGGGCACTGAGTCTCTGATGAGCTTCCCTGGTAGAGAACATTTCACAAATTGTAGTCACAATACGATGCTGGGGAGTTAAACCTGTCCTGTGTGACTTGGTAGGGAGAGGACTCTGGGCAGCTCGTGCCTGGTTTCCTGCGGACTTCACTCCAGGCACCCGTTGCTGATTTTGCTGTAATGAATCAGAGCTATAAATAATACCACATGTGAGTCCTGTGCCTCATTCCAGCGGTCACTGACCCTGGGGGACCCCCAACACAGAGACCCTGAGCCAGAGCCACCTCCTCTGAAACTGTGAGATAACAATTGTTTTGTTATTTTAAGCCACTGAGTTTTAGAGTGGTTTTAATCCTCACAGCCGTAGATAAACTAATACCGGAAGCCCGTCATTTCTCTCTCCCCAGCATTTAGCTTAGTGCCTGGAACATAGGTGTTAGAGAAATATTTGTTGAGTGAATTGATATTTCTACCTTTGAAGAATTTTATAGCCCATCTGGCTGCTTTGCGGGAAACCGCGATCCTGGGTCGGTATAAGGAAGGAGGCTTCCCTTCCTGTTCCTTTGTCTGGAAGAACCAGTCCCAGAGGCAGCCGCCTGCCTTACAGTTGTCACTTCTGCCATCTTCCTTTCTGGATGACGTCCACATGTATGAGAAGTAGTATGTGGCCGTCAGACCATGCTTCGTCTCTGTTCCTCACTTCTTAGTTTCCCTGATTTTTTTTCTCTCTCCTATGCCTTGGTGATGATAACTATTCTTACCATTGAAATAAAACCTTCCTTCTGAAAAATTAATTAACAGATGTTTCAGGGCCTTATAAGATACT
This sequence comes from Tursiops truncatus, assembly GCF_011762595.2. NCBI lineage: Eukaryota > Metazoa > Chordata > Mammalia > Artiodactyla > Delphinidae > Tursiops > Tursiops truncatus. The sequence goes on along the minus strand of NC_047035.1, from coordinate 30,391,509 downwards.
AACATTTCTCTACTGAGCCTTGCCTGTTTATCATATTATTGCCTCCATAGAAGTTGAGACAAATGAACTTTTCTTGTTTCATATTGTCCCCTCCTCTGCACAGTATCTCAAAATAGACTTATATACGAAGATAGAAACCATAGCTTTGATGTGGGAGAAAAACCTAAAATATATACTAGAAGTAGACTTCCTTGAGGAGTTATTTACAGTTTCTTAGAGAAGTATTTTAATCAAAGGGTGTGTCTGTTCTCGTGTGTGGGTATGTGTGCATGCACACACACACGCACACACACACACACAACCGTATTGATTCCTGTGGTCATTATCAGAACGTTTCCCTCTCTTCAAATCTCCTTCAGTCTTAGCAGATGACCTTGATTCCTGTTTTCCTGATAATTTCAAGGTGATCTAATAGGACCTCTCTCATGTGATCTCCTTTCCACCTAATTAGAAAACTTTCCTCCTCTTTTATCAAAAACTCGTCTATCCTTCTTTCAAAAGGTCCCCTCTCCAGCCCGTCCTCCCTCTTCTTGAACACGTCATCTGTTTTTCTGCTTTTCATGCCTGCATTTCTTCCTCTTCCTACCAGTTTCTATAAGGATGCTCAGGTTTCTCCAACACTAAATAGAACAGCCATCCTTTTCCTTAGACTTGCTTTCACTCGGAGCTGGACTTCTGTGCGTTTCCTTTACTCTCCTGCCACGCTTACGATCAGTCCCTTGTGCTGGCAGCCTTCAACTTCCTCATCACCCATCTCCTGCTTCCCACTTAAAACACTTTCCACTCTGAGATGCCCTTTCCACTCTGAAATGCCCTCCAAGGTATTTTAGTGACCAAGTCTGTTAACCCTCCACCCTGCCACCCCACGCAGATGGTTGACCTTTCTAAAGTATTTTTTTTATTGCTTTACAGTTGTCAGCTTCTGCCGTCTTCCTTTTTGGATGAGGTCCATGTGTATAAGAATTAGTGTGTGGCCATCAGGTTTTACCTCCCCCTTTTTTGTCTCGGAGGCAGTTTTGTGAGTGGTAAAGAGCTTGGACCACAATTTGAATTGTGACTCAACCATTTACCAGCTGTGTGACTTTGGGCAGGTTTGTGAACCTGGGAATGTCTCATTTACCCTCATCTGTAAATTGAGGATAAAAGTAATACCCACATGGCTGTATCGTTGTGAAGACTAAATGAGTTAGTACGTGGGAAATACTTAACAGTGCCTGGCATAGGGTTAGCAAACAAGAAACTTTAGCCTTTATTGCCAGTCGAGTCCCTTGTCGAGTAAGCAAGGTTAATCATCAAATAGCTCCTGTAAAATGAAGCGTGGATACGTTCTTCAGTAAGATGAATTATGTATTAAAGACTCTGTTTTACCAGTTTAAATGGCCAGGAGCCAAGAACACGGCAATCTCAACATGTGGGAGTTTATAGGGATAGTGTGTAATCTTGCACATTTAAAAGGTGAGTTGGAGCCCTTTTGTAGGCAGATTCCTACGGCGACAAATGAGGGGAGAATTAAAGCCTTCTTAGAAGAACTTTGTCATTGGTTTTGTGAACAGCATACTTAATTTACCCACACTTGATGAGGGCAGGGACGCGGCTGTTTCAGGTCACCGTTTGTATACCAGTCCTGCACTCGGCCATGGAAGGCACTCAGTAAATACTCGTGAACTAAATACACATTTGTGAACAAACATGTCTATGCGTTGTTGATTGTAAGTTGTACACATAATGCAGGCTTTGTGTGATGAACTGATGATGGACAAGGGAACTCTTGTCCACAGAGTGGGATGGGTCTTGCAGGCTTTTCTTCTGATTTTTATTGGACTTGAGGGTGAGCAGCTTCAGAAACCATGCAGGCAATGTTTGCTACTTGGACATGCCTCCCTCTAAGCCGATCAGGCTCTGATTCCTCTGCCATTCCCTCGTGGTGCCCTGCCCTTATCGCAGCTGCTGGATCTGATCTCACTGTGAAAATAGTGTTTCCTTTCTACTGACCCATGGGGTTCAGCGTTTGATTAACAAGTTTCCAAGTTCTGAGCCAAACACCTAGGTAAATCCACCCGGATGCTGCGAGAATCTGCGGTAATTTACAACCACTGCATGAGCCCTGTGTTGAATGGCACGCTCTTTGTAAGGGTGTGGTGTCATTTTTAATGCTGGTTCCAACATCGCTCCTAGCTGTGCAGTGTGTTGACTCCCATACTAGATGACACTGACAGTCAGGAGAGGAGTGACTTTAGTTGCCGCTGCTGAATTAAAGAAAAATCAGATTTACAGTATAAATGGATTTTGCTCTCTTCAAACTAGTGACCTTGGGATAGATGTAATCCTTCGATGCTTCCATCGATGTTGCTATGGCCCCAAACATTTCTGGAATCCTTTTTTTAAGTTGTCTTCTGAGCCTATGGCATATTCTTGGGAATATTTTCAAGTCTGACAAATATTCATTCTTTGTAGGAGGCTTTGATTTTTGGAAAAGGGAAAGAATCACTGGCATTGAGTCCAGCAGCTGAGGTGGGTGATGGGACCAGGGAGCACTGGTCCTGTCCAAGGCAACGTAGGATTTTAGACGTCTTTTCATTGTGTCATAAGACTGGTATGATTTTTGTTCTGAACAGTGTTTCTTTTAAAAATAATGTTTCAAATTATAAACATATCAAGCCTGTAGAACACTATGGGACTCTGTATGACAGACAGGTGTATTTCCAGCACTGGTGTTTAAATGGATGCTAACTTTTGTTTTTCCCCAAGCGAATTAGTTTGTGTAATGAAGACTATGGTGTGAGCTTAGGCTTAAACGATGCAGGTTAAACATTAACCAGCTTAGGGCTTCCCTGGTGGCGCAGTGGTTGAGAGTCCGCCTGCCGATGCAGGGGACACGGGTTCGTGCCCCGGTCCGGGAAGATCCCACATGCCGCAGAGCGGCTGGGCCCGTGAGCCATGGCCGCTGAGCCTGCGCGTCCGGAGCCTGTGCTCCGCAACGGGAGAGGCCACAACAGTGAGAGGCCCGCGTAACGCAAAAAAAAAAAAAAAACATTAACCAGCTCAGACCACAAACCAGATGTGAAGATGATCCCAGCTGTGCCTGGGTCAGTGTTGCACTGGAAGAAAGGAATCCAGGTGACTGAGTTTGCATTCTCTGGCTCAGCAGGGAGTTTTTTTTTTTTTTTTTTTAAGACTTGTATGCCTCCCAAACAAGCTGGGCATAAATTTAATTCTTCATTAAAATACGGGCAAAAAACTCAATTTTTACCTAATTTCCAAATTATATAGAAAATTTTAGATATTCATATTTGTGATCGGATGCTATTTGCTATTTGTTGGCATGTGTTCTTTCTTCTTTCTCCAAAAAAATACATTTTAGGTATTCCTAAAACCCTACCCTGCCCCATGCCCATCTGCACCCACCCTCCCTCTGTAGTCACACCTCTGCCAATCCCAGGTGTGTCTCGGCCTTTTGGAGGGAGTGTTTTAACATGGACATGAATTGTATTATACTGTATGTTTATCCATGTCGATTTGTTTAACTGCTCTGTAGTATTTCACCTTCAGAATTGTTTTGGCCATACCAGGCTCTTTACACTTTAAAATATGTTTCAGGAATGTGCAGCCCTGTTTTGCTTTTTTGGAATTACTCAGACGTTTTACAGATACATTATGAAAATTTGTCTTCTTATGATAATGGGTCTTCTCACCCACAAACATGTTATACTGTGTTTATTTAGTTCTTTTTTAATGTCCTTCAATAGAATTTCCCAATTTTTGATATACTTTTCTTACCTATCTTTATTGAGGGAATTCTTAAGTATCCCATACCCTGTATTTCTGTTGCTTTTTTTTTTTTTTAACTGCACCAGAGGCGTATCCTAGCTTTATTAAAGAGTCCGTGCCGCAGTCAGTATAAAAACACAAAAACTCCCATCAGTTTAATAATAATAAAAAAAACCCAAAATGGAAAACTGAGGGGGCAGGGAAGAGGCCCCTGGGCCAGGGGCATGGGGAGCTGTGCTCATGGCAGCAGGCCTGGCTGCAGGGCCCCCCGGTATTGCTGTTGCTATGAGGTTGGGGGTCAGCGATTGTCCTGTGGGAGCCATCGTTCACCTGGGTCAAGGACCCTTACTTCTTCTGGGGTGCGCTCAGCTTCTGCATGCCCCGAATCTTGTCCAGCAGGCCAGAGATGAAGACCTCAGTGGGTTTGTAACAGTCCATCAGCGGCTCCTTGACCCTGGCAGCTTGGGTGTCATCGCCCTCCACGTCCAGGAGTTATCCACATCAGTCTCCAGCTCCGGGATCTCCTCTTGCTGGCAGGCGAATGAGCTGCTCCAGGATCCGCTGCTCCAGGATCCACTCCTCCAGGTTGAGGCGCTTCCGTAGCTCCTTGCGTTCCTACTTGACCGTGACCTTCCCTCGGCGCCTCATTGGACCCTCATCGTCCGTGGTGCCCGGGCCCTCGCCTGCGGCCCCAAGGGGTCTCCGAAAGTAGACGCTGGGCCCTGGGCCGCCACTGCCCGGTCCAGGGGCCGGAGCAGCCAACGCCGCGCCCCCGTCAGGGCCACTGTCAGGCCTGGCTGCCGCTGGAGCCATGTGTGTGTGTCGGTCCCCTTCCTGCGCCGCCACCTCCAGGAGGGCCGCCGGCTGGCCACAGGCTGCTGGCTCGGCTTAGCCCGTGAGCTTGGCTCAGCCTGGCTCCGCGGAGAGGGCCGCGGAGGGGGCACCCAGGGCCAGGTGCAGCGTGCGGAGCCCCCGGGCCGGCCCTGGCCTGGTCACCCCCCCTGTGTTTGTACTGTTAATGGCATCTTTTTATTATGTTTTCCTGTTGTTGCTAGTGCATAGGAACATTACTTGTTTTTGTGTATCTTACTGAACTCTCATTTATTTTCATGGTTTATCTTTAGATAGTCTTGCATTTCCTATGCATATGGATATATAACTTTTTGATAATGACAGGTTTTTTTTTTTAAGTTTGTGTGACTAAAGGAAAACCGTTCTTCTACTGACAACACATGCGTGGATTTTCCACACATTTCAGTTTTCTGTGGACCAACTGGATGGCCTACAATTTAATTCAATTCTGGCATGATCGACCTGGAGTTAGCACAGACCCCTCAAGACTGCTCCCTCTTCAGATGCCAATCACAAGTCTGGGCTTCCCGTGCTTTTGACTAGTAGGTTCCCATGACCCCCTCCTGAGTTCAGTAATTTGCTAGAATGGTGCGCAGATCTCAGGAAAGCACTGTACTTGCTATCACTGGTTTATTATAGGGATACAACTTAGGAACAGCCAAATGGAAGAGACGTATAGGGCAAGATATGGGGGGAGGGGGACACGGGGCTTCCATGCCCTCTCCAGGCACGCCACCCTCGCAGCACCTCCATGTGGTCACCTACCCAGAAGCTCTCCAAACCCTGTCCTTTATGGTTTTTATGGAGGTTTCATTACATAGGCATGATTGATTAAATTCTTGGCCATTGGTGATTGAACTCAATCTCCAGCCCCTCTCCCCTCTCCTCTGGTAACCAGCTTCATCTGCCAGGAGTCACCTCATTAGCATATATTCACCTGTGGTTAAAAGGGACTTATGAATAGCAAAAGACACTCGTCTCACCCCTATCACTCAGGAAATTCCAGGGGTTTTAGGAGCTCTGTGCTAGGAACCCGGGATGAAGACCAGATACATGTATTTTATTATATCACAGTAACTTTCACTTATTTTTCTTGAATTAATGTATTGGCTTGGACTTCCACTCTAATACCTGTTTTTGTAAATAGAGTTTTATTGAAACACAGCCACACTCTTATTGTCTCTGGTTCCTTTTGCATTACAACAGCAGAGTTGACTACTTGGAACAGAGACTTTCTAGTTTGCAAAGCCTAAAGTACTTGCTATCAGGCCCTTTACAGAAAGTTTGTGAACCCCCTCAACAGTGTTGAACACAGGAAGTGATAGTAACCTTTCTTGTCTCATTACTGACTTTAAAAGGAGAGCTTATAGTGCTGTGCCATTAAGAATGATGCTATCCATGGGCTGGTTAGCGTGTGCCCTTTATTGGGTTAAGAAAATGTCTTTCTAGTCTTAGATTTGTAAGAAAGGTTTTCTTGTTTGCCGAATTTTGTTGTTTTTAAGAAATCATAAATTAATGTTGAGTTTTATCAGATGTGTTTTTCGCATCTGTGATTGGTTTTTCTCTCCTTTTAAACATACCTAATTATATTCTCTTTCAGAGTTTTCTATTATTTCCGGTTCTTAGGGGCTGGAATCCTCTGGTTCACTGTGCTTTTATCACTTGTGAGCTTCCTGGGTCTGACTTTTCTAATTGTCTGTAGCATGGGTTGTGGGAGTTTTGCTCTCATTTTTCCCATGCCCATCGTTGGCCCAGGACCAATTTTTATGCTAATTTCTTAGGTTGGGCATTTCCAGACTGTAGCCTAAATTTGTACCCCAAATGCTCCAGAGGTAGAGGTTATGAGGTTCAAATTTTGCAGGAAGCTTTTAGTTCTCCTCTCCTGAAGCCAGAGATAGACAAGCTAGCTGAGCTGGTAGGGAAATACTTTTCAGCCCATTTTTCCTGGGGTCGCAGCTCTTTGCAGGGCCTTGCTTTGGGCAGCACCCTCCTCTCTCGGGCAGGACTCAAGGGCTTAGCCTCCTGTTCCCATGTGCTAGTTGACATCTACACCCTTACTTCCCCTGGATCAATGCTTATTCTATTCCTTCCTCTGCCCTGTGGTCCCCCTCAGCCCCAGGAGTGGCTGCCCAGTTGATTCCTCTGCTTACTTCTGGTTTTCAGTTGAGGCTTTGTTTCTGGCACCTGGTAATTTCCTATTCTTTATTGCAGGTTCAAGTATGCATTTAAAAAATTATTGTATCTGGATTTTTTGATAATGGCCATTCTGACTGGTGTGAGATGTTATCTCATTGCAGTTTTGATTTGCATTTCTCTAATGATTAATGATGTTGAGCATTCCTTCATGTGTTTGCTGGCAATCTGTATATCTTCTTTGGAGAAATGTGTATTTAGGTCTTCTGCCCATTTTTGGATTGAGTTGTTTGTTTTTTTGTTATTGAGCTGCATGAGCTGCTTGTAAATCTTGGAGATTAATCCTTTGTCAGTTGCTTCATTTGCAAATATTTTCTCCCATTCTGAGGGTTGTCTTTTGGTCTTGTTTATGGTTTCCTTTGCTGTGCAAAAGCTTTGAAGTTTCATTAGGTCCCATTTGTTTATTTTTGTTTTTATTTCCATTTCTCTAGGAGGTGGGTCAAAAAGGATCTTACTGTGATTTATGTCATAGAGTGTTCTGCCTATGTTTTCCTCTAAGAGTTTGATAGTGTCTGGCCTTACATTTAGGTCTTTAATGCATTTTGAGTTTATTTTTGTGTATGGTGTTAGGGAGTGTTCTAATTTCATTCTTTTACATGTAGCTGTCCAGTTTTCCCAGCACCACTTATTGAAGAGGCTGTCTTTTCTCCACTGTATATTCTTGCCTCCTTTATCAAAGATAAGGTGACCATATGTGCGTGGGTTTATCTCTGGGCTTTCTGTCCTGTTCCATTGATATATATTTCTGTTTCTGTGCCAGTACCATACTGTCTTGATTACTGTAGCTTTGTAGTATAGTCTGAATTCAGGGAGCCTGATTCCTCCAGCTCCATTTTTCATTCTCAAGATTGCTTTGGCTATTCAGGGTCTTTTGTGTTTCCATACAAATTGTGAAATGTTTTGTTCTAGTTCTGTGAAAAATGCCAGTGGTAGTTTGATAGGGATTGCATTGAATCTGTAGATTGCTTTGGGTAGTAGAGTCATTTTCACAATGTTGATTCTTCCAATCCAAGAACATGGTATATCTCTCCATCTATTTGTATCATCTTTAAATTTCTTTCATAACTACTGGGCATATACCCTAAGAAAACCATAATTCAAAAAGAGTCATGTACCAAAATGTTCACTGCAGCTCTATTTACAATAGCCAGGACATGGAAGCAACCTAAGTGTCCGTCATTGGATGAATGGATAAAGAAGATGTGGCACATATATACAATGGAATATTACTCAGCCATAAAAAGAAACGAAATTGAGATATTTGTAGTGAGGTGGATGGACCTAGAGTCTGTCATACAGAGTGAAGTAAGTCAGAAAGAGAAAAAAAATACTGTATGCTAACACATATATATGGAATTTAAGAAAAAAAAATGTCATGAAGAACCTAGGGGTAAGACAGGAATAAAGACACAGACCTACTAGAGGATGGACTTGAGGATATGGGGAGGGGGAAGAGTAAGCTGTGACAAAGTGAGAGAGTGGCATGGACATATATACACTACCAAATGTAAAATAGATAGCTAATGGGAAGCAGCTGCATAGCACAGGGAGATCAGCTAGGTGGTTTGTGACCGCCTAGAAGGGTGGGATAGGGAGGGTGGGAGGGAGGGAGACGCAAGAGGGAAGAGATATGGAAACATATGAATATGTATAACTAATTAACTTTGTTATAAAGCAGAAACTAACACACCATTGTAAAGCAATTACACTCCAATAAAGATGTTAAAAAAAAATAAATGGCATTAATGATGACAATAATAGTTACTCAAAAAATATTATTGTATCTGATATATCTAGGTGCTTATAGCAGGAATGTTTGGATGTGTATGTCATCTTAGCTCAACATCTTGCTGAAATGAGAGGTCGCCATTTAAATGCAATTTCAGGATTCAACACCCAACAGCAAAACAAAACCCAGTAAAACAGAAAGCAAAACCCCAAATCGGATCCCTAAACGAACTAATCATGAACTAGGCAGCATGCAGAGTCCTCTGATATTAACTCATGTAATTCTTACGAAGACCCCATAACTCTTTGCCAATGGAGAACTTGAGTAACTGGCCTAGCAGTTTGTCAGGGGCAGAGCCAGGCAAGGAACTTAGCTTTATCTGACATTCCCTCCTCTTAAGTGGTCTGAACATCAGTAACACTAAGTATGAAGTGTGCCCGTTCTCAAGGTGACTAATGTGAAGGTCAATGCTATTTTCCATCTCATATAATATATTCCTAATATATTTACACAGTTGTCTCACCTGGTAATCCAGAATAGAATCGTGATTGTGTTTGTCTATGAGAATTTGCAGTTTGGGGTGAGTTTAAATTAAAGAAAAATCTGAAAAGCAGTTGCCTAGGGGCTATTAATAGTTGCAAAAAGGAGCATGAGTGCACTTCCTTCTGAGCACAGTAGAGCTCCAGGGAATTAATAGCGAGCCAGTGTTTTCCATGTTGACTTTCGAGAAATGTACCTTACTCCCAGTCTGCTGAAACATGTTTTAAGGATGTATTGTCATGCATGTAGTTTCTGGAAGGCCACAGACAAGTGAATTTTTATATCCCCTCTTGGTTCATTTGCTCATCCTCTGAAATCAAGGCCTCTGCAAAGATGTAGTCAGTGGTCATTATAGTTTGTGATTAGGAGTTGCAGGTGGCTGACGTTTTAGTCTCAGTTAATGGCTGAGGATGGACCCCAGGGCACTTCACCTTGTTCACAATCTAATTTAGCAGCACAATCTTTATTTGAGTTGAAAAGTAGCCTTAGGGATTTTTGCTTGGTGCTTGCACGAGCATTCTGGAACGCTGTATGTTACCTGATGCTACCTGAGAGGAGGTGCTTGGGCAGTCATGGCTTCTCTGAGCCCTCCTCTACATGGGGGAGGTTGAGAAGTGGCAGAAGTTCTATTCTACCAGCAACATAGACCTGTCTCACTATGAAGTTGTGTTAATGGCTTTGCCAAGAATTTTCCCAGTGCACAGTAGGCATATTTGCTGGAGGAGCTGATCTTGCAGTCCCTGTATATCTGGAGCAGTCAGTTATGAATCTCCTAATTAGCTTGATGTTTGGTCTCCCAGCTAAGTGAGCTCTTGTGAACTCTGCCAGAATCTGGATTTGCAAATGATCTGACGAGAGGAAAGGGAAAGATTGGGCCAAAGAGGCCATTACAAGTTAATTTCATATTTCAGAAGTTTACTCAGCCCTAGCGCCTGCCTTTTCTGTTGCCACAAAATACCCATTCTTCCCCTTTCATAGCTGCTGACCCATCTGTGGGTGAAGTGGTTTTGCCTCCCTTTTTTTGTTTTCAGTATTAGCGCTTGAAAAAGCCTCTGGCCACATGGTGCAAGGTGTGGCCCTCCCCAGGGGCACATCTCACCTCTCTTCCCTGCCTTAAAAGGAGGCCCAAATTTCTAATCTTGGAGAGTCTGTTAATTCTTCCTTTTCCTGGTGAGTACGTGGGAGTGTTCCAAGGTTCAGCACTTCCCGTCTGCCTTTCTCTTTACAATTTTTTGAGATATTCACCAATAAATGCTGATATTACCTGAACATGTTTTATATGCGAGACACTTTTAAAAGCACTTGAATAACAACACTAATATTACTGAGCGTCTACTGTATGCCAGGCGCTGCCCTAGGCACCGAGGATGTGGAACAAGCAAAACAAAGGTCGTCCCTCCTGGAGCACATGTTTTATTAGGCAGACAGCCAGACAGTACAACCCATCAGTAAACAAACATATACTATGTCAGATAGTTACACACGTGCTCTGAAGGAGAAGCGTGTAGGAGCTGGCCAGGGAAAGCCTCTCTGACGGGGGGAGAACAGAGTCTCCAAGGAAATGAAGGAATAAGCCCACTGGGCCTCAGATCTTCTTCTCCCCAGGTCTTGCTGACTCAGACAGAGCCAGTGGCATGGGGAGCCCCTCCCTCCCTTCTCTGCTCTCTGCTCATGGCACCACTTTCTCCCAGACCTCAGCCTCTAGGCCTGAGTCCCCACCCTTCCCTCCTCTTTCCTCAACCAATCGCCAGGCCTCATTGACTTTCTTTGGAAATCTCTGTGGCATCCCTTCCACTGCCTTTGTGAAAAGGAAACCCCTGCCAGCTGAGCGCTTTGCCGGTCTGTTTTAGAATGACCGTAAAGGCCTCCTAAGTGTTCTCTCTGGGCTGCTAGCCTCTCTTCTCACCTATCTGTCACCGCCCAAGTGCTGGCACATACACGCCGTCGTTTGAGTGCTTATTCCAGGTGGGGCACTGGATCCCCATAGGAGCTTTATTATTATTATTATCATCCCCATTTTACAGGTGAGGAAACAGACTCCCTCAAGGTCACTCACTGATCCAATAAGTGGTTAAGTCAGAATTTGAACTCAGGTCCCACTGAATCCACAGGCCTCTTCTAGCCAGGAGCCCAAGCTGCCTCTACCCTGCCCTTGTGTGTATCAAGACCCTGCTTTGATTGCTCCTTTGCTCAGAAATCTTTCATGCTTACCATCATCTGTGGGGGAAAGTCCAACCATTTTGAAATAGTTTTCAAAGCCTTTCATAACTGGACCACGCTTCACCTGTCTGCCCGTTCTATATCTGAGTTCTCTCCTGTGACAACCTCTTCCGGGCACACACAGATGTGTCCTGTTGGCAAACACGGCTACCCCTGTGCTCACAGGTGGGTGCTTTTTCACCCCCTCTGTGTTAACTACTCTCCACGCCCCAGCTCACACTGCATCCTCTCTTACCTTCATTTGTGTCCATCTTTACCTCCAGCCTCCACCTAGTTAGGAGTGTCCTGCCTGTCTTAAGCCGATCCTGATGTCATAGGATGCACTGGGCCATCCTTTGAGCACCTGTAGCTCTTAGTTCTGATCCTCAACTGGCCATTCCCGTTGATTTCCTTAGTACTTTCCCACATGTGATCCTAAAATATTGAGAAAACGTATATGTCCAAAATGAGTATAACTTTCTAAGTAAGAGTCTTGGAAGATACATACTTATTTCACTTAACCTTCTCAGAGCTCAAAACACATTTGGAGGAGCCCCCTTTGCTAAACTGCCTTACAGCTACCCAAGAAAGCCAATTTCCTTCTTTAATAACTGTGACTCATTTTTGGACCCACGATGACACGAGTCCAGTTCACTCACCCATCTGAATCATCAGTAGGGACTCCATTTAAAATTAGACAATTTTCCTAAATCAAATCCATCCTCAAGAGATTAAAAGTAGATATTCACTAGAATGTGCCCTGGGAAATTCTGAAATAAGAGTTCTGAAAATGTTGGTTTAAAATGTCAGGGGCTGAAACTAGGAGAAAAGCAGGACTGGAATATTCCTCTTATTTCTTAATTCATTGTCTCTCACTTACCCGCTTCTTAGTGGAAGAAAAGGCAGAAAAGGAAGCATGGGAAGGAAAAGGGGAACTAATCAGAGGCAGTTGGAATCACAGGAAACAGTTAAAACTCACAAAAAAGGAACAAAATTTTCTCCTGAATCCAAGCCTTCCTTAGGGGAGGATGGAACAGGAAATTTCATTCTGAAAATGGAATGAGAGCTGGTCCGGTGCAATTGGAAAGATGGGTATAGAGGCAGGAGGAATGAGGTAGAAAAACCTAGGGACCCTGGAGCAAAGGAATACCATTTATTTGCAAATAATTCTCCAGAGGCAAGGGAGGGGATGGCATAGAGGGGGAGGCTGGGGAGTAGAGGGCTTGGTCCAAGCTGGATCAAGACCTTGTTCTTCTTCACTCTTCTGGTTACGTGCAACTCCTCTACTCAGCAGTTGTGTCGACAATGAGCTCGCTGAGAGCTGCCACTGAATTTTATTCTATACACGATGTACATCCAGCACTTAACACTTGTCTGGCCCCTAGTAAGGACTCAATACATATTTGCTGAGTGTATAAATACAAAATACTTTGTTGCTGGAAGAGGTTAAGGCTAATTCTGCGCTGTCATTTCTGGTAGCGGCCACCAGGTGGTGCCTTCCTAAGAGCAGGAGCAAATGAGATCTTGAATCTTGGGTGGAAGGCTTCAGAGAAGCCTTAGGTCTCACCCGGAACCCTCACCCGAGCGCGTGCCCTCCAGCAATTCATCACACTTTCTTATTCCTCTGTTGAATGTGCCTGCAGAGTTCAGACAAGTGGCTAGAACCAAGTTTCTTTACTTGGAGTCAGTTTCACAGGAGGCCCACAAAAACCTTTCAGAAGGTTTCATTTACGGCTAAACTTTGGGATGTGAGACCAGTTCCGCCCCAGGCCTGTGCTCTGTCACGTGGGTTCCCGTTGTTCCCAATTACCCCCTATTCTTCAGGAGAACGTCTACTCCCATGGATCCTGTATTTTCTCTGAAATTCTCCCCCAAAGTCATTTATGGCTTCACACCCAGCACTGGCAGCCTGTGGGTTGAAGTGCGCGGCACCCCTGCCTACTTTAAGCTGCTGCCTGATGAGTCCCTACGCTGTGCCTGTGGTTTATATGTTCACATTCTCAGAACAGTTCCACAAGATGGGCAGAAAGCAGAATAGCAGCTCAGCAGGCTTAGGCAGCCTTCCCAGAGTGACACAGCCAGTCCATGGGAGAGAGGACTCAAGCCCAGGGCCAGCTGCCCACAGGCCTCACTGGGATTCTTCTTTTTTTTTTTTCCACACACATACACACTGTATTTTATTTTTATAAGAGATAAATAAACTGACACAAAGCACTGTAAATGGGTGGCCACAACAAAAGCAACAGTGATAGCAATTACCAAACACGAAACACACTCACACTATGTCATAATTTTGACATTCAGTCCAGGAATCCTCCACTGTAACAGCTCCTTTACTTTGCAGTGAAAATTGATTTGTATATTTTTTGCCTCTGAGTCCTTGTGGGATTTTTTTTTTTAATTCAAACAAAGTCACAAAAATTAAAATCATCCTCATCATTTCACTCAGTCCTTGCTGGGATTCTTATTGCATTTCACATAGAGTGAGTGCAGTTTCATGTATCTGTATGTCTGAGGTCCAGGGACAACAACAATAATAATAACGATTATTGTTTTAATAACGATAAAGCAAAATCCACATCCTGTGAAGCCAAGTCTTACAAGAGTATAGTTCACCATCAGTATGGGCAGACATACTCAGCTCTGGTCAGGTTTTAGACAGTGGCAAAGGAAAAAATACTCAGCCTCCTTTGTGCCCATAAACCTAATTAAAGGTACTAGAGATTTTGATTGGCAAGAGCTGGGGATGGAGGTGCTGAGTGAGATTGTATGTGTCCTCGTGTGTGTGTGTGTGTGTGTGTGTGTGTGTGTGTGTGTGTGTGTGTGAGAGAGAGAGCGTGAGAGGGAGAGAGAGAGAGAGCGAGAGGGAGAGAGAGAGCGAGCGAGAGGGAGAGAGCGAGAGCGAGCATGTTAAGTCCTATGAAGACCTAGAAAACGATCGTTTTTGCCAGGACTGGAGTTGGGCAAAGCAACAGAATACATGGACTTTATGTCTGAGTGCCCCCTCCGAAACTTACCTGTCCTGTGTCTCACTGTCTGGTTTCTGCTATATAAGTTGCAATTAACTGTACAAAGTTAATCAAATAAATAGATCAATATAATGCACTTGCTAAATAGTGTTTCTTTTGGGAGAAGATGATTTAACTCAGTTAACCATCACCAGGCATGGGGGATGTTAATGTTGGGAATATCAGGAGTGATTGGCCTGTGGGGTCGGGGTGGGGGGTTGGGAAGAAGGGAGTGGAAATCCAGATCACAGTGGGGGCCGAGGTGAAGGGCGGGCTGGAGGAAAGGGGGAATGGGAGGATTTGGAGTCAGGAGCGCCTCTTGAAGTCTCTTATCTCAGACCTTACTCTGTGCCTTTTTTTTTTTTTGCGGTACGCGGGCCTCTCACTGTTGTGGCCTCTCCCGTTGTGGAGCACAGGCTCCGGATGCGCAGGCTCAGCGGCCATGGCTCACGGGCCCAGCCGCTCCGCGGCATGTGGGATCTTCCTGGACCGGGGCACGAACCTGTGTCCCCTGCATCGGCAGGCGGACTCTCAACCACTGTGCCCCCAGGGAAGCCCACTCTATGCCTTTTCATAGGGCTGCGCCTGCTCACCCTGGGCTTTATGGTCTTGAATGTCTTCTTTGAGCCTTTCAGAAATTTTCCACGTAGTAATATACATGATTTATGCTTTTAAACACTTAACATGCTAGAAGCTGGGCATTGTTTCCATAATCCTCAGAGGAGACTTGGGAGATACTGTTATTCTTTCCTCCCACCCTTCTTTCAACTAATGAAATGGAGATTCAGGAAGGCCATAAGCTAGGTAATGTTAGAGCCAAAATTCAAAGCCAGGACTGTGTGATTATAAAGCCGTGCACTTAACAGCTATCTTGTGCTGTGAGAATAAAGTGGCAAATCTTAAAATAAAAGCACCCATTATCAGTAATCTAGCAACCCCCTGCCCCAAACCATTGACTGATTTATTCAACATGAATGTGCCAGGTGTAGTAGATACGGGGGATACAGGATGAATGAAACAGGCAAACCAAATTGAGTGAAGTTTACCTTTAGAGAATAATAGGATAAAAGTTCTCTCAAACTTAGGAAAAGCTTGATTGTTCCATAGCTATGGTAACAAATAGCCAGCAGAACCAATTTTAAATCTGTTCACTTGGTCCGCACCAACTTGTCTTAGTGAAAGCTGGTTTTGAAACCAACCAGTGTTGGCCCCCCAGTTCTGAAAGTCAGCCAATCAGGGATGGATGCGCTCCAGAAAACCTGCCAATCAACATCGGCCTTACCTGAGCACCCACCTGTTGTCAGCCCAGGAATGACTCTGAACATCCGTGAATCACAGAGCTCCACGCTTTCCAAAGCCCTCTATGAGATCCGTCACCTGTTCTGCTTGTAGAGACCTTTTGGCCAGCACAGCTCTTCCATATTATCTGAGCAATAAATTCAGCCTTGTAGTTTGATTTCAGATCCTGAGTAGTGTTCTCATTGTCCTTTGACAAAACAGGCAAGTACACATGTCAGGGCACATGTCAGGGAGTGTCTGGCTACAGAGAAAATAGCACAGGTAAGAGGAGCATGACGGAATGGAAAGCTCAGGAGAACCTGTTTGTTGCGGGAAGGTTTGTGGAGAGACTGGAATGATTTGAGAGGGGTCCAGGCATGCGCAGATCTAGACCTAGAGCTTTTAAGGGGCCCTGAGGAAGAGAGGTCGCCCTGTGTTTTGGGAAGGAGGAGAAGAGGAGGCTGATTCTCCAGGGCTTTGGGAGTTTGGATTTTGCTCCGAATGTAATGGAAAAGCAGGAAACTACCCAGGAATGGACCACGTCCTCTGCTTTAAAAAGGATGTGCACATGTTTGCACATGTGTGTACACACTCATGTTCTGAAATTAGGTTCGAAGGTCCTTTAGGTCTATCACAGTGTTTATGCCCTTGAGCATGTGAATCAGGATGCCCTCCACTGTGTGCTGCTGCCCCTGCCCACACTTTCCCATTGTGAGTCCCAGAAGTGGGGTGATTTCTCTACCACTGATGGGGTCCAGTGACAGGCAATCAGTGATATAAAAAGTACAGGTCTAAGAGATGATTCACTTCATTATAAAGCTGCTCTATTGTGTCAGGTACAGAGTCTGGGGAGGCTGGGGCCAGAGTAAGGCCCCAAACTACTGTGAAACGTGCCCAAGTCCAAGTTGGGGTTGGTCTACTCCTAAATACATTAGCCAGTTTTTCTTAGTCCTTACGTGTGAAGCTCGATGTCTGTTTCTCAAATAGGATTTATCCTGATCACCATTCTTACAGAGGGGATAGATGCCCATAAAAGACTGACATATGCTCTGTTTTTATTCCTCTTAACACAGTTGTTGCTTCAGTGAGATCACCTGACCATCTTCTGCTGGGAGTGTTTTTGTTAATTCGTGAAGCCTGATTTCAATTGCTGTAGGAGATGAATGTCACACGTGCTCATTGTTTTTGTTTGAGAACTGCCCCTGCCCTGGGGGACTGCGTGCGGGGTGCTGCTGGCTTTTGCTGACAAAGCCATTGGATTTACACTGCTGTGTGATGACAAGGCCAGCCTGGCAGTTTTGTGGGGCTGGGTAGGCTGCTCTTTCATTCCTGGCTGCTTTGCTCTTCCAAAAGCATTAACTCCAGTTCAGATGGAAATCATTCTCCTTTTCATCAGCCCCAACTTCTGAACCCCTTCCTTCAGCCATACCTCCAGACTGCTTGGACACATGGGGATGTGTTTTGCTTATTCACGTTTGAATTGCAGTCTGGTTTGTGGATACTCCCTCACTAGATTGGCAGTTGTTTGTAGAATTCCTGAGTACCAGTTACACTGAGTAGCAGGAAATGAAAAGACAAGCAAGGAACTAGTAGAGCCCAGAGCATAGCCCTTTATCATTCTTCCTTCTTAGCTAATACATCTTATAGTTATCTCTGAAAGGAGAATTTATTTAAACATACTAAATACTGCGGATAGTGACTTAACGTTTGTTATCGTAATAGCACTGCTAATGCTACACTTCAAGGTGCAGTGAATAAACCTTTGGAGCAATATCCTCGTAATATGGTTTCAAAGGACATGCATCCTTCTGGAACACATTGCTAAAGTAGTGTTGTTTAAATTAGCACAGAGAGATCCTATTCTAAGGCTGTGTTTGTGCTCCATTGTAATATGTCTGTAATGGATGTGGAAGTCTTATGTGTGATTCAGTGTGGGTAGCTGAACTAGCGAAAGAAGACTTATTTGTTTGGCTTTGTGGCTCTGGTGAAATTCTCAGACGGACGGTATAGTTGAAAAATAAACATGGGTTGACTCGCTCTCTTCTCATTGTTGCTTTTGGTCTTCTAGTGAATCAAAAAACAGGTACTCTTCTTGAAGTCTTTCTGCCAGTTCCTCATTTATAGGTCCTGTCGTAGTTGAAATACAGCCTAAATGGTTGGAGTCATAAAAAGTAGAATCCCCGGACTTCCCTGGTGGTGCAGGGATTATGAATCTGCCTCCCAGTGCAGGGGACATGGGTTCGTGCCCTGGTCCGGGAGGATGCCACATGCCGTGGAGCAACTAAGCCCGTGCGCCACAACTACTGAGCCTGCATTCTAGAACCCACGAGCCACAACTACTGAGCCCACATGCCACAACTACTGAAGCCCATGCGCCTAGAGCCCGTGCTCCTCAACAAGAGGAGCCCACCCACCGCAATGAAGAGTAGCCCCGCGCACCGCAACTAGAGAAAGCCCGCGTGCAGCAACGGAGACCCAATGCAGCCAAAAGATAAAAATAAATAAGTTAATAAATTAAAAAGAAAACAGGCTGAATTTAGTCCACAAGCCATGTTTTAAAAAAAAAAAGTGGAATCCCTATGACATATGAGCCAGTTTCTAGCATCGTACTGGCTCTTGATGTTGGGGTTCCATTGATAAGTTAGTCAGGATTATAATTTGTTAAGAATCTCCTGTCATTGGGAATAATCAACAGTGGATGGATAACGTGTTGGATATGGACATTGCTTGCGAGTCACAGTGTGCTTCTAAACATTATTAAGTGTCATCTATAGCAGGAACCAGTTTTTCATGATCCCTCTTGCAGTTATTACTAGCTGGGTCTCTATCATGGAGACCTACAGTATAGTTTCAAATGAAGCAGCAGCTGCATAATCCTTGTCACCCAAAGACTGTAGGTCTTGCCAGAAATTGTATAATAGTGACCTTGCTGATTACTGATATATATTCACCTTGTCACTTGGCCATGTGAGAAAACTGAAGCCATCATTGTATTTTGATATATATCAGACTCTGTGTCTTCTGAATATAATTCAACTCCTGGGTTTCTTGGTTACGGAGGTATCAAGATCACCTGATGCTCACTAATGTGAACTACTGTGAAAGTTCCTGAGGTTTATTCTGCTGGGTTTCTAAAGTTTCATCCTTACAGAGAGGCCCTTCCTCTTGCACAGTCTGCATCCAGCACCCATAAGTGCTCTCTTTTGCTGCAGGCTCAGGAACTGAACCAAACCGCAGATGTGGTGGGAAATGTGTTTCCTGGTTCCTGCTAACTAGTGGTATGATGTGATAAGTAAGCTCCAATGCAGTGCCTCATGGAAGGGTCCTCCAACTTCATGTGATGAAAAGCATTTCTCTCTCTTTCTTTGGATAGAGAGAGGGGCTTTGGATACGAAAAGAATGATGTTCTTGGGCCTCAAGATGGGGAGAAGGTGATCAAGTGTTTTATTCTTTCTGCGATGAGAACTAGCTCATTACAGAACTGAAAGTGAATGCTGTGTATCAAATTTAAACTAGGCGCTTGTGTTGAAGTCTAAGTAGTGATGGAATTTTTCTTTTTTCCTGCTTGAGGAGGCCAGCAGTCTGCTCGCAAATGATAGAGCTACAAAAAAAAAAAAAAAAAAAAAAAGATACAGCTACAGGCAAAAATATCTAGCCTTTTCTCTTCCTTTAATTCTTCATCTTGTTTATTGCTCCCTCAGTCATTCTAGAGGGTTAAAAGATAAGGAGTTCTAAGGTCTTTGCATTGTTTGGGAAGAAGTATAAATATAAGTCAGTATTAGTCTTTGATAAGTTAATGACATATATTGTAATTGTTAGAATAACCCCTAAAGAATAGTAAGAGTGTATAGTTTCCATGCTAACAGGTTGAAAACAAAATAATTAAAAATAAGCCAATGGGAATTATTGGAAGGAGGGAGATCACCTTCCTCCCCACAGATACACCAGAAATACATCTACACGTGGAACAACTCCTACGGAGCACCTACTGAACGCTGGCAGAAGACCTCAGACCTCCCAAAAGGCAAGGAACCCCCCACGTACCTGGTTAGGGCAAAAGAAAAAACTAAACAGAGACAAAAGGATAGGGACGGGTCCTGCACCAGCGGGAGAGAGCTGTGAAGGAGGAAAAGTGTCCACACACTAGGAAGCCCCTTCGCGGGTGGAGACTTCGGGAGGCGGAGTGGGGGAGCTTGGGAGCCGCGGAGGAGAGCACAGCAGCAGGGGTGCGGAGGGCAAAGCGGACAGATTCCAGCGCAGAGGATCGGGCCGACCGGAACTCGCCAGCCGAGAGGCTTGTCTGCTCACCCGCCGGGGCGGGCGGGACTGGGAGCTGAGGCTCCGGCTTTTGTCGGAGCGCCGGGAGAGGACTGGGGTTGGCGGCGTGAACACAGCCTGCAGGGCGTTAGTGCACCGCGAGAGAGTCCCGGGAAAGGTCTGGACCTGCCGAAGAGGCAAGAGACTTTTACGTCCCTCTTTGTTTCCTGGTGCACGAGGAGAGGGGATTAAGAACGCTGCTTGAGAGAGCTCCAGGGACGGGCGCTAGCCGCGGCTGGAAGTGCGGAGCCCAGAGACAGACATGAGACGCTAGGGCCGCTGCTGCCGCCACCAGGAGGCCTGTGTGCGAACACAGGTCACTAGCCACACGCCCTTCCGGGGAGCCTGTGCAGCCCGCCACTGCCGGGGTCCCGGGATCCAGGGACAACTCCCCCGGGAGAACGCACGGCGCGCCTCAGGCTGCAACGTCACGCCGGCCTCTGCCGCCGCAGGCCCGCCCCACACTCCGTGACCCTCCCTACCCCCTGGCCTGAGTGAGCCAGAGCCTCCGAATCAGCGGCTCCTTTAACCCCGTCCTGTCTGAGCAAAGAACAGACGCCCTCCGGCGACCTACACGCACAGGCGGGGCCAAATCCAAAGCTGAGCCCCTGGGAACTGTGAGAACAAAGAAGAGAAAGGGAAATCTCTCCCAGCAGCCTCAGAAGCAGCGGATTAAAGCTCCACAATCAACTTGATATACCCTGCATCTGTGGAATACCTGAATAGACAACGAATCATCCCAAATTAAGAAGCCCTGTGGATGAAAGGCTCTTGGGGCTGCAGCCAGGAGTCAGTGCTGTGCCTCTGAGGTGGGAAAACCACCTTCAGGACACTGGTCCACAAGAGGCCTCCCAGCTGCACATAATATCAAACAGCAAAAATCTCCCAGAGATCTCCATCTCAACGCCAGCACCCAGCTTCACTCAACGACCAGCAAGCCACAGGGCTGGACATCCTATGCCAAACAACTAGCAAGACAGGAACACAACCCCACCCATTAGCAGAGAGGCTGCCCAAAATCATAATAAGTCTACAGACACCCCAAAACACATCACCAGACGTGGACCTGCCCACCAGAAAGACAAGATCCAGCCTCATCCACCAGAACACAGGCCCTAGTCCCCTCCACCAGGAAGCCTACACAACCCACTGAACCAACCTTAGCCACTGGGGACAGACACAAAAAACAACAGGAACTACGAACCTTCAGCCTGCAAAAAAGGAGACCCCAAACACAGTAAGATAAGCAAAATGAAAAGACAGAAAAACACACCGCAGATGAAGGAGCAAGATAAAAACCCACCAGACCTAACAAATGAAGAGGAAATAGGCAGTCTACCTGAAAAAGAATTCAGAATAATGATAGTAAGGTTGATCCGAAATCTTGGAGATAGAATGGACAATAGAATGGACAAAATGCAAGAATCAGTTAACAAGGACCTAGAAGAACTAAAGCTGAAACAAGCAATTATGAACAACACAATAAATGAAATTAAAAGTACTCTAGATGGGATCAATAGCAGAATAACTGAGGCAGAAGAACGGATAAGTGACCTGGAAGATAAAATAGTGGAAATAACCAATGCAGAGCAGAATAAAGAAAAAAGAATGAAAAGAACTGAGGACAGTCTCAGAGACCTCTGGGACAACATTAAACGCACCAACATTCGAATTATAGGGGTTCCAGAAGAAGAAGAGAAAAAGAAAGGGACTGAGAAAATCTTTGAAGAGATTATAGTTGAAAACTTCCCTAATATGGGAAAGGAAATAGTTAATCAAGTCCAGGAAGCACAGAGAGTCCCATACAGGATAAATCCAAGGAGAAATACGCCAAGACACATATTAATCAAACTGTCAAAAATTAAATACAAAGAAAACATATTAAAAGCAGCAAGGGAAAAACAACAAATAACACATAAGGGAATCCCCATAAGGTTAACAGCTGATCTCTCAGCAGAAACCCTACAAGCCAGAAGGGAGTGGCAGGACATACTGAAAGTGATGAAGGAGAAAAACCTGCAGCCAAGACTACTCTACCCAGCAAGGATCTCATTCCGATTTGATGGAGAAATTAAAACCTTTACAGACAAGCAAAAGCTGAGAGAGTTCAGCACCACCAAACCAGCTTTACAACAAATGCTAAAGGATCTTCTCTAGGCAAGAAACACAAGAGAAGGAAAAGACCTATAATAACGAACCCAAAACAATTTAGAAAATGGGAATAGGAACATACATATCAATAATTACCTTAAATGTAAATGGACTAAATGCTCCCACCAAAAGACACAGATTAGCTGAATGGATACAAAAACAAGACCCTTATATATGCTGTCTACAAGAGACCCACTTCAGACCTAGAGACACATACAGACTGAAAGTAAGGGGATGGAAAAAGATATTCCATGCAAATGGAAACCAAAAGAAAGCTGGAGTAGCAATTCTCATATCAGACAAAATAGACTTTAAAATAAGGACTATTAAAAGAGACAAAGAAGGACACTACATAATGATCAAGGGATCGATCCAAGAAGAAGATATAACAATTGTAAATATTTATGCACCCAACATAGGAGCACCTCAATACATAAGGCAAATGCTAACAGCCATAAAAGGGGAAATCGACAGTAACACATTCATAGTAGGGGACTTAAACACCCCACTTTCACCCATGGACAGATCATCCAAAATGAAAATAAATAAGGAAACACAAGCTTTAAATGATACATTAAACAAGATGGACTTAATTGATATTTATAGGACACTCCATCCAAAAACAACAGAATACACGTTTTTCTCAAGTGCCCATGGAACATTCTCCAGGATAGATCATATCTTAGGTCACAAATCAAGCCTTGGTAAATTTAAGAAAATTGAAATTGTATCAAGTATCTTTTCTGACCACAACGCCATGAGACTAGATATCAATTACAGGAAAAGATCTGTAAAAAATACAAACACATGGAGGCTAAACAACACACTACTTAATAATGAAGTGATCACTGAAGAAATCAAAGAGGAAATCAAAAAATACCTAGAAACAAATGACAATGGTGACACAACGACCCAAAACATGTGGGATGCAGCAAAAGCAGTTCTAAGGGGGAAGTTTATAGCAATACAAGCCCACCTTAAGAAGCAGGAAACATCTCGAATAAACAACCTAACCTTGCACCTCAAGCAATTAGAGAAAGAAGAACAAAAAAACCCCAAAGTTAGCAGGAGGAAAGAAATCATAAAAATCAGATCAGAAATAAATGAAAAAGAAATGAAGGAAACGATAGCAAAGATCAATAAAACTAAAAGCTGGTTCTTTGAAAGGATAAACAAAATTGATAAACCATTAGCTAGACTCATCAAGAAAAAAAGGGAGAAGACTCAAATCAATAGAATTAGAAATGAAAAAGGAGAAGTAACAACTGACACTGCAGAAATACAAAAGATCATGAGAGATTACTACAAGCAACTCTATGCCAATAAAATGGACAACCTGGAAGAAATGGACAAATTCTTAGAAAGGCACAACCTGCCAAGACTGAATCAGGAAGAAATAGAAAATATGAACAGACCAATCACAAGCACTGAAATTGAAACTGTGATTAAAAATCTTCCAACAAGCAAAAGCCCAGGACCAGATGGCTTCACAGGCGAATTCTATCAAACATTTAGAGAAGAGCTATCACCTATCCTTCTCAGACTCTTCCAAAATATAGCAGAGGGAGGAACACTCCCAAACTCATTCTACGAGGCCACCATCACCCTGATACCAAAACCAGACAAGGATGTCACAAAGAAAGAAAACTACAGGCCAATATCACTGATGAACATAGATGCAAAGATCCTCAACAAAATACTAGCAAACAGAATCCAACAGCACATTAAACGGATCATACACCATGATCAAGTGGGGTTTATTCCAGGAATGCAAGGATTCTTCAATATACGCAAATCAATCAACGTGATACACCATATTAACAAATTGAAGGAGAAAAACCATATGATCATCTCAATAGATGCAGAGAAAGCTTTTGACAAAATTCAACACCCATTTATGATAAAAACCCTGCAGAAAGTAGGCATAGAGGGAACTTTCCTCAACATAATAAAGGCCATATATGACAAGCCCACAGCAAACATCATCCTCAATGGTGAAAAACTGAAAGCATTTCCACTAAGATCAGGAACAAGACAAGGTTGCCCACTCTCACCACTCTTATTCAACATAGTTTTGGAAGTTTTAGCCACAGCAATCAGAGAAGAAAAGGAAATAAAAGGAATCCAAATCGGAAAAGAAGAAGTAAAGCTGTCACTGTTTGCAGATGACATGATCCTATACATAGAGAACCCTAAAGATGCTACCAGAAAACTACTAGAGCTAATCAATGAATTTGGTAAAGTGGCAGGATACAAAATTAATGCACAGAAATCTCTGGCATTCCTATATACTAATGATGAAAAATCTGAAAGTGAAATCAAGAAAACACTCCCATTTACTATTGCAACAAAAAGAATAAAATACCTAGGAATAAACCTACCTAAGGAGACAAAAGACCTGTATGCAGAAAATTATAAGACACTGATGAAAGAAATTAAAGATGATACAAATAGATGGAGAGATATACCATGTTCTTGGATTGGAAGAATCAACATTGTGAAAATGACTCTACTACCCAAAGCAATCTACAGATTCAATGCAATCCCTATGAAACTACCACTGGCATATTTCACAGAACTAGAACAAAAAATTTCACAATTTGTATGGAAACACAAAAGACCCCGAATAGCCAAAGCAATCTTGAGAACGAAAAATGGAGCTGGAGGAATCAGGCTTCCTGACTTCAGACTATACTACAAAGCTACAGTAATCAAGACAGTATGGTACTGGCACAAAAACAGAAATATAGATCAATGGAACAGGATAGAAAGCCCAGAGATAAACCCACGCACATATGGTCACCTTATCTTTGACAAAGGAGGCAGAAATGTACAGTGGAGAAAGGACAGCCTATTCAATAAGTGGTGCTGGGAAAACTGGACAGCTACATGTAAAAGTATGAGATTAGATCACTCCCTAACACCATACACAAAAATAAGCTCAAAATGGATTAAAGACCTAAATGTAAGGCCAGAAACTATCAAACTCTTAGAGGAAAACATAGGCAGAACACTCTATGACATAAATCACAGCAAGGTCCTTTTTGACCCACCTCCTAGAGAAATGGAAATAAAAACAAAAGTAAACAAATGGGACCTAATGAAACTTAAAAGCTTTTGCACAGCAAAGGAAACCATAAAGAAGACAAAAAGACAACCCTCAGAATGGGAGAAAATATTTGCAAATGAAGCAACTGACAAAGGATTAATCTCCAAAATTTACAAGCAGCTCATGCAGCTTAATAACAAAAAAACAAACAACCCAATCCAAAAATGGGCAGAAGACCTAAATAGACATTTCTCCAAAGAAGATATACATAGTGCCAACAAACACATGAAAGAATGCTCAACATCACTAATCATTAGAGAAATGCAAATCAAAACGACAATGAGATATCATCTCACACCAGTCAGAACGGCCATCATCAAAAAATCTAGAAACAACAAATGCTGGAGAGGGTGTGGAGAAAAGGGAACCCTCTTACACTGTTGGTGGGAATGTAAATTGATACAGCCACTGTGGAGAACAGTATGGAGGTTCCTTAAAAAGCTACAAATAGAACTACCATATGACCCAGCAATCCCACTACTGGGCATATACCCTGACAAAACCATAATTCAAAAAGAGTCATGTACCAAAATGTTCATTGCAGCTCTATTTACAATAGCCCAGAGATGGAAACAACCTAAGTGTCCATCATCGGATGAATGGATAAAGAAGATGTGGCACATATATACAATGGAATATTACTCAGCCATAAAAAGAGATGAAATTGAGCTATTTGTAATGAGGTGGATAGACCTAGAGTCTGTCATACAGAGTGAAGTAAGTCAGAAAGAGAGAGACAAATACCGTATGCTAACACATATATATGGAATTTAAGAAAAAAAAAAATGTCATGAAAAACCTAGGGGTGAAACACGAATAAAGGCACAGACTTACTAGAGAATGGACTTGAGGCTATGGGGAGGGGGAAGGGTAAACGGTGACAAAGCGATAAAGAGGCATGGACATATATACACTACTAAACGTAAGGTAGATAGCTAGTGGGAAGCAGCCGCATAGCACAGGGAGATCAGCTCGGTGCTTTGTGACCGCCTGGAGGGGTGGGATAGGGAGGGTGGGAGGGAGGGAGACGCAAGCGGGAAGAGATATGGGAACATATGTGTATATATAACTGATTCATTTTGTTGTGAAGCTGAAACTAACATACCATTGTAAAGCAATTATACTCCAATAAAGATGTTTAAAAAAAAAAAAAAAAAAAATAAGCCAATGGGGGGGCTCCCTGGTGGCACAGTGGTTGAGAGTCCGCCTGCCAATGCAGGGGACGCGGGTTCGTGCCCCAGTCTGGGAGGATCCCGCATGCCGCGGAGCACCTGGGCCTGTGAGCCATGGCCGCTGAGCCTGCGTGTCCAGAGCCTGTGCTCCACAACGGGAGAGGCCATGACAGTGAGAGGCTCGCATACTGCAAAAAAAAAAAATAAATAAATAAGCCAATGGGAATGAAGGAGAAAGAGAATTTGAACATTGGGACAAAAGCACTGCACACAATGGTAGATACAAACCCAAATATTTCAGTAATTATATTACCTATAAGTAGACTGAATGTTGCAATTAAAAGACAAAGACTGTCAGAGTTTAAAAACTTTCAGGAGATATATTTAAAAGATAAAGAAATAAAATTTTGAAAAATAAAAAGATGGAAAAATATAATATGCAAATACTAACCCAAGGAAAGTAGATGTAGCTTGGTATCAGTGTTGATCATATCATGGACATGGTTGATTATGGTATGGATTTGTGCTTTATGTTGTATGTTTTCATAATCAGAGTTTCTTGTAGGTAGAAAAAATGATCAAATTTTATGATTCATAGAAAATATTTTATAATTGTAGCTAATTTCTTTTCCTTTTTGATAAAGATGTAGGATTTTTACTGCATCAGAAGGAGTCTTTCAACCATTATGTAAACTATGTACCACTATGTAAGATAAGTGGAACATAATATTTGTTTAAGCCACTGTAATTTAATTGGAAACATCTTGTGTTAACAATATCATTGTCTTAATGCTGAAGGGGCAGGGAGAAGACAGTAGAAATCAGATTCCCTGGGGAATAGGCTCTACAGCCCAAAGTAGAGTTGTTTCTTTCCTGACCAGTGACTTATCTTATTTTTTAGGTCAGTGGTGGTCTCTAAATAAAGCAAGATTTAATTGGGCTCATTTGTAGCTGATATGAATTCTGGGGCCTGAATAGGATTTGGGTATTGAGCTGGGAATCTAGAAAGGATAAGAAATAAGACCTTTGGCAACAAAAAACTTCTAGGGTTTGAGATTAGTTAACACAGGATACAGGACACACAGTGTTAGGTTGTAAATTTGTGGATAAGCATAAATATATACTCCATAGATTAAAGCATTGGCCAGATAGCTCCCATTTTTAAAGGCAGCACGTTCATATGAAGGGATAATCTCTTCTTACTGGAAAACTTTCAGTTTGGAAATTTTACATGATAAAGTTTCCTTCTGAACATTTTTTGTGACTTCCATGCTCTTTAAGGAATGTTGTTTTACCCATTAGAGATCATATATGAATGCATGCTATTAAAAAACTAACAACAAAAAAAATGGTTTGATGAACCTAGGGGCAGGACAGGAATAAAGGTGCAGACGTAGAGAATGGACCTCAAGACACGGGGAGGGGGAAGGATAAGCTGGGATGAAGTGAGAGCGTAGCATTGACATACATACACTACCAAATGTAAAATAGATAGCTGTGGGAAGCAGCTGCGTAGCACAGGGAGATCAGCTTGGTGCTTTGTGACCACTTAGAGGGGTGGGATAGGGAGGGTGGGAGGGAGATGCAAGAGGGAGGGGATATGGGGATATGTATACGTATAGCTGATTCACTTTGTTATAAACCAGAAACTAACACACCATTGTAAAGCAATTATACTCCAATAAAGATGTTAAAAAAAAAAAAGAGGTAGGAAGAATTTCCTACATATCCATCAAAAGATAATCATTATAAATATTTGGGTGTGTGTACTTTTAGTCTTTTTTTCTAGGAATACGGTGTTTATAAAGAAGAGGTATACTCATAGCATATATAGTTTTTATTGTGTTCTTTTATACTAACAATTTAATGTAATTAGCATTTTTCTTATGGAGTAGGGTTACTACATCAGTCTAGATACTGTTGTGACACAGCTCCTCAAATCTTAGTGACTTAACACAACAAAGATTTAGTTTTTGCTCTTGTTACGTATCTAGTGTGGTTCAACAGGGAAACTTTGTTCATTCAAATTCAGGGATCCATGATGAATTCAGGGATCCATGATGACTCTGATGGGGGCTCCATTTGGACACAAGCATTAGCAGTCATCAAAGCAAAATAAGAGAGTGTGGTCACTCTTCACTAGCTTTAAAATCTTCTTCCTAGAAAGGAAACACCACTTGCTTACATTTCATTGGTCAAAGCAAGTCACATGGCCATGCTAACTTCAAAGAAGGTGAACAAGTGCAATCCTACTATGTGTCCAGAAGGAAGAGAACTAAAATATTTGGGAAAAGCTCTAATGACTACCCCAAATGGCCATTGAAAGCACTTTTTAAAAATGATTGGGATAATATTCCTATGAACACTTAGTTTACAGAGTTAGCCCTTCTATTTATGTTTCCAATTCCAATATTTTATTAATAATGCTGAAATGAACATTTTGGTATGTTATCATACCTCCATCCTACCCCCTTTTGGGGTACTTAAATTCTTACAGCTTACAGACTAGATTAATTTCCCTGTTATATAGTTTAATGGCCTGTTGTATACCTACTTTGTAGCACTTAATTTCTGCCTCCATACTGTAAGTTTCATAATTGGAACATAATAAATGCTAAATATTCATTGTTGAAGGAGTGAATAAATTGGGAGAGAGGGAAGAGTTTTATCAGAGGATAAAATGATAAAGCTATTATTAAAGCTTTTTCTGTGTATTGTTAAATTGCTTTCCAAAAAGATTAAAGCAATGAACGTGTCAGTCTGTCAGGGTTAGTCAACTCACTGCCTATTGCTATCATTGAGAATTTTTCTTTGCTAAATGGAAAGGCAAAATAAATAATATTTTAGCATTTTTTCAGCATTTTAATTGGCATATCTTTGATTACCAATATGACTATTTTTCATACATTTCTTTTCTTGTGGTAAAAATCACATAACATAAAATTTACCATCTTAATGATTTTAAAGTATACACTACAAAAGTGTTAACTATATGTACACTGTTGTGCAACAGATTCCTAGAACTTTTTCATCTTGCAAAATGAAAACTCTGTATCTATTGAACCCTTTCCCCCCACCCCGCCAAGCCCTGGACAGCCACCATTCTGCTTTCTGTTTCTAAGCGTTTGACTACTTTAGGTACCCCATGTAAGTATAATCATTCAGTAATTGTCTTTTTGTGGCTGACTTATTTCACTTAGCATAATGTCCTCAAGTTTCATCCATATTGTAGCATATGATAGTATTTTCTTCTTTCTTAAGGCTGAATAATATTCTATTGCATATATATATATATATATATTTTCCTTATCAATTCATCCATTGATAGACATTTATTTTGCTTTAACCTCTAGGCTATTGTGAATAATCCTGTAATGAATACAAGTGTGCAGATATCTCTTTAAGATTCTATTTTCAAATCATTTGGATATATGTGCAAAATATATAGAGGTGTGATCGCTGAATCATATGGTAATTCTATTTTTAATTTTTTGAGGAACCTCCATAGCAGCTGTACTGTTTTATGTTCCCACTAA